>NC_092264.1:4549623-4864623 GCF_036320965.1 Panulirus ornatus
CTGTTTCATTTTTTCTTATTCCGCATTTCGTCAGTCACTGAGTCAAAAGCCCCCGAGACTTCGTTGTCATTTTCTTGGAGACATTGGTTCGACTCTCACATTATCAGTTCTTGCCACTCTCGTGAGTGGGTCCGCTCCAACCACTGTTGTTACGTGACCGTATCTAACTAGTGGGCCACTTTATAAAGTGTTACCATCACTTCTCACTGTTTTATGCCCCCCTTTAAAGTGGGCCACTGCGTCTGTTATCACAGTCATGTGACCTAAGATATCAGGGTAAGTTAATGTTATCTTCACTTGATATCCATCAAGATATCATTTTTCAAAGTTTTCGATATCATTCGTCAAATATTTAGTGTGTTTTTTTTCGACGTTAATTAATTTTTTCTTTCCTGAAAATAGCATGGGTAATTCTGATTCATTAGGAAAATAATTAAGCATGACATCTTTTTGGGGTAGAAATTATAGGGATTTAACTTTCATCCATCACAGCGCCTTACAAATACTCGAACTGTGATTAAAAAAACCTGACAGGATTAGATATGGAACTTAAAACAAAATCCCGATAAAAAAAACGTATAACTAAATACGTTAAAATTTAACTCGGTAGAAACAATTTGCTTTTTACAAATGAACGTTGAAATGTTTGATACAGTAGAACTTAACATACTCAGTGTGAACACATTAGTATGAAACAAAGACTAGAAACACAACAGAAATGAACATAGACGTAATGAAGTATGTTAATGAATACAGCAGAACTGAAGACAGTGAACATGGTAGCAAAAATAAGATGTGTTTTTCCTTTAAAGTTTTTTTTATGATTATTTCCCTTATTACCTCCGAGAGCAGTTATCATGTGTGTGTGTGTGTGTGTGTGTGTGTGTGTGTGTGTGTGTGTGTGTGTGTGTGTGTGTACGCATCTGCCATCGTTTAAGTAACTGTCTTTATGAATAGCATTAATTCACGTATATAATTTTTTTTCCAGTGCTTATATTCGTAAATAAAAAAGAAAATATCAATATTTTTTTTCCCCGTTTATTTACAAAATACCGGTGGTGATCCATTTACAAACGAGGCGTCAACGTTTCTCGTCATTTGATGCCACTATCTCTGTCAGCTGGTAGGGCACTGTATCCCCCCTGATCTGTCTATGTGAAAACCATGTTTATTGTATATTTTCCTTTTTTTTTTTCATTTTGGAACACAAAACCAGCATGGAGCCAGTTTGAAGGTGAGGGTATTTTTATGATTTTCGATGCACATCACCAGTAATCATGTGGATTAATAGAAAATATATAGGGACAGGAATCATTATATTGCACTGTATCATTTTTTGATTTTCCCTGCTAATTCTAATTACGATTCTGATTCGATGCTTTGCAAGTTGGAGGCACCAGAGATTGGCAAGGATGTTGTGAGTTAATTGGCTATCTCAGTTGAGCTTCATTAAGGACGCGTTGTTCACGGCATAAAGAATATATATGTAAAATTCAGACTGATGAGCGATTTTTTTTCTATCAAAGAAAGTTCAAAACAAGTCCCAACTGCACAGAATTAACTAAGATTAAAGATAATCTTGCATATCAATATTGATGTGTGTGTGTGTGTTTGTGTGTGTGTGTGTGTGTGTGTGTGTGTGTGTGTGTGTGTGTGTGTGTGTGTGTGAAACTTAAGCTTTGACCTTAGCCGTAACGTTTGGGTCAAAGGGCGTAGTTGTGGGGGGCGTACTGAATGAAGATTAGGATATGGTAAGGATGAAGGTGCTGTGAAGATGGCTTTTTACCTAACCCTTAAGAGGGTAGTTAAGTGGTGTGGTGAAGGTCAAGAGAATTGTGAGGGTGTACTGAAGATGAATCTTGACCTGACCTCTGTTTTACTTCATGTTTGCCCTAACCTATTCCTGCCTCACACCCTCCTGCATGACCAGGCCCCTCATGAATCAAAGCATCGTTCACTTCATCCTTCCATCTCTTATTTGGTCTCTCAATTCTTGTTCCCTCGAATTCTGATATACCTCTTAGTCAACCTCTTATGCAGCTGCTCGGAATGAACGGAGGGAGAATTTGACATATGGGCCTGTTCTTAAGACAAATAGGATTTTTCATAACAGTCTTAAGTTTTTCTCTTTATTTGGAATGGTATTATAGAATATACGTCAGGTTTATTATGTCAAAGCCAAGTACACACGAATCGTAGATCCATCATAGCGATGTTTTATCGACATGAAAAAGGAAAAGTTTTTGATTCTAAGAGCAAAAAAGGGGGGGAATATAGACGATGGAATCTTGTGGAGTGAGAGTAAAAATATTCGCCTCGAGTCTAAAGGCTCTTAGATTCCTTCCATCCCATTACCTTTTCCAGATAGAATCGAGAAGGTGTAAAGGTGTCGGAGAATGAATATGGACGGGAAGTTATCAGGGGATAATTCTGATAGGTGTCGGGGGATGGGATTTCTTCGCAGGTCTTTGCTGGCAATAGTATTTTCGCGAAGTCCAGATTCTTCAAGAATTGGACCTCGAGTGTTCAACACTTCTGTGGTGTAAGCCTACATCTGCATAATTGTTATTGCTACACTTATCGCTCATCATTATAAAGGAATTTTAAGGAATTCGAACGGCAATATACCATTATTATTATTATTATTGTTATTATTGATATTATTAT
Source organism: Panulirus ornatus (assembly GCF_036320965.1). NCBI lineage: Eukaryota > Metazoa > Arthropoda > Malacostraca > Decapoda > Palinuridae > Panulirus > Panulirus ornatus. The sequence continues at coordinate 4,552,291 of NC_092264.1, forward strand.
TAGCATTATTATTGATCAGCGAAGTTACGCAACACTCAGTCAGTGATTCGATGTTTTTTGATAATTATGTGTTGCCCGAGTTTCTTTTTTTATTCGTATCGAAATAGCTAATGCTTTATGAAAAACGAGCCTCAATTACGGTGCAATGCCTATTTGGAGTAACATAAATAGGTTACTCTGTTGAAAAGGATTACCATTATCAATATTATTTTTAGATGCAGATATCATTAAATGGCCAATTTTCATTATCATAATCCATTGAGGTCCCAGAACGTTCGTTATCAATACATGAAGTACATTTGAACTCGACTGGAAGTTCTTTGTATAAACGCAAAGGGCAACAGACAGAGTGAGAGCGTGCAATGTCTTAGAATGAAGGATTTCCCCAACGCCTGAAGAAGGCGTTGAAGGTTCACTTCAGATAAAGACATCTTTTGTTAGTCTATCAGTTTCGTCAATACTACCCTATACTCAGAATAAGCCAAGCCATTTCGTTATATGTATTACGGTGAGTACTTACTCTCTTTTTACCCTTCATCCACTTGTCATTGATTAACGTAAAAGGAGACCATTAATGGTTCTCTTTTTTTGAACATTTCTTTTCGTCTGTGTGACGACTTACTTGCTTGTTCCTTGAAGCATGATGCTGTTCTGTGCGAGAGAGGGTATGCCATTGGGTCACGAGGCTTATTGATTGATGTATAAATCTTTTATACATCTAACTCACGTGCTCTCTCTCTCTCTCTCTCTCTCTCTCTCTCTCTCTCTCTCTCTCTCTCTCTCTCTCTCTCTCTCTCTCTCTCTTGCCTTGGTGGAATGTCTTCATCACATGTGGCGTACCACATCTCTTTCTCTTCTCATGTAAGCTCCACATCGACTTTCTCCCCCTGAGCTTATAAGCATAAATGTGAACAAAACCTGTTAATCCTTCTAAGTTCCTTATAAACTATCGCTTCAACTTTGTGGCATAATTGTTAACAAGCTTTTCTTTGTCAAACCTAACCTCCTCATAGACTTTTTCTTGAATGTTCCCTGCTATAAAAGGGTAACAAAACCTTTTTGTTCAGCAGGAGGTATATTGCTTGCTTTCCGAACTCGAGTATGTAAGAGGCGTCGTGATTACATCCAAGTTGATGGCTTTCATTTGGATTACCTACCTGGGATTAATGATTGCATACGTCTTCTGGGGAAAGCTATACACCTGAATGATGCTGCGATGAATTGCTATCAATATCACAATCATTATCATTGTTGCTACTACTACTACTAGTATTATTATTCATTGTTATTCATTATTATTATTGTTATTATTATTATTTATTATTGTTATTATTGTTATTAGTGGTAGTAGTAGTAGTCGTATATACTCCACACACTTCATTTCTATCATTCAGATCTCTAGAACTCGAGATATATAGACATAATAAACATCTGTAATGTATATTGATGTGCAGTGAAGCATTTATCTAAAGCATCAATAATACGGTTGTGATTTGTATGTGTCTGTGAGAGTGCTGTTCTCTGTGTGACGGTCTTTACACGCTTGGGTTATAGACGTTATCATGTTGTTATATTGGTAAATTATAGGTTTCTTATGAGTGTTACGCTTTAGTGTTATAGGTATGACAGAGGTGCGCTATAGTTTTCTTATATATAAATTGTGACTATGTATTATGACAGTGAAATGTACCTGTTTGTAGAGAGGCGTTTTAATGTGTTACAACTGTGACGGAGCTGTGAACTATTGATATGTCACGTGTGACAGGGCAGTGACATGATAATGTAGATGTGAATGTTCAGTGTGACAGCAGTGACACACACAGCAGTGAATTGCTGGCATATCAAAACTCTACGGAGCAGTGGCATGATGTTTTGCGGCAGTGAAGACACAGCAATCATCTGTAACGGAGCTGTGATATAGTGTTGTACAGCTGCTATAACAGTGCTATAGTTGTGAAATGAATCCTTGTTATACTAGGAAAATGTGTTATAACAAATGTATGTTAGATTTTGTTTATTATAACTGTGACGGAGCTCTGTTGTACTGGTGTGTCACAACTGTGAAAGGATGTAATGGCTGTGTTAATAGTGTGTTATTCTGGGCTATCATAGTTCTAATATAGCTATATCATACTCGTTTATCTTGTTGATAATGCTTTGGTATGCTGGCCTCAGAGCTGAAACGGGGCTCAGTTATCTTGCTCTAACATAGCTTTATTATGCTGGCCTCTTATAGCTGAAACAGCGCTCTGTTATCTTGCTCTAGATTAGCTGGCTTTCTTATACGGGTGTTTTATAGCTGTGATAAAGCTGTTTTATTACTGTTCATCATAGGTATGATGGACCTAGATCGCGCTGATGTAGCTGCTTTGGAGTTGTACTTTATGAATGTGATAAAAAGCTTTAAGCAGTCAAACAACATTGGTACAGTCTTTTGAGGCAAAAAAAAAAAAAAAAAAAGAAAAACATGCTCCAGTGTGTACAAAATAAAGTTTCTCAAAAATCAGGTTTGCTGGAATAAGGTAAAGTCATTCCTGGCTGCTGATGCAGGTGGACAAACGAAATAACTTTACCCTTTCAGTATTTCCCAAAGCCTGTTTCCAGTCTTTCGCTCATTTGCATAAGGCCTTCAGTTACATATTTGGCTGTTGATATCAAATACTCATGTTAAAGTTCAATATATATATATATATATATATATATATATATATATATATATATATATATATATATATATATGTGTGTGTGTGTGTGTGTGTGTGTACATTGAGATGTATAGGTGTGTATATTTGCGTGTGTGGATGTGTATGTATATACATGTGTATGGGGGTGGGTTGGGCCATTTCTTTCGTCTGTTTCCTTGCGCTACCTCGCAAACGCGGGAGACAGCGACAAAGCAAAATAATAATGAGAAAAAAATATATATATAATGTTCTTGGACTCCTTGTTCATGTGATGTGGTAATACCGCGAGCTTTTACAACATTGTTAAGGACCATTTCTCCATAAAGGAGCCCAAATTATCCTTCCCCTATGAGGAGGACATCCTTGAAGCTGCATGAACCTTATAAAAAAAAAAGGACTTCGGGTTATCTTACTGATTATTGAGCTCATTAACTATTTAACTCTACCTTTTTTTGCTTTTTTTGGAACAAGTGGTCTTTACCCCCTCCTCCTCATTACATTATGTCCGGTGATGATTAACTCTTTTGCAGTCATTTGCATTCTCTCTCTCTCTCTCTCTCTCTCTCTCTCTCTCTCTCTCTCTCTCTCTCTCTCTCTCTCTCTCTCTCTCTCTGTGTTCTTGGTTCATTTACCTTAAACTTCGTTGCGTCCCTTAGTGGCCCAGCAAAAAATTATAGGCTTTTCCACATCGCTTGTCACGTTTTGAAACACCATTCCTCGCGGAGGCCGTATGTAATCAGCCACCATACCATCGTCTCTTCGATTCATCTCGGCCACTTCATGTGTCCTTAAGTGGAAACCACAAACCAACAAGTCGTTTGTGATTGAAAAGTCACTCAAGCAAGACTCGTCCGGGTCGTGTTGCCCATGAAGAGCTGGTGAGAGGTTTGTGAACTGGAATCACACGACTGAACAACCTACAGAGGTCACGACCCTTGGGGTCAAGCCTAACCATCGCTCACTTTGCCCTCCGGGTTCATCCATTTCGCCAAGGTCAAGGCGCCATAACTTAGGTGAATGTGATTACGGGCAATTCAGTCACCGTGAACCGACTTCCACCGTAATTGTACAAACAAGGACTGGGGAGGGAGGGATATTCCATCTGAGGTTCGCGAGTCGATAACTGAAACAGCATCCGGACCTATACGTATCTATGTGCTATATAGATGTGCTATATAGATGTGCTATATAGATGTGCTTTATATATGTGCTATATAGATGTGCTATATAGATGTGCTATATAGATGTGCTTTATATATATGTGCTATATAGATGTGGTATATAGATGTGCTTTATATATATGTGCTATATAGATGTGCTATATAGATGTGCTATAGCAATGTTTCTTCTGTGGATTGTGAGGTAGTGAGGGCGTGTCCCGGGACGTTAGCTAAGCCAGGATGCACGAGGAGTATTCCTGTGGCAGTTCGAATGAGCAATTTCTCCTCATCAAAGAGTCATCGTAAATATATCCACCAGAGAATTTCTATTTACATAATCTCGCGATTTCATTCCGTTTTCTTTCATAAACAACATTGGGCGATGTAATGGGTGAACTTAGTCATTTTCCGTAGCGTCCTTCTGTGTGGCTGTAGGTTTTTTGCCCAGAGTCACAGTATTTACGCTGTGGTTACAGTGGTGACCACAGCGATTACTGTGGTAAACGCAGTTATCTGTTATCTTTAACCACTTCGGTAAGGTTAAGGTGTTTCTACCTAGCGATAAGCAGGATACATAATTTGATATTCCTTTTAATCGTTTAAGGTAATACGATCATGTAAATGATAATGCAGTTATGTAAATACTGGTACACACACCCACATGCACACACACACACACACACACACACACACACACACACACACACACACACAAGATCGTAAAGAAATTAGAATGGCAATTACTTTTTAAGTCATGGGTATTTTTTGATAGATGGCTCACATACTCACATTCTTTTTGAGAATGTTGCACCAAAAAGCAGTACACTGCTGTTCACGGGGTATTAGATGCCATTTTGCTCGTTGCTCCAACAGGGGCTGGTCTTGAATGGATCGAATGTCACAGATACTTTGGATCGAATCCCTTTCTCACCTTTTTTTATATCCTTCTTGATCGAGCGATTAAGTTCCCGTTCAATCTACTAGATAGATTTCGAGCGATATTGTACCTTCGGGTTTTGTTCAAAACGTGATGAACTTCAGATGTAACCATAACTCAATATGTGATTCACAGGATCGTTTGTGGACCCATCTTTTCCCTGTTGGTACTAGTGCATTTACATGGAATTAGATTTATATACGTATTCCGATCACTTCCGATCACCGATAGTGAGTTCTTGTGTACATAACTGCCTTGCAGTGAACTATATAGACGACTAATTGAAGGTAGAGATAAGCATTATCGTAATATGTATATTCACTAACAGTCTAACAACATGAATCAAATCTGTTAAATTGTTATCAGTAAATCTAATGAAGTTTTAGCTGGCCGGAACATTAACCTTATCAGAGAGTTACGGGTCTTTAACGAAGGTACGTTGGTAACTTTGCAGATAAGAGCGCACATGATGTGGAACCGCAGCCCAGGCGATCAGGAGCAGCAGTAGAATTGCCACTACACCACGGTGTTAAGAAGTCGCTGTTTGCGCAAAAAAAAAAAAAAAGGAAAATACGATGGGGATTTTTTTTATTTTAATTTCAGTAATTAACTCGATATGCTTCGTTGAATTTTCATTGCATATTGAAATCGTTTATTACGAAAAATGATCAACTCTAAAACAAAAATGTAATATATATATATATATATATATATATATATATATATATATATATATATATATGTGTACATTGAGATGTATAGGTATGTATATTTGCGTGTGTGGACGTGTATGTATATACATGTGTATGGGGGTGGGTTGGGCCATTTCTTTCGTCTGTTTCCTTGCGCTACCTCGCAAACGCGGGAGAAAGCGACAAAGCAAAATAAATAGATAAGAATAAATAAATAAATATATATATATATATATATATATATATATATATATATATATATATATATATATATATATATATATATATATATGATGCTACCCGAGTCTCTTGGCTGAGGTTACACCGCGAGTGAAAAGTCATCTTTTGCATGTCTTTGTACCTCTGGGAGAACAGTCTCGTCAAAGAACGTCTCGCTCTCAAGGAGTTCACATTTCCCTGCTGCTGGAAGTATTGCAGCCTCTTGCTGCAGGAGCGTTTCAGAAAAGAGTTCATGGGTAACGCCAGACCTCTTTCGCAGAAATTGGTCAACAGACAGTTAAGGTCGTAGAAAAAATGTATATATGAATATATATATATATATATAGCCATGCTAAATTCTGTTTGAAGTAGAGTATCATCTGCTGGCGGACGCATTAAATCTATTACATATTTTGTATTCTTTTTTTTTTTCATTTGTTCTGTTCACATTTTTCAGAAAAATTCCATCATAATCTCGAGTTTAGCTTTAAATATGAATGGATTGAAAGTGAAAAAATTGATTGCTGTGTCTTCAGAGCTTTCCCATGTGGAATGTTCTCCCAGCAAGCCAGCAAGCACACAGGATCCATGAGGCAAGATGCGTCTTACAAGGATCTGTTGTGTTATGGAAAGTGGTTACGTGAAATTGTCCTCTCCTTGTAAGATTACCATCAGCTGTCACTGTATGTTTTATACCAACCACACGATTACATTCTGATATTATAGGCACATTGATTTCCTTCACTTTGATTACGTTTGGCAAATATATATATATATATATATATATTATTTTTAATGTAATGATATTCACCAATCACAATATATTCCTCAAATGATTATTTAGTATCTTATTCGTATCTGAGTTCACACTTATTTTCTTTCATCAAGCTTTTCAAGAATTCCTGTATGTAATATGAATCATTGGTTGCTATGTTATAATTTTTTTCATTGATTTGTTGCCGTTATAGCTACAAATCGCTAGGTTGTTCTTTTATCTTTGCACCATCGTATTATGTAGTTTCAGATGTGAAATAGATATGAAAAAGAAAGATACGTCGTCTCGTCCCAGTATTTGAATCCACTTCTCTGTCTGTCTTCTCGTAGACGTAGATTCATTAAGTCATCCTTTCCCACCGTCGTATTATACCAACCATACAAATACGTCAGTGATTAACATACACGAGTTCAGGGAGGTTCAATAGCCTTAGCCTGTCTGTAAACCTATCCACTTGGCTCCGCTTTGAGAGCCATCACAAGTTCCCCTTTGCTCGTTACCGTCATATCCACGCCTCGCACATGTTCCAACATTCTTTCCTCCTCCTCCTCCTCCTCCTCCTCCACGTCATTACTTGCAACATGATATCTTTTAAAACTTGTTGTAATATTTCTCTTTTCGTCTTGCGTTCTTGTGTGATGGTTATATGGTCATTGTCTGTGTGTTAAGGGAGAAGATTTTTACGCTCGTGTTACCACGTCTCTTAACCTCGTGTGTATATATATATATATATATATATATATATATATATATATATATATATATATATATATATATATACCATATCTTAACTCCTGTGTATGTACCCAAACACTCTCCAGCCTAAACCCGGTACTCATTTATTGAACCTGCGTTGGGTGTGGGCCGACTGCCACGCCCGAGATTCGAAACCACGCGATCCTACCTCGGGTAGACCCTTGCTGACTCGTTGTCCATGTCCGTATGTGTGTCTGTAGGGGGAGGATGTATTTATGTCCCGTTTTTTTATGTATATGTATATATAGATGTATTTCCGTACGTGAAGTTACTGTTGTAACGTGGATGAATACCCTTCATGTCTGAGGCACTGGAGTTACTGCTGTGTGTGTGTGCGTGTCTATGTCTTTGTGTCTGTGTCTTTGTGTGTGTGTGTGTATAGATTCTATAGATAACACAGCGTTTCCCATACTTGCCCCATCCATCTATTTATCGTCCTCTCTTAGGTGTATAGATTCTATAGATAACACAGCGTTTCCCATACTTGCCCCATCCATCTATTTATCGTCCTCTCTTAGGTGTATAGATTCTATAGATAACACAGCGTTTCCCATACTTGCCCCATCCATCTATCTATCGTCCTCTCTTAGGTCACATCTCATAAGACCTTAAGTTTACCTCCCGAGCAGCTTTATTATAAGCCTTATGGACGGTTCATTCAACTCTCCTTTTCCTATTTCTTACGAAGATTCTGTGAAGGTAGGTTCTGTCTGAGGGTGGTAGACGGTCAGATCCTGTTTAGGGTAGGGAGATTCCCAGGGCAACACAACACGCTATCACTCACTCTTTTCCTCACCAACAAGAGATGAACTAATCCTCATACCTTCGACATGCGCAGTCAAGTATGGAAACGTCTTCTCTAGTATTTAAACGCCGTCTCTAATATTTAAACGCCTTCTCTAGTATTTAAACGCCTTCTCTAGTATTTAAACGCCGTCTCTAATATTTAAACGCCGTCTCTAGTATTTAAATGCCTTCTCTTGGACGATAACTTTATGAAAAAGAATGATCTTAGGATGGGAGGGCGCTGTGTGCAGCCAAAGGTAGACATTTCCCCTAAATGTTAGGTGAAGGGTGGGGGATTATCTGATCCCCCGGGGAGTTTAAAACCATGACCCTTTCCTCCTAGAAGGATCGAGTACCACACTGTGTATCTAATGCCCTCAATATTTTCCGATCACATATGTATACATATATATGTATTCTTTTTATGTGACGTAGTTTTTGTAAACTGGACACGAGTCTAAACCACACACTTTCCCTCCCACAAAAATATGCATCCACATATTTGCCGTGACTCAGAGTCTTTGTGGGGATTCGTTCAGGAAATTGAGAGAGACGGACAGACAGACGTATGGAGAGAGAGAGAGAGAGAGAGAGAGAGAGAGAGAGAGAGAGAGAGAGAGAGAGAGAGAGAGAGAGAAGAGGATGAGAAAGGCACAGATATCGAAATGTCAAAATGATAGATAGATATAGTGAAGGCCGGTTAGTTTAAACAGGCTGGGAAGATGAAAGAGAAAGAGGAAAGTTGCGATGTTGGTGTCAGGGAGCAACAGTAGAGACGGTAGAGGCTCGTACCTCCGAGCAACAAGTTACGCTTAACCGCTACACTGTAGCATATTCTTCTTTCCTTCATGGGTTAACTGTAGCGAAAAGAAATCCTAGCACTCGACCGAAAAGAAGAATGTTTTGTATTTCATTTCACCTCCCAGTTTCCTATTTGCTTCAGTAGGTTTCTCTTGTATTGACAAGTTTTTCTTTTTCGCATAAAGTAAAAACAGCGGTCATGGATCTTGATAAATAGACTGTAGCAAGTTATGTATTAATTATAACCGTAAGTATTTTAGTTATATTTTTTCTTCGTAAGATCCTAAAGCACGACAAGGATTTCGATGTGTTTCCCGTGGATCCACGTTGCTCTCCGCTGTATTCCACTGGGATAGGCTGGAGTCTTGTGAATCTGTGAGAATGTTTTTGGTTCACTACAGAGTCTTACGGTTATATATATATATATATATATATATATATATATATATATATATATATATATATATATATATATATATATATATATATATATAGGGTTAATACTGGATCGAGTTAGTCGTTACTTACTTAGTGTTATGTAACTTTTTTCTGAAGTGGGAAGTAGCATTTCTCTCTATGTGTGTCCCGTCTATGTAAGTGAATGAGGAGTGAGGCGTGGCATGTTACTATGTTGTCCTCATTATCAGATGTGTTTCTGTTGGTGTTGTTGCAACCATGAAGTGCCAGGTCCTAGTGTTTCTGCTGGTGTTGTTACAACCATGAAGTGCCAGGTCCTAGTGTTTCTGCTGGTGTTGTTACAACCATTAAGTGCCAGGCCATAACTAGTTCACTTGTACCAGCGTATATGGTGGCGGGTTGTAATATTTTTTTTTTGTATCACTTGTCATAAACGGAATGAGGTATTTAAAGTGTTCACTGTTGTAGGGGTAGATTACTGTCTGTGGGTTGTATCTAACAACACAAGTCCGCCGTACAACACACCGTCCTTTCAATAGGAATTAATGTTACTCAAATGTTTGTTATTTCCTTATCATTATGCGTGCAAACAATTTGAAGTGGGTCATGTATGTTGTCATAGTGTTATACGAGTTCAGAACAGTTCCTCATTTATGTTTACAAAGTTCATTTATTTTGCAAGTATTCAGATGAATGAATGAATGCTTTGTTTTTTTTCTAACTTTGTAAAATTTCCGTGGAGACATTCTTCGTGCGCTGGCATATTTATATTACACATTAACCATCGCCTGGCGATAGATAGGCTGGAACTGTATGGTTTCCACTCGTGTTTCTGCCGTTACTGAACACTTCGGTGTGGCAAGCGAGCCGGGAACGACATTAGGCGAGGCCCGCCGCATTTTTAAGCCCTTCGATAGTGTGCGATCTGGTTGTCCTCACCACCAGCACCTCCGCCGCCGCCAACCACCGCTTCCACAGCTCCATCCACGCGCACTGACTCATCCTAGGCTCCAACACCACAAGCTCTACCTCGGCCAACTTGCGCGCGCAGCCCTCCCGCGCCCTGACAAGCACCGCCAGTAGATGTTTTTAACAGTGGCTTTTCTCTCTTGTAGTTCAAGGGGTCTATATAGTGTGTGTGTTTATATGTAGATTTCCTACACGAGGGAAGGTCGAACGATTGTTTATAACACACGAGAGAGAGGGTGATTATAACACACGAGAGAGAGGGAGGGAATGTATAAGTTTGATCATAAAGTTGTCGAAGGATTGGCTTGCTCGATGGAAAGTCGTAGGGTAATGGTTTTACATGTGACCGTGGCAAGTTGTAGGATAGTGTACACGTCCACCAGTTCTTGAGATATGGTCCTCGAGCACATATTGATAGTTAGGCGCAAAGTAAATAATTCTAATATGATGATAATTTTCCCTTTTTTTCTCTTGTTCGTGGTAGCCGAGACGACGCGGGCAGATATATATATATATATATATATATATATATATATATATATATATATATATATATATATATATATATATATATATCAAATCGGTTGTTCACCCCTCACCTCTTATACTTTTTCCCATACAAACTTTTATAACATTTCAAGCCTTTTTCTTTCCCCCTCTTCCACCAACCCTCTCCCACATACATCACGTATTCCGTCAAAAACAAATGAATTCATTTGCCTTCATTTCTTTCACATACGAGCATACCTCACCAAGTGATGTATGTACCTGGGTTGAAGTGTCCCCTCTCTTGGTGTTCAGCACCCGTTATACATCATCTGATGTTCACTATTCATCAGCTCCCCTTCTTATCCCCCCCACCTCTCTTTATCAAGTTGATGTTAAGCTGTCATCCGTTTCGTCGTCTGGGAATGATGGTGTTGAGGTAGATAGGTTTATATAAAGGTTCAGACCTCTCTTGATCTCATAGCCACCTACGTACATAGATTACGAAATAGGATACCATCCCATTCAGACTGGAGCACTTCGCTTATCCTTTTCATTCACGCTCAGGCTCCTCCTCCTCCTCCTCCTCTTCCTCTTCCTCCTCCTTGCACCTGACTGAAGCAACGAAGGGTAGAATGACACACACAGTCCAGCTTGGCTTTAAGGTATACATTTCACATTCAGGTGCTGATGAACCCACCACTCTGATGTAACTGTAGTCATATAATCCCAGAAGGTTGAGTTTGGATAAACAAATGTGGCATCGCATTTTTTCCCCCCTAACTTCATTCCTGTCAACTCATACTACGCGATTCCTCGTCACAGTTTTCCCTGTCGACATCATTTTTTTTCCCCCTGCCTTGATACTTAACTCATCATAAATTGACGTTCCCCTCGTGCCTCTCCCTCAACAAATTCGTGCTTCAAATTCATCTTTGACCTCATTATTGTCGCAAAATTTTCGGAAGAATTATGAGCGCCACGACCGATCGCCTCCTCTCTCGTTCACCCCTGTTTATCAGTGAATGGAAGACATTCAACATACCTTTTATTTTTCCCCCCACTACTGTATTATTACAATTATTCTTGATGCTCAGCAGTGTTTCGATGGATATCTGTGTTTTAAGTATAGTGTTACGATGCTGTATTTGTCCTTCTCATTTTGGTATATGGTGCTGAATTAGATGCAGACGAAACCTTGGGTTGTCTGGGATTCAGGTGCTAAGCCATTGAAGATCTACAATATTTAGATAAAGGTGTGAATATGTACATCTGTCTCGAGAGCATTTCCGAGTGAAATAAAAGTTTTCTACGCGTTAGAACCTTAGTAGACAAATGACCGATGAGAGTTTGTAAACAGAACCCAAGAATGACTAAAGAAATCTTTCAGTATCACTTGTTTGAATTTCTGTTGACGCATTTAACCCGTTCACCGCACAGCACTGGCCACCACCACCCACACCCCGTTGACTGTATAGCAATGGGTACAATGATGATGTGATGATGATGATAGTCATATGGCATCGAATCTGTACTGAAACAGGTGCCTCTGACTGTCCACTGTGTGTGTGTGTACATGTGTGTGTGTGTGTGTGTGTGTGTGTGTGTGTGTGGACTTCGGTTCAGAATATCATTTTTTGGAGGATTTACAACCCAGTGAATTTCTTTAGAAGTATGGCCCATGACTGCCAGGCTTTGGCGCTCCCCACCGGCTGTGTGAGGAAAAAGGACAATGGATCGTAGATGAGGAAATGCATGCACATATGAAGGTATATGCATACACACACACACACAAACACACTCATGAGTTGGTTGGTAGGTATAAGTAGGTAGATAAATAGATAGATAGATAGATAGATAGATAGATAGATAGATAGGCATGTAAACAGACATTTATATAGGGCAGATAAACGATATGTTCTGGAAATTATAGATTTTTTGGCTTATGATTAAGAATGTCAAGTGTTTTCCAGAATATTTAATTATTTTTCAAAAAGTATCCCTCACTATTTTAGAGCGCCGTAAGAGCAAGCATCTGATTGGTTAGGGATTCCAGTACCCGCATTTGATTGGCCAGGGGTTCTGGTGCTGCCAAAGCTAGCATCTGACTGGCCGAGGATTTCAGTGCTGCCGGAGCCAACATCTGATTGGACAGGTTCGGACTGTAATGAATGTTCTGTCCGGAGACAGATATCCGGATGCTGCTTGATCTTTCCATTGAGCATCTATCCGGACATCTGGCCTACCTCGTCTTTCGTGGATGCGAACCCAGGGCCCACCTGATTTACTGATACACATAAACATCCAGCCCACGACGCGACTAAAGAATTCTTAAGATCTTTTTTGTTAGGTCTATGATCCGACATAGTAGATGTTATATATATATATAGATTTTTCCGTCGCTCATCATCCGATATAGAGGTGCTATAAGGCCTATAAGTCTAAGAGAGTGATAGTTTTGGCGTCTATAATCCGACACAGACGTTCTATAAGTTCTGTTAGTGTTATGAGGATTCATACTACTACAATTTCTTCTTAAACAGACAGATGACACAGACGTGGTCTGTTCACGGCCACTTGAACAGGGAGGGTTCGTGAAGGCGAGGCCAATATGTCCTTTCGTTCTCCTCAGTACAGAGACATGTCTATGAGATTTTCGCGTCTGTGTAAATGACTGAACAGTTGCGAGCCCATAGTACATGACTCATGTCACCCTCATTTGCATGCAGACGTGAACCCACCTCATGTTTTTTCCTCTTCAGCCACCTTCGGCAGAGATGACGGGCTTCAAAAAGCTAATTTGAATTACTGCCAAGAACTTAGATATTAAGTAAGCAATTTTTCTCTCTCCTCTTTTTTCTCTCTCTTTTCCGTGTAGTGAGAACATGCTTCGCAGCTCAGGCAGACTGTCCTCCGCATATTATTAGTGTGGCAAAATATGAAAGGAATTTAGCCAAGGAAACGAACGGAGGAGAGGGGAGGAGGGGAAAAAAATTTATGGAGGAATTTAAGGCGAAACTTCGGGTGATATTTTGTCTCAAGTCGGGAGGTGGCTTATGTCTAAAGTTGCCAAGGGACGGATTGTTGGTTAATTGGTTAGGTATGGCTGACACTGTAGAGAGAGAGAGAGAGAGAGAGAGAGAGAGAGAGAGAGAGAGAGAGAGAGAGAGAGAGAGAGAGAGTATGAGGCTGTCTGAGAGGGAGAGAGAGAGAGAGTGTGAGAGTGTATGGTGCGGTTAACTGGTAAGGGAAATTCACTGCGCGAGTATGACAGGAAAGCACATGATGTCTCTCTCTCTCTCTCTCTCTCTCTCTCTCTCTCTCTCTCTCTCTCTCTCTCTCTCTCTCTCCCCTGTCACAACTCCTGCCTTCAGAAAATATCTCGTGGCTTGCTTCCAATGTAGTTGTGAACGGGAATGAAAGAAGTCTTCCCCTCTGCGAAATAAGAAAGCCCACGCAATCAGCACAATAACCTGTATATCATCATTAAGTAACTGGCCATGCGAGTAAGCTTGTATATGATTTTACATTTCGAAAAGGGAATTCTTTCCTAGCGATTCTCTTAGATCTGTATGCCCTTCATTTAGGTAATCACCGCACAAAGTGGCGCTTAGATCGATCCTTTGTGTTTTGGAGTTAAATCGTAAGGCTGCTGGCGGTGGGTGGTCTTGGAGGAGGAGGAGGAGGAGGGAGGGGAAAATATTAGCATGCAAAGTGCAAATTAGATAGCTCTCCGATACGTCATGTTGATGAGGTTCATGAGAGATTTGCATATTAAAAGTGTATGAGAGAGAGAGAGAGAGAGAGAGAGAGAGAGAGAGAGAGAGAGAGAGGATAATGATATAGATTCTATAGAGTGAAAAAACATAGGGATATAGATGATAAGGATATATATATATATATATATATATATATATATATATATATATATATATATATATATATATATATATATATATATATATATCATACAAACCTCCAACAGCCAGGATCGAAGCCGGGAATCCTACTCAACAGGCGGGAGCGCTACCGCTAGGTAGCCAAGCGGTAGCGCTCCCGCTTGTAGCGCAGGGGTCTCGGGTTCGATCCTGACTGTTGGAGGTTCGTATGTTCTATGTCCAGGCTGTATCACCGACGGTTGACGAAGCAAGAGTACACATTCTCGTCTGTGAACTACTCGCTTCAAAGGAGACCATCCTTTCCCTGCTAATGACTGTAGCGCAGCCTAGGCCACCGAGGAGCCTTGGGACCTTGGAGTATCCATGCTAGGGAAACCGCTTTCTGATGGTAAGCTTTGCATGGCCAGGTCAATAATAAGCTTTGCGTGGCCAGGTCAATAGTAAGCTTTGCATGGCCAGTTCAAAAATGTCTGCCATGGGACCTGTTTCCCGTTTTTTTTTTTTGTTTTTTGTTTCTGCACATCCCCTGGAGTTTATCTATTGTCAACACGAAACTTTTTACCTTCACGTGTTGCCCTGTGAATAATGGTTCATTGTCGCGTTGTTGTGGTGATGTGAATTTTATTGGGGGGGGGGAACAGAGACAATAAATTATTTTATTTGTATTCCGTGTCGAAATTAATTTACTGTGGGCTTTCCTTTGTGGGTTTTCGCATTTGTAACTAACAAGTAAACAGTAAAAGGAAAAAAGAAAATAACATATATATATATATATATATATATATATATATATATATATATATATATATATATATATATATATATATATATATGTATATTTTGTTTAATTTTCCAGTTGATTTATGCATGTCAAATTTTAATTGGAACAGGTTATTAAAAGCAAGAGAAGTGAATTCTATCCAGCTCAGGTCTTTTATATATATGTATATTTTTCAAGTCGTCTGGTAAATGTTGCAAAAATGTTTGTATTTGTCAGTTTGTCACAGAGAAGCAGTACACAATGCACGGGGCTCGTAAAACATCGCTGTTCTCGCTCGTTTTTATTTCCTGTAGCGAAAACATACCAGGATGTACTAGGTTTGCCACTGTGTTAGCAGGTTAATGCTATTGTTCAAAGGTGTTGAGTTAGCGTATAGCAAGAGAGAGGAGTACAGGAGAGGATTGAGGTATATATATATATATATATATATATATATATATATATATATATATATATATATATATATAGGAATGAATGTATGTGACACTTTGTAAGGAATGGGTGCGACTACGCTGTGGGGGACATGTGCTGAACTGGGACGTAAGAATTGGGGTTGACACAGGCATGAAATGCATGACCACTTCCCCACCAGTGAGGACTCTGGGTCTGTTTCTTGAGCAAGGAAAGGGTAGGTGAGGCGGGGAAAAGGTCGGCGAGAGAGAGAGAGAGAGAGAGAGAGAGAGAGAGAGAGAGAGAGAGAGAGAGAGAGAGAGAGAGAGAGAGACAGAGAAGGGGGGAGGTGGAAGAGGAGGCGAGTATTAATAGATAATTATGAAATTCCTTTTTATTTGAATCATTAATATGAAGTTAGGGAAAGTGTTTTGATAATTAGGTGCACAGAGTGATTGAATAGGTTACTTGTTTGATGTATAGTGTTTCGCAGGATCTTAATTTATGGAGGAGAGTATCATACAGTGGACGTATTAACTTTATTAAGTATTACAGTGGACGTATCAACTTTATTAAGTATTACAGTGGACGTATCAACTTTATTAAGTATTACAGAGACTTTGGATACAAGACTCCCTGCGGTCTCTGGTGGCAAGTCTAGAGTTGGCAGTGATAAGAAGCTTATGACATTAATTATGAGCTTCTGCCAGCATTTAAAGTTTCGTGATCGTCGCCTCTGGCTGCAATGCCACTTACTTGCATTTCGTTATTTCTTGCCCCCATCTCTCTCTCTCTCTCTCTCTCTCTCTCTCTCTCTCTCTCTCTCTCTCTCTCTCTCTCTCTCAATCACTGTCAGTTAGGCTTGACGAAGAGAGGTAACGGGCCGTTTTGAGAAAGAGGTGCCCTCGTCCTCGGCCATGTCAGGTGAGTCTCCATCAACACCACCAGGATGTGTAATAGATGCCTGAAGTCTTTGACGCGTTCGATCGCTAGGTGATAATTGTATGGGAGCTTACGATTCACCTGCTTCCTATAGCGTTTCCATGGTAAGAGGTGGCTATGACGTGATGATACTTAAAATCACAACCATTTATCTCTAGACAGAGGACTAATGTGATTATTACACGAAAAAGCACTTGGGAAATTATCGTGTTTCATTTCCCCGTGGACGCATAGGAAACAATATTTTAGACAATGTCGGAGCTTACAATCGGTATGGCTGAGAGAGAGAGAGAGAGAGAGAGAGAGAGAGAGAGAGAGAGAGAGAGAGAGAGAGAGAGCTGGCCAACTTACCAGATTCGAACTTCTGAACGAGCTTTCAGGGCCCTTTGTTTTTTTTTTTTTTTATTCTGTGTTTAACTTCAGCGAAGAGCGACGCCGGAGATGATTTGATCTTTATCTATACTGAGAAATTGTCGAGTATTTTCCACTCAACATATTTTTTTTTTCAACATATCTTTTTTTTTTTTTTTTTTTAGTCTCGTGAAACTCAAAAGTCGTGTTGAGTGGCGTGGTGAAGAGTTGATAAGCTTTTTGAAGACACTGGTGTATGTGACTTTCTTTAAAGGTCGACAGATTTTTTTGCGAATTCGTGGCTTTGAAATGTTCTGTAACCTTTCCCACACAGTGGCTTGGACGCCCGGGTAAGGGAAGGGAGATATGCATATCTTTATCACTTGGACACGAAAGGTAATTGGTTCCTTTATGACGTGAAGATGTTACATACACGAAAATCATTATAGTTTTGTGTGTTTGTCGTGGTGAGGACACCACACACACACACACACACACACATCACATCACATCACATCACATCACATCACACACGCACACATCACATCACATCACATCACATCACACACACACACACACACACACACACACACACACACACACACACACACATCACATCACATCACTGTTGTAGGACGTCGTTGTCTAAAAAAAAAAGAAAATAAAAGAGTTCTCGTGGAAAACGGAAGTTCGGCCCAAGACTCCTCGCTCGACTCGTCCGCCTCCTCCGTTTTCTTCGTTTAGAGCTTCATCTTGTGCACGGAAGAGAGAGAGAGAGAGAGAGAGAGAGAGAGAGAGAGAGAGAGAGAGAGAGAGAGAGAGAGATTTTCCTTCGCTTTTCCATTCCACAGCTGTTCGTAACTTTACTCCTGAAGTGCACTCTCCTTAAAACTTCTGGCAGTGGTGTTTGGACGCGCGACGTTGTTATGCAAACGTTGCTCGAACTTGTGAACGTGAGCACATTATCGGTATCTGTCGATCACTTATCTATTATTTGTACAAGGTGATTGGGATGAACATAGTTATCGAGGCTCAAAAACCCCCCCTCCGCCATACAGGTTCCTCATATGCTCTTCGTCTTCCTTTTCTTATCTTTTATCATGTCTCAAGTTATCATCTCCCACCTCCACACGGCCGTGTCTAGGATAGAGGACACCAGAGCAGCAAACAAGTGAAGGCAAGTGATGGCTTCCGACGAGCATATCATCTGTAATGGGTTTCCTTTGTTGGTGAAGTAATACAGGATATGAATCACTTCCTAATTACATTCATTGCATCTCCCCAGTGCCGATAACTCCCCAGTTAAGAGGATTATATTGCGGGTGGTAATTACTTTCTGGAGTAGCAGAATTCTCACGAAGCCTCCATTTGCACCCGTCGTAAGAGAGGTTAAACGTATGATTCGCGTCCGTAAATGTGATTATTTTTTTTCCCGCAGATGAGGTCAACAAAGTTGAGGTAGAAAGTAGACTTGAGACTTCATAAAGAAGACAACAAGGGTCAGCCTCTTGCAGGGAGAGATATATTTAGATTGTGTACACACTTGAGAGAGAAAAGTAACTTATTTGTACATTTATTCTCCCCCTTTTCCTCTCGACACTAATTTACGAATCAGGAAACGAAGACTGGATCATCCTCGACTTTCATGAACCTTAGTGGTATGGCTCTGTGTTTCCATCACGGGGAGGGGAAAAGAAAATAAGATTCCTTTTTCGTATGTAAATTCTCTTCAGCCTCCGCCTCTGCTACTGTTACTGCTGCTGCTGCTGCCTTTAATCTTCTTCCTACCCTGGCAGAAGCGGCAATCAGCAGTTGGATCAGCACTGGCGAGGTGTGAGATCAGAACCAGAAATCCTATAGTGTGGCCCCGTCGCCTGAGTGGAATCCAACCCCATCATACGTGCTCAAGTGGGTTTGTTTTGATGCACTAGACAGAACGTTAAAACTGCTAGGCAGGATCGTATTGCAAGAGGGGAGGAGGACTATACCAATAGAGTCATATACGTAAATGTTGTATCTATCTCTTAAGGAGTGACTTAGGAAAATGAATTACTAGAATCACAAGTAAGGGTCACTGACAGACATGGTCTGAAAGCGTCAGACGAGACGGTTTGTGGATAAATGAGTGATTACTGATAAGTAGGAATAATGTGAGAGACCCTGTGAGATAACATGAAGGAGATGAATGAGTGGATTGTATAAGTTAAGGAAGGCCAGTGAGCCAAGTCCCACCAGAGACTGATAAAGAAGTTAAGAGACTCAGGCTGGAGGATTATCAAATCTTGAGAGACCAGAGGTCACGTGTGCCTCTCTCATCTGGGGAAAGGTTGATAAGACTCTTTCAAAACATTATTCTTCCGCTCAGTATTGCTACAGTGGAACTTTACATTAACCGGTGATTACATTCTTTGAAATCAGCACGTTGTGTTAAAAGAGAATGACTGTATATATATATAAGCTGACAAAGAAATGGGTTACGTTCGCAAATATGATGAATTTGCACGACACTCTGAAGACTAAGTTGTAAGGCGGCTTAACCACCCAGATCTGGCATAGTTGCACAGTAATGATCTATGCAAACAACTCGCCAGTGGGACTTGCATTATCCATGAATTTGCTCGCAAATAAAGGCAAGTTTATGAATGAAACGCGACACTTGCGGAAATGGGGCAGACATGCAAAGGGGATGCTGCGAGTGTTGAGCTGAACGAAGGCTGGAAGTGAACGCAGAGAAATTCAGAGTCGTGAAAATGGGAAGAGGTTAAGACCTTTCAGACGTGAACGACTTCTCACACAAGGAAAGTCAATTGCAAAAAAAGACGGATTTATAAACTAGACATTGGAAAATATATAACTCGATCTATCACCTAAAAAAATTCTATTAATCTATTAGAAAGGCAAATTATGCCAAAACACGTCGTCAGACACAAGGAAGAGATGTTTGAGAAGGTATATAAGACCACCAAACACATTAGGTAGAGATCTTTAAGACGGTACGCAAGGCTTAACCTTCGACACAGGTTCATAAGACCACCTAACACACTGGAGAGATTTTTCAAGACTTAAAGTCAACATGAATTTGATTTTTCCTTACGGACAACTTGGGCTCCGAGAGACATATATCAGCCAACGATGAAGGTTCAACGAAACGCCTATAGAATGATGCCACTGTGAATTCCTCAACTTAAGAAGAGTAAGTTAGAGGTAGATGTGGTAACAACTACCTTTAGATGCCAGGCTTAGAGGGGCGAAACGAAGCTGGTATGATCCGATTCTTTGAAGACGTTGGCATGATCCATTTAGAAGGGGTAGTGAAGATTAGAGGAAGTCAAGACAGAAGAAAAAAAAAATGTTAGGAAATGTATGCAAGTTACTTTTCTTGATTAAACACAGGAGTGATCTTGAAAAACAGGGAAGAGGGTGCCTGCTATGCCTGTACACACATACATACATACGTATAGATACATACATACATGACATTCACACATGCGTACATGGATACTTATATCCTGGTACATAGATACATACATACACACAAACAAAATAAGTGGACAGAATACAGTGATTAATCATAGAGTCTTCATTGCTGTATTATTACATTAACATAAACCTTGAACTTGAAATTATTGAGTAATTTAGGGAAGCAATGTAATTATTTGGCATGAGTTATCGTACAGCATTGGATAACAGGATATATATATGAATACCTCGTTAATAGGTTTCAATTTAGCGTTATGCAGACACGTTTGAGCCGAACGTGTAAATGGGATAATTAAGTCATTGTCGTCAGTGTGTTGTCAGGAATCAAGGAAATTGTTAACCTAAAAAAAATAGAAGTGTTTCAGAAAAACGGAAAATATCGCTTCAAAATATCGCTTCAAAATATTTGCGTCCTTATTTCTGGCGGTGGAAGCGCCCTTTAATATATACGATATTGCCAATATCATCGTAGATTACGTGCCACTTCAGTGATCAGACTCATTATAAAGTGATTATGCTTTAACATTTAGGAAAGTGTTATTATCAGGAGAAAATATGTGTGTGTGTGTGTGTGTGTGTGTGTGTGTAGGTTTGGTTGTGGGACGAATGCCCAGGATTCGAACCCAGGCTCTGTGCATTATGGTATACCCACAATAAACCATAGTTTACCTACGGTAAACCACAATTAGCACGTGTGTATCTAATACAATAAGAAATTCTAGATGATATTCAGTCTGTAAACTCGTAAATGTAATTAGCACTTGTGTTGTCGAATCTCTTACCAGTTCCATTCAGTACTCGAAGAATGTATGATCCCATGGTTTTGAAAGAGATGTTTGTATCCATGTTTATAATCAAGATTTCGGATACAATGAAGGCAGTATTAGACTGGCATGAAAGCCAGAGTTAATCCTTACACGTCAGTGAGGAAAAAGAGAAAAGAAATAATCCACATTTGACCCGTTGTTTTCAGCGGAGGCATTCACACGAATCTCAAAATTGGACCGCTTTGGATTAGCATTGTTTTGTTCCGTGTGAATGCGAGAGCATCAGTCGGCTCAGATCATAATCCGCCAGGAACAATATAGAGGAAGCCTCATTGTTCGTAATCATAATAAAGCCCCCCCCAAAAAAAAAATTGAAACAAATTTTTTTTTATAACCGAGACGGTCGAGTCTCAAATTTAGCCCATGGTTGACCCTGGGTGTGTGTGTGTGTGTGTGTGTGTGTGTGTGTGTGTGTGTGTGTGTGTGTGTGTGTGTGTGAGTGAGGGGGGGGGTTGCCAAATTGTATCATACGCGACTGAATCTATGAGAGAGGAATAACAGATAGAGAAAAAAATATAAGAAAGTCAAGACTAGATTAAGAAACCTTCATTCTCTCTCTCTCTCTCTCTCTCTCTCTCTCTCTCTCTCTCTCTCTCTCTCTCTCTCTCTCTCTCTCTCTCTCTCTCTCTCTCATTCCATACTTTTTTCTGCCCCTTTTATTTTTTTTCGTTTAATCTCTTGTACACACCCATTAGCATCAACCGAAACATTATATAAAAGTTCCAAAGTCTCAAAAGTCCCAAAGTGAAGCTCTTCTTTGTTACGTCCCACGCCAGACCCTGACACAGATGTTACGTCCCACGCCAGACCCTGACACAGATGTTACGTCCCACGCCAGACCCTGACACAGATGTTACGTCCCACGCCAGACCCTGACACAGATGTTACGTCCCACGCCAGACCCTGACACAGAATCGTCTGGCGCCAACCAGAATAAAAGTCTCGAAAGTAATGCTTCACTTTGGGACCTTTCTTTTTTTTTTTCATCCTGGCTGGCGCCAGACAATTACTTTCAGGTGTGGCGTTAAATGCGACCACCGGAACTCCATGGCAACACGAGTTTGACGCCCCTGGAGTGAGTGTAGGTAGAGAGAGAGAGAGAGAGAGAGAGAGAGAGAGAGAGAGAGAGAGAGAGAGAGTACAGAGTTGATAAGGCCGAGTTATTATTTATCAACAAATTGGTTATTGATTGATCCGTCTACTTATCCTGGCAGTGTTGGATCGGACGTGATAAACATGTTCTCTCACTGCTTCATTAAGATGCGTAGACTATTAATTAGGGTAAGCCACTCAGTTACCGAGCAGGTGATTACCACACACCCCCACCCCCACCCCCCCCGCCTGGCGTAGATGTAGTGTTGACACAGTGGAAAGAAGTTGACTTCTTTTGTTTGAATTTTGGAGTAGTATGTATCTTGGTGCGCATTTGGCTGTGAGGGGGAATTAATTGTTCTTGCGAAAGGACAACGAGTTAGACGGGCAAACGATGAGTCTCATGAGGCAGATGTAAGTCACACACGCACACACACACACACACACACACACACACACACACACACACACACACACCTTAACCTCAGCGGGAGAGGGATTGAATACAAAGTCGTCGGCTCGCGATTGCAGTGATTACATGCTTGTGGTAATCATTCTGTAATTCCTCTGGTGTTAGTGGACTGGGTCTGACTCGTGGCCCGGCAGGTAATTGAGTCCCCCGGACGTGTTATGAGAGGAAAACGGTTCAGAAAGAGTCGGTCTTACTCTCACGAGCAAGACTCGTTTCCAATGTAGTAGACGTGATCATCTTCATTGGTTTGTCTTCCTCTACGTCTTCATCTAGCTCTCTCCCTCCCTCCGTCCCTCCCTCCCTCCATTCCTCCATGTGCCACCCTCCTTGGTTTGTCTTCCTCTACGTCTTCATCTAACTCTCTCTCTCCCTCCCTCCATTCCTCCATGTGCCACAAGTGTTTCAATTATCACTCAGGCCACGACGTCAGTTCCCCATCTATATAAGCTAACATATGCATGTTCGCAGGCAGTCGTCTGCCGCATAGTAGAACTCAAGGACCAGGGCATCATCTAGAATAGTGTAACCTGGCATCTAGACAGTGAGTGTGGCCATACCACACAATTTATATGGCTGTATATAAACCCCCCACCCCTCACCACCACCACCGTGCACCAGAACCCTGCCTGGGCAGTTTGCCATGTTGGGAGTAACAGTGAGGAGGAAACTGCACAAGACGTGATGTCTTATATGCAGCATAGCAGTTTTGGAGTATAGGGTTGAGAAAGTGGGTTGATGCTGAAGCTGTCCTTCGCCTACGATCCTACTTTTCAACCTTTTTTTTGCCAAGAGATGGAGTTATGATTCGTCTTTATTCTTAAGGTAAGTGTAGTTCTGTACACACACACACACACACACAAATCTGATGCTACATTTCCCGACTATGATGTAGGCAGCACACACCCATGTCCTGCATAGGTTCTCAAGTAATACGAAGAAGAAATTGACGAAATGGAAAATTATTGAGAGGTTGGTGCGCGTTTTGATAGCCTCATTTGGAAAAGTCTCCTTCCCTTCCCTTCCCTTTCCGTTCCTTTCCTCTCTTATTTCTGAACTTGTTTCGGTGCATATCGCGTAAAATTTCATTTCCAATATATTTTGGGAAAAGTGTTTTATTTTTTTTTTTTTCTTATTGCGTAGATACTGAAAAAATTACTCTCTTCATGTCAAGGGTCTCATGATACTCACCCTCTGTCTTTCCTGACACGTGCACTTTGCTGACACATGTGCACTTTGCAGACACATGTGCACTTTGCAGACACGTGTGCACTTTGCTGACAAGTGTACTTTGCAGACACTTGCTCTTTGCTGACACATGTGTACTTTACTGGCCGGTGCACCTTGCTGGCTCTTACAGACGAATGAATCGTGCGCTCAGCTACCTTGTGTGTGATGCTGACACTTCAGTCACCACTCCAGCCACCTTCAGGGCGCTCCCTGACAACCTGGACTGACGTGGTGTTTCCCTTGTCCTTTACTTCACCCTTTCGATACCGTCAGACCATGCTCGTTCCAGACCCCTGGACTCTCCTGGCCTCTTTACGTTCCATGGTCCTTGCGCGCCGCTGGGCCCCGTCACTCAGCACACACCTTTTGGTCCGTGAAGCCTCGCGCCGCGCGTCCATTGAATATATTCCTTTTGACTTTGCATCTACTGAGTGTACTCACCAGCTTCCCAGAGTAGAGTAAAGGTGAATGCCTCACGAACTTGTCCCTCTGAGTATTTCTCTTCCACAAAGAGGAATATTTTTCTCTCT
The DNA here is from genome assembly GCF_036320965.1 of Panulirus ornatus. Lineage (NCBI taxonomy): Eukaryota > Metazoa > Arthropoda > Malacostraca > Decapoda > Palinuridae > Panulirus > Panulirus ornatus. The sequence goes on from NC_092264.1 coordinate 4,576,964, forward strand.
CGATTTCAGTGTTTTGATTCAGTCGGGTTGATTCTAACTGCCTAAGGTGTGAAACCTCCATTAGACTAACTTCTGGTTTGTGTTAATTAGAGTATTGCCAGGATAGTTGGGTCTCTGTCAGGGACGTGAGAGTCTACATCTTTTTTTAGCTTGCCTGAGTTACCAAATCCTGCAAATTCTCAACTCAGGAGGTGCATGTGGCCTTGGACGAAAGTGAAATGTCTGCAACAGCTTTTGAAGGAGAGAGGATGTGGGTTCGTATGGGTTAGTGGGATGTGAGAGGAGAGTAGATGATGAATGTGAGGATGGGAACTTGTAGATAACTTTAGGAGGGAATAATTAGGCATTTTAAGTTAGTAATAGTTAAGGTAGCAAGGAAAACAGAAAACAGGTTTTAAATATGAAAAATATCCGCAAACTAAAGATTTCGTGAGAAAAGGAAAGACCTTGTTTCCCGTTTTCTCGTCCTATCATTAATCCAGTTCGGGTTGATGTATGAAAAAAAAAACGTTCCGTAACTAAAATGAAGTCATGGTTTCTGGCCACCTTGCAGTTTTATTTGTCATTATCAAAGATTTGATGATAAATTCAGTGTTTTTTTATGCTCTTGTTTGCTCCCTGGTTCCCTAAGCAATTTATATTTGTCGTCGATTTCACACGAAGTTGGTGCTTCGCCATGGGTGGAAGCCCACAGGGTGCTAGTGATCCGAAAAGATGTGCTGAAAAATTTGTGTGAATGCTGGTCGTTGCTGCCATTCTTAGCCACGAGAGACCTGTAGTAGTCGACTCTTGGGTCTCATTTTGCGTAGATTATAGTACAGGGGAGTTGAGCTGCCTGACTCTGGGCACAGACGTGTCTATACACACATTCCCAGACAGGGTAGTCGGCTCACAGTCAACCCAGCTATTCATCCTCCCGTTTCGCTAGGCTGGGCTGGTCGATTAATGGGTACCGAGTGTAAGCTGGTATATGTGGGCACACATAAGGTTAAGATATATATATTGCAGTAGGTCACTGTGGTGCGTGTGATCTATAGTATTCGCTGATAACCAGGAGGAAAATGAAACACACGATGAGTTCTCAAGTGCACTTTCGTGTGATGATCACATCGTCAGGTGATATCCAAGAATTGATCTCCCTTGACGATGTGATCATTACACGAAATTGCACTTGGGAACTTGTGTTTCATTTAGCTCGTGGTTATCAGAATGTATATATATGTCAAGAGACGGGGTAGCAAGAGCGTACTACACTCTACCCGTAACACAAAACTTGGAGCGAAGAAATACAGACACACACACACTCACTGTGTTGTGTATGGTTGAGCTCTTGGTTGATATGGCCAACATCCAGTGAACATCCTCGATATTGTGGACGTTATATAACGGAACAGGAAATCAGTATTCATATTCTGTATCGTCTCTTCTCCGTATAGTGGTCAGAATGACCTCTAGTTTGCGAGGGGAAAAAAAAGGCTGGTAAGGGTTTATGCCTAGAAGGGGATATGGTGCAGGCTCATAAACCACGGGGTTTATTGGGAATATAGCCTGGTGTGGTCTTATGTCCTGAGAGGGAATGGTGGGCTCATAGAATACGGGAGTTGACTAGGAAATCACCATAATCATGGAGGGAGAAGCTTGTGGATTCACAGGGTCTACTAAAAGCCTTTCATCGTCAACTTCGAGTCCGGCATCGTAAATATAGAGTGTGGGAATGCATCGGCTCCTTCCCACAGGGGAGAACTGGTGTTTTGAGGCCTCGTATGTACCAAGTGGCTGAGCGTGACGTCCAGCAACCTGTGTCCACAGGCCAGCGAGTGGAGAAGTATGCTGGCTCGGTTGAAGCGCCCTCTTTCATTCGTCTCTTCTCGGGCGCGTTGCTGTCAACCATTTCTTATGCAAGTCTGTGCTGGCTGTCTGTTTTCTACACGAGGCTGGACGTCATACTTCGTGTGTCGTCTACGACAATTAGATCATTGTGGGAACTCACACACACAAAAAAGCCCCATCAATGTGAAATTACTTGGGGCGCCTGTTCCATGCTAGGGGCTCCTCCACTCTCCCTGGCTATGAGACGCGAGCGTCCATGGCATCCACAGAATTAGCTCTCCAGATGACTCTCTCAGTTCCCAAGGTCTAGATGGATATGAAGAGGCAGCTGGGACTATCTGCTTTATGGAAATTTTCAACGAAGGGAAATTTCTTCCTCATGGAAATTATCGTTTAGTGCCATCGTATCAGAGGCGCCTGCCTGGCCACGGGTGGTGGATTACGTTGTACGTGAACCAGGAAGACACGGCGAATATTCAGCTCCTCAAGCAACTAGATTATATATATAGCGAGTTAGGCGCTTCACCTTCGCTGATATTATACGTTGTTGAACGGAGGATGTTGCTGTGTAGTGTTGCTTTCGTAGTGCGTGGCTGAATATCAGTTGTATGTATATAAGTGATGTGTTTCGCTTGGTGTTGTTTGTAAGTAATGTGTTTTGCCTGGTGCTATTCATAAGTAAGGTGTTTTGCTAGGTGGTGTAAGTAAGGTGATGTGCCTTATGTTTTAAGTTACGTGTTTTGCCTGGTGTTATGTTTAACATATTTTGCTAGGTGTTGTAAGTAAGGTGCTTTGTCTGGTGTTATAAGTAATGGGTTTTTCTTGGTGTTGTAAGTAAGTTGATATGTCTGGTGTTATAAGTAATGTGATTTGCCAAGTGTTACTTATAAGTAACATGTTTTGCTAGGTGTTGTAAGTAAGGTGGTTTGTCTGGAGTTATAAGTGTTTTGCTTGGTGTTACTTGTAAGTAACAGTTTTAGTAGGTGTTGCTAGTTGTGATCTTGACATCCTAACTTCACAGCCTTGGTTCTGATCCTGACCTAACTTCACAACCCTGGTTGTGATCCTTACCCCCTAACTTCACAACCCTGGTTCTGATCCTGACCTAACTTCACAACCCTGGTTGTCATCCTGACCCCCTAACTTCACAGCCTTGGTTCTGATCCTTACCTAACTTCACAACCCTGGTTATGATCCTGACCCCCTAACTTCACAGCCCTGGTTGTGATCCTTGATCCCCTAGTTCCACAACCCTGGTTATGATCCTGACCCCCAAACTCCACAACCCTTGGCGTAATCACCCTCGCCTTATAGAAACACATTCATATTATCTCTCCTGTTTCTCTCATAAACGGTTAAATAACGATACAATTAACATTAATTTCTTGTTATGGGCCATTACGTTCAGTCCAATTTTCTGAATGTACAAATTTCTGGCGCGTTCAGATTTACCGTATTAAGCTTAACGTAACTTTCCCTTGTACGACGCAACTGATCTTGTATGTGTCAGTAAGTAGAACGAATCGAAATGAAGACTTCTCTCTCTCTCTCTCTCTCTCTCTCTCTCTCTCTCTCTCTCTCTCTCTCTGCTGAGCTGTAAGAAGTGGAGCGTTTGAATTGTAGAGATAGGATCACAACTCCGTTTCTAGGGGTAGTTTGGGAGGGTATTGTTTACCTTGTGGTTTTCCTGTGGTAACTCAGGAGGGTATTGTTTATTTTGTGGGTTTTCTAGTGGTAACTCAGGAGGGCATTGTTTACTTTGTGGGTTTCTAATAGTAACTCAGGAGGCTGTTGTTTACTTTGTGGTTTTCTAGTGGTGACTCAGGAGGGTATTGTCTACTTTGTGGTTTTCTAGTGGTGACTGAAGATGGAATTGTTTACTTTGTAGGTTTCTAATAGTAACTGAGGAGGGTATTGTTTGCCTTGGCGTACGTGTTCTCTGCTACGAAGCGTCGATATACAGTGAATACGTTCAAGATTCACGTCTATTGAAGTGAGGTCATCAAGATAGCGCGCTCGTCTTTTTCTGAAGACCCTCCTCCTCCTCCTCCTCCTCCTCCTTCTCCTCCTCCTCCTCCTCCTCCTCCTCCTCCTCCTCCTCCTCCTCCTTCTCCTCCTCCTCCCCCCACAATGGAGAGGTAAGACTCGTGAAAACAGATCTGACACGACGCTCAGATGAGGGCAAGAAAGTCCCTTCCTTCTCGGGCAAAGTCTTGATTGAGGCGTCGAGAGAGAGAGAGAGAGAGAGAGAGAGAGAGAGAGAGAGAGAGAGAGAGAGAGAGAGAGAGAGAGAGAGAGAGAGCTCTGGCGGGTCGACTTACAATTTGGCCTGTTCGGTTGATGACCCCCGAGGGAGTCCCTCCCACGCCCTCCTCATCCACATTCTCCCGCGCCCTCCTCATCCACCTTCTCCCGCGCCCTCCTCATCCACCTTCTCCCGCGCCCTCCTCATCCACCTTCTCCCACGCCCTCCTCATCCACCTTCTCCCACGCCCTCCTCATCCACCTTCTCCCACGCCCTCCTCATCCACCTTCTCCCACGCCCTCCTCATCCACCTTCTCCCACACCCTCCTCATCTACCTCTCCCACGCCCTCCTCATCCACCTTCTCCCACGCCCTTCTCATCCACTTCCTTCCACGTCCTCCTCATCCACATTCCCGACTCATCCACACATCCCCCCAGGGACACTGGTGACTAAAGAAAGGGAGTTTAGTTTGGGTTAGTGGGATTCGATACGATATAATCTCTTGTGTAGTTCTTGCCATTCGGAGGGCGAGGGGGTATATGAGGGAGCATTGAGTCTCTCTCTCTCTCTCTCTCTCTCTCTCTCTCTCTCTCTCTCTCTCTCTCTCTCTCTCTCTCTCTCTCTCCGCTACACGTCATGCAGTCATGCAGTCCCGTCTGTGCATGACAAAATTCGCCACATAGTTCGTTCAGTAAAGCAGCGAAATGAATTATGAGACGAATGTTAAAATTAAAATGAAAAAAGAAAAACACTTTTTACTGTAAAATTGTAAATGTATTTTACCGTGTCTCGCTCTCCCGTGGTAAACCACTCCATTACGTGCACCAGTGTGAAGCCAATATTAGGAAGATTTCAGATATGTAAAAAAAAAAAACATTTTTTTCCTTTTTTTCTGTCTTTTTTCACGAAGATTTCCTTCGTTCTTTTCTTGGCTAACTCGTAGGACCACATACTTTTTTGACTCGTAGCACCAGATTTTTTTTTCTTTCGATAATTTTGGGGTTGTTTATTGATTTATTGTTCATCAAGAGCAGAATCTTGAGGAAAGGTTTTGAATGGGAAATGTTAGTTTGCATTTCAGCAAGATGCTGTCATCTTCAACCTTATATTTGATAAAGGAAAGATTTGTTTACGAGTGTACTCTTTCTATTTCCGATACGAGATATCTAAACCTCATGATTTTGGGAATTCTATTTAAGGATCCTTAATATTGGCCTCTATTTTTCAGTCATTGTACGTTTCTGGGAAAAGTCTACTTTGAATATTTTTCTGACCCCGTAAAATTCCTTGATGACTGACTATTGTCTGCTCCCGAAAACGATCTTTGTTTTTCTGTTGTGGCCCATAACTAATGGTAAACAGACTCCAACGGTCGTAATGGGAGGTGGTTCCGTACCTAAACGGTCAAAAGACATCAGCAGTCGTAATGGAAAGTGCATTACCACTGTGTTAAGTAGATAGAACTTGGTTGAGATGTTACGCGAGTCAATATTAGTTTTGGTATGAGAAATATTCTCACATTTACGATATTATGATACTGATGGACGAGATCTCTTTCCTCGTGACGCGCACAGCTTTCCATCTGCTGTTGAAAAAAGAAAAAAAGTTAATTAAGTCTGAACCTTTTTGTGTTTTGAGCGAGAAGAAAATGAATGAAAGACGATCACATTTCTGTACATTCTTTTCCAGTGTGTAACTCTAGCATGTATCTTGAAATGTTTCTACCATAGCTTTGTGGAACGAGTCTCAAACTACTTCGGTAAGCTTTTTAGTGTCAGGGGAAAGAACATGCTACGATCAGAATCTAATAACTGTGGAAGTCCCTTAGAAAGTACGTAGGTCTATAACGTTTTTGCTCCTATGTCATCGTTCGTTTCTTCTGTCGACAGAATGAGTCTTGACATCAGCATTTAATTTGCTCCTCCTTTGATAAGAGTTGACGCGTCCTTATCTTCTTAATCCAATCTTCCCTCTTCCCTCACTCTCTGCCTTCCACCGGCCCAGTCCCACAGCAACCTTTATGTAAGTTTAACTCATCGTGAGCGAGCAAGTCTACGCCAGAATTCCCGAATAGAGAGTACCTGAAATACCATTTTTTTTTTTTACATTGAACACTCATTTGGATATCACCACCTCTGTCGCTGGACCCTGAGGATGTATCGAGAGAGAGAGAGAGAGAGAGAGAGAGAGAGAGAGAGAGAGAGAGAGAGAGAATCCTATGAAAGCGTCGTCATGTGGAAAGTGGAGCTCAGGGAGTACCCTTTTCAGACCAGAAGCAGCACACAGCTTGCACTCAGCCCTGGGAAGAGTGGAGTGGGAATATACCCCTCCACCCCCAAATGAGTCCCTCAAGGAGGAGTGGCATTATACAGCCATCACCAACACCACTTACGGTCCACCTGGCTGATGTAGGACATAGGTGGGGGTAATCCAGTCATGCATTTAGCCTTAGATATTTGACGTAGACGAAGAGGACGATTCGCGTCAGCTTCGGAATGTAGGACTCGGAGTGAACCGCGAGATCCACTGTGTGAATTTATGATGCATGATTGTAACTTTTTTTATATATAAAAGCAAAGCAACCAGATTGTAAATCATTACATTAGGAATATTTAAAGTGAAAAATAAGTGAACTGTACCAATAGATGAACAATGTGTGTATATATAATTGTCGACACATTTTTTTTTTACCATGATTTATATCCAACAGGGTAACAAGCATGCTCAGTGGAAGTGGATGGCCTCCCTGTCATTGGTTACCCTGTGATGTTCGGGATTACGGCCACCAGTCCTGCAAAATTGGCTTGAATGAAAAGGCGTATGGCACTGCCGACGCCTGATACATTTCGTGCGTATGAGAGCACAGGTGAGTAAACCATTACTTGAACTGTTGCGTCTGATTTCAGCATGGTGAGTTCTGGTGGCGTTGAGAATCAAGTTTTTTCTAATAGAATGTTTAAGGTAAACAGTTATATGTGTAGCATGAAGCTTTCAGCTGAAATTAGAATTAGGTCTCCTGAAATGAAGTCTTGGTCTGTTTATAACCTCACTTCAGAAGCTCTGGTTCTGGGATGAGCAATCGCAGGCTTCCATTCTCTCTCTCTCTCTCTCTCTCTCTCTCTCTCTCTCTCTCTCTCTCTCTCTCTCTCTCTCTCTCTCTCTCTCTCAGGTCCATGCCGGTAGCGCGTCGTGCTGCCTCAGTGCACATTTAGTCTGTTCGTTACCCAAGGATCGATCCTTCCCCAATCTTGATCTTGTAGAAGGAGGGGTCGTGGAGTGGGAGGTTTGTAGTGGTCGCTCTGTTTCATGTTCGCTGAGTCGGCTCGGGCAAGTGTGTTCCCTGATCAAAAGGCAAGTCTCCTTAACCAGCCCCATTCGGGAGGATGAACACCTTCGCTGACTGTGGACAGACTGCTCGCGACCAGGATTCGAACCCGTGTGGGATCGACCCCCCTCAAAATAAAAAAGCGGCCGAGGAATGCTTTGCCTCCTCCTCCTGCACTGTGTATATCCCGAGCGTTGGAGAGGGAGGCGACATTCTGCAAACGTTGAGGGTACTCGCCTTAGGTTAAGCGAGCGGGCTCAGCACACTGCCGCAGTCAAAAGGAATATTGATCTGGGCGGAACAAACGAATGAATGCGATGATACCGACTACGAAGCTTGAAGGATCACCCCACGTCAACTTATTCCACGCCTCAGTATTTATTTCCACGTCAGAAATGCCTACCCTTATCAGCATGGTACAATATTTCATCTTTTTTTCATAACGGATGAGAAAATCAACGAAAAATTGACGTAAATTGGTATGGAGAGGAATTTACGTTGACCTGATTAATAAGAAATTTGGGAACCACGCGATGGTGGCTGGATTGTGGCAGACTTTGGAAAACATACGGTTTTTTTTTTTTGTTTTGTTTTTTTGGTGTGGGCTCTCGTTGCTGCGGTGTTTGGTAGTTCCACCCGACTGTTATTGGTCTCAGCAGTGAACAGTTCTTCAGTACGGCAATCCAAGTCGTTAGGATGGCTGTGTCATCATGTATGTCGGGAGATTTAAGTGCCGGCCGGTCACCCGTCATTCACCATGCTGCAGCTCGTCTCGTCTGCAGGTGGGGGACAGACACACACACACACACACACACACGCGCGCGCGCGCGCGCGAGCGCGGCCAGCAGTAACAGCAGAAGTTATGAGACTCTAACTGGTAGTAGTAGCGAGACGTTGACTCTGGTCTAACAGCGTTAAGTGCCTCGAGTAATTACAAACAGGCCAACTAGTTTGTATGCAGGTATGACTCGCGTGTGGCATCAGGAGTTCGTCTGCTGCTGGGTTGGTAGAGCGTCTACCACTGCCAAGGTAGAGCCCTTACCACTGCCACGTTAGAGCGTCTACCACTGCCAAGGTAGAGCGCCTACCACTGCCACGGTAGAGTGTCTACCACTGCCACGGTAGAGCGTCTACCACTGCCACGGCAGAGCCTCTACCACTGCCACGGTAGAGCCTCTACCACTGCCACGGTAGAGCGTCTACCACTCCCACGGTAGAGCCTCTACCACTGCCACTACATAGAGAGAGAGAGAGAGAGAGAGAGAGAGAGAGAGAGAGAGAGAGAGAGAGAGAGAGAGAGGAGCCTCCCACAGATCTCATTACGGAGGGAATGGAGTTTTGGTGCCAAGCCCTTCCACGTATTTAGGATCGAAGTGCGCGGGGATGTTCTGGCTCAAGGTGCTGAATGTGGAGGTATATCTGGATAAGGTAGAACGTCGCTAGAAGTCTGTAGTTGCTTTGATAAATAGAGAATGAGGATCATTATAAAGAAATGCTGTTGTCAGTAGCTTTACACACACACACACACACACACACACACACACACACACACAAAAGAAAATGGCATGAACTTAATATAGTGAAGCTTCAAATCATGTTTACTGCTGTACCAAAAGAAAAAAATGATTAAGGATGGGAGAGCGAAACAGAGCGTAAAATTCTGGCGAGGGGCAAGATACGCTCAGAAATACCCTTGACGATATGAGCATTAATTATTTCCTGAGTATTAATTATATGCTCAGGGAACCTATTAAAGGAGGGGGGGAGCATTATGACGCGGAAGTGTGTACTAAAGTTTAAGAATTTTAAGGTTCACGGTCCTCCATTTCTGGGAAGACGTGACTAGAAGACGAAAGATTTTTACTTTACATCCACTTAGTGGCTGGCTGAACACTAGGGATGTGTTCAGGATTACATGGTGAAGGCAGGTGTGTGTGTGTGTGTGTGTGTGTGTCATCGTAGGGTGTATGTTCCTTAATGTATTATCTCCGTGTATACCCACGTACCTAGGTGGAATTGCTGTTCGCTCTTCCCTTGGGAGACTCGTCACACGTTACGCAAACATCATTGATCACACGGGGGGTCTGAGTGAGTTCACAGTGTACACACGGTGTCTCAAGTGGAGCGCTGTCGATATCATGGAAGGGCAATGCGGAAGCATCAGTCTCTCATCTGTAATCTTTACACTGTGGGATGAACGCACCTTGCTTGCTTGCTTGCTTGCTTGCCCGCCCGCCTTGCTTGCTTCGTCAGGTTCTCTGGGCTTTGGAAGCTATCGACTGTCGAGGGTCATTAAGACCGACGTTACGAAGTTGAAATCACCGCTCGAGAAATCCTTGAAGTGTTCATCGTGCGTTCATGGTTATTTCTAAGACCCTACGCGCTCTGGCTGCGGACGTGGACATATGAGCGCAGCTTACGAAGCGGTCATCTGATTCCACTACGTCTTGGGAAGTTCAAAACATCGATTACAAAATTTCCGTAAAGATGAATTATATAGAAATGATGAATGGATGACACTTTATGTTATTTTGGGGGACTTTAGAGTAACAACCCATCCTTATCCTCTGAATATTTTTGTAAGACATGTTTGTAAATTTGACACGCAGGCGTCTGAATTAGATATTATGGCAGATTAGGTTTCTTTTTTTTAGTACATTTGGCTGCTATAGGCGTCAACTATGGCCTGAAACCACAGCGAAATTGCCAGCCTCATAGTTGAATCCACTGAGGGCCTGAAACTGTACCCTCTTTTGGCAACGTACTGCTCAGTACAAGTAAATATAATCCAGAGTCTTGGTGTCTGCTTCCAATGTAATTCCTGTACCCACCATTATCATCCATTTCAGCACTGTTCGTGAGGGGACCGCATACTCTTTTTTTGAGTTTCGTGTCGTTCGTAATTACGCCCCCTGTCATCTGTCTGTTCCCTGTTATTTTGTGTCGTTATCGTTAATCACTAGTTACGCTGCAGCCTTAGGAACAAAAAGCGTATTTCCGCGTAACTCATTTTCTGACGGACGTCGAAGACGAATGTAAGTCAAGTAACAAGTTACTCGAACATGGATTTGTCAGGTGGATCCTTTTACACTGGGAAATCCATTCACCATTTGTATATATTGAGTCACCTTCTTCGTATTGATTCTGCCATCGTGTCTGGTCCAGCCTAGCTGCACGCGCGCTCCGTCCATCATACTGCATGGTATGATTGTTCATTTGTAACCACGACAAAGCCCATAGCAGTAGAGGAATAATATTCCATTTCTGATAATCATAATTACTTTGAAATGATGTGTCAGGTGTGGTGTCAATCCATCCAGTCCTCTGCGTCCCAGGCAGCTGATGGTGGCCCAAATACCAGAGTTAATTTTCGAACAAATTCTGTGCCGTTTAATTAAGGGGGATTAACTGTCATTATCGCTCCGGGGGAAGAGAATCAAAAAGCTTTCAGTTCATTGAAGTGTGCATCAGAAATTTGCATATCCAGTAGTCATACATGGGAGTGTCGGACGAAATTTTTCTGGAACGCTATTCAGATTATATGTGTTATGATGATTTTCAAAACTGTTTCTTTCTATGTTGCCGGCTGCATGCTGGACCTCATGGCTGAAGCAGTAGTTAAGATAAGGACCCCACAAGGGGAAAGAGGACCGTATATAGAGTTGGTGGAGGAACCCTATGTACACACGGAGAGGAAATCTCACAGTAGAGGAAAGAGAGCCTCTCTTGCCATTATTTTCTTTTTCAAAGAACTGTGGGGAATTTTCTTTGCCAAGGACGTCCGCATCACACAGTAAGGAGATTACGGATGAGGAGGGAGATACCCACTCGAGACCGATAGAGAAAAAATGAGGAAACAACTTCTGTTTTCTTTTCTTGCGGTGATGTACTGAGGCTGTTGCCTTGTAGCAAACAGAATTTCCGAGAGGGTGCGCCCGCGTTTGACCTGGATCCCCGAAAGTACTGGGCCAGAGAGGGACGTTTTGTTTTCTTCTTTGATTCGTTACTGTGCCGGAAGTATTGTTCGTATTGTTCCTCACTCCATCCGAGAGAAGAGGAAGGACATAAGAACGGCATGAAGATGGATAGTTTAGCCTGTCATTAATAGGGACAAAGTCCTGTCGTCAATATTTCTTGTGTCTCCCCTGATGATGTGATTATTACACGAAAGTGCACTTGGGAACTTGTTTCATTTCGTCATGGACTCATAGGAATATATATATATATATATATATATATATATATATATATATATATATATATATATATATATATATATATATATATATATATCACCCACGTTAGGTATTATATCCATGTATTTGTCGTGACTCTGCCACATTCCTACCATTACCAGAAATCTTCCTGCTTGAGGGCGTAGCAGCCGTTCCTTCCCAAGACAGACATTCCTCCCAGTGAGATTGCATCTGCCTTCGGGGAAACAAGGCCCGAGATGCCACTCGTACATACTGAAGCCAGCGAATGCTGAAGCCAGAGAATACTGAAGCCAGCGAATGCTGAAGCCAGAGAATAATGAAGCCAGCGAATGCCCTTTTTTTTGTGTTTTGTATTCAGTGTCTGCCATTCTTGGGCTTCTCACAGCCAATGGAAGACTATAAATGTATTTTCGTATTTCGGTTTCTTTGTTGTCTTTAGTAGTAAATGCCCTAGAAATATCTCGGCTGGGCCTGGAATATTGCTTTTAGGTATACAAATATTTTATTTGATTTGAAACGATTTTATGGTGACCCATTTTCACTACCTTTAGAAAATATCATTGAATATTATTTCCTCTACTTTCCTATTTGGTGTAATATTTACTTACGGTTGTAGAAAAAGTACTAAATAAAGTAAGAAATTTTCAGTGCGAGGATAAGGCGTGTGTGCGAATAAGAAGGGAAGAGGGTGAGTGGTTTGCGTCATGAGTGCTTGATGCCACCATGGCTTTTCAATCTGTTTATGGAAAAGAATGATGCAAGTTGGTAAATGTGAAGCTTCTCTGGCGACGAGCTATACAATATGCTCGAGATGTAGGGTGAAGCAGATACTGTTTGCAGATAACACGGCTCTGGTGGCAAAGACGAGAAACTCGAGAATCTGGTGTTTGTGAATGGTATGCGTTATGCTAAGATCATGTAATATTCTAAGGGCGTTCTAGTACTTGTTTCGTCTTAGCTCAAGAGCCTCCGTTCGTCTGTAAGATCTTCATCACTTGTAAAAGTCGGCCGTTCTTCCCCGGGTCGTGTACTTTTCTCCTCCTCCTTCTGGCCATGTCGAGGGTACATTCCCCGTCGTAAACCGACGGAACTGCATGTTACCGAGTGGAAACTACAGTTTCACGACCTCTGTTTAATGAGCGCCGCCGGCCTGCTAAGCCTGTTTCGCTTTTACCACAGTCGTTACGGGAACCCAAGGAACCTCAAGAGAGAAGAGACACAGACGGAATTTGAATGCAAGTGTACACACTCACATGGATTTGTATGATGACTGCTTGTGATCGCTGTTTGTGTGGTATTAGGAGGGAGTTTTGTGCTCGTGTTGCCCCGTATCTTAACCTTATATATGTAACGTGAATAGAATAGAATAGGAGTCTTTTAACCTTGCAACGTGAATAGAATAGAATAGGAGTCTCTTACCGTATATATTCAACGTGAATAGAATTGAAACAGAACAGAATAGAAGTCTCTTGACCTATTATATGCACCGTGAATAGAATAGAAGGTCTCTTCACCTTATACATGCATCGTGAATAGAATAGGATAGATTATGTAATGTGTTCAGACTTTCACAAGAACTATAGAGCGCAGCTCCTTAATAACATCAGCAATTATCTTAGAATGTAATTTACGATATATATTTGAGTGACTAAACAATATGACTTGTCAGGAAGAGTTATATATACATGTCAGTACATTGATTCATCTAAATATACTAAACACTACTGTCAGCTAGAGGAATAGTTTGGTAAAAACAGTATGTGTGTGTGTGTGTGTTATGTTCAATTATAATTATGATATAGTTTCTACGTGTGTTTGAGGTTATTGATCTGTTTCTCATAAAACTGCCACTGACCCACGAAGTGGATAGTATAAAAAATAGAAAATGGACTTGTCTAGTGTGTTGATGTTTCCGACGCCCAAGTTGTGGAGATAGCGTCTCCAACAGACGGATATCATCCCCCCACATTCACAGTGAGAGAACAGTACCCGAACCCTGTGTGTGTGTGTGTGTGTTGACAGTCCCCCCCATTCAGTGCTAGTATGCTTGCATTATTGTCGTGTCACCGTGATGGTGCTTGTATTATCGTCCAGTTCAGGTTGTGATGCTTGCCGCGGCATTCAAGCAACATCAGAATGCTTGAGCTGTGGTGGGCCAGCCTGTGACAGAATGTTTGGTTCGTGAACCAGTCAGGTTCCAGACTGATGGTCGTGTGTGTTGTCTTTCTGTATTTGTCATGTTAGTATCATCAGTTTTCTGTAGAATGCTCAAGTTATTTCATTAATTATCATTATTATTATTATTATTATTATTATTATTATTATTATTATTATTATTATTACGATTACTATTACCAGTATTTTTTTTTATCAGTATTTCCACTAGTAGTAATACTGAGATGAAGCCAAAGGGCAGCTACCAACACGCGTGATGCTCTGGGGTTGTAACCATAGACATTCATGAAGCAACCTTTCATTTCTGATCTTTTTTCGTAAATGGTCCTACCAAAGGTGTGGTGACAGTTCCAGAAACAATTCAGCCTTCAGTTTATCTAATTGTGGTCCCGTCTACGTAAGTTATGAATCTAGGACACTGTTCTCCCCTCAGCAGAATAGCCTTGGAATAGACCATCAGGTCTTGTTATTTGGTTGTCGGCCTTGTGGTAGACCATCAGGTCTTGTTATTTGGTTGTCGGCCTTGTGGTAGACCATCAGGTCTTGTTATTTGGTTGTCGGCCTTGTGATAGACCATCAGGTCTTGTCATTTGGTTGTAGGCCTTGTGATAGACCATCAGGTCTTTATATTGGGTTTTCGAATGTACTCTCATGTATTGCCTTCCAGCAGATAGCTTCACCTTACACCAATCAGGCATTCTGTTGTTTGACTTTCCCCATGTACTGTCATCCATGTACGATTGAATGCAGTGGATACAAAGGCCACATCATGATTAGGAGTATTAGTTTATCTTTTACGATATTAGATAAGGCGATAGTGGTGAGGGTTATGAAGATCAGTTGAAATTTGGGCTTCATTGGAGCAAAAGAGGTGGTATGATGGCAGAAATCAAGAGAACCTCTGAAAGCTTCACCAACCCTCCCGTAGAAACGGAAATTTAACTTAAATTGGATTTTTTTTCAAAAATATGCGAGTGTTTTACTCCGTATTTACTCGGTAGTCGCTGGGCATTATTGCGTTCGTGTAAACACACGTATTCCTTCGACTAAACCTCTCGCAGAGCAAATAGACAAAAGGAATAGTGTATATCGTCTGTAACTTCGAAATTTGAGTCTAATCTGGGTTATTAAGCGTGAGTGAGTTCTGAAATATGTTACATGAGTTTTTCATATCTTCTCTTTATTTATGGTATTGTTTTAGATATATTTGGTTTGATAGGCTGTCATTTATTACCATCATCATACATCTGTATTTAGGTATGATATTGTGGTCCTCGCGAACTCACGAGAATTATTTCGAAATGATATGATGTAGTATTGAACCTGAAGGTAAATATTGGGCTGCTTGTGGGAGGTAGGTGGCGGTTTCATAGCTTCTGAATTTTGTAGTTATTTCATCTCCTTCTTCGGTATTTAGCAGCACATTTCCTCTTGACCCTCGCCACTGTTTCCGTATTCAATGTCTAAGTATAAACACTAATGATCTTAGATCATGCGGCCGACCTCTGAATCAAACCTAGAAATTGCTAGGAATGCACTGCTACCAGTTTCGTCCAGTTCCAAAAAGAAATAAAAGTGGTGCCCTTAATTTGAAATCTACCGCCTAATTAAGGTTTCGATGTCCAATGTAACGGTGACGAATTGTAGTGTCGTCGCAGTGGTAATGTTACAGTGATTTTATGGCGACACATCTCTTATCATGCATTGATTATGGCACAATTGTATCAGTGGTGTATTACATATGGTGGTACGGGTTTTGCACCACCGTCCATAAGATTCTAACAAAATACCGAAATACAGTTCTCAAATTTCATTCGAGGTCCTGGCACTTGTGAGTCAGAGATTTTAAAGGTCTTCTTTAAGTGGTTTATTAAGACAATGTTGCATGGTTACTCTTAGCACCTCGTTGAGGCTGAAATTGCGAGTCCAGTCATTGAAATAATATATAAGATAGCAATAATTAAAGTGTCACGTTTTCTCTTATAAGTTGCGTGGTTCCATTTTCGGTAGAACGTACCAATAATGGGACACTTCG
Source organism: Panulirus ornatus (assembly GCF_036320965.1). Lineage (NCBI taxonomy): Eukaryota > Metazoa > Arthropoda > Malacostraca > Decapoda > Palinuridae > Panulirus > Panulirus ornatus. Next base: position 4,592,793 of record NC_092264.1, read on the forward strand.
CAAAACTTGTAAGAGCGCAGTTCCTGCAGAGACACAGGCCAAACCCGCATTAGTCGCGTTAGCAGCCGTTTCCAGGACTGACCTCAGACTCGAAAAGCCATTTTGCTGGCGGGCCGAGCCCTACCCGCGCCGCTCTGCCTTCCAGGCAAGGAGCAGACGCCCCTTGCAGACATGTTTTTTTCTTTTTCTTTTCTCCTTCGTCGGTATGGAGCTGGGCGCACGGGAGCGGTGCCTGAATGCCAGTGGCCGCTTCTGACTGGACATATATACATATATTGTTCCAGCAACGTGCTTCCCATGATTAATGCCCGGAGAACACACAAAGCTTCCTTCTGTACATTCAGGGAGGAGATTTTCCAGCAAATCTTGTGAGTGAGATAGTGAATTTTATGTGAATGGAAAGACCTTTTTTTTTTTTCTTTCTTTCTTTTCCTTTTTCTTTCGCGTGCATGTTGCTGAAGAAGATGCCCCAGGGTATATAAAGTGTTTACAGATACTAACTGAAGAATCTTTTTTTTTTTTATCTCTTTTGTTGTCCAGGGACAAATTTTTTTAAAATCAAATAAGGAAATAGGGGAAAAAGTTTCCATTCGTAACCTTATGATGAAATGACAGTAGGTAATTTTTATTTTTGATATGGGAGGAAAATTTCCAAATGTAGAAATTGGATGGAATTTGTGTTATCACACACACACACACACACACACACACACACACACACACACACTAACGTGGGAGAAAAAGTAACTAGATAGGGAAAGAAAATTGGATGTTTCAGAAGCCCTCCCCATTGCCTTTAGCAAGTGCTCATTCCGTCTCTTGCGTTATCATGTATATTTCTACCAGTCGAAAACGTCTTGCGGTTTCTTCCTCTTTATGCATATTTGTTTTTCTTTTTGATGCCTCAGATGAAGATAGGTAGTCAATTAGAATGTATTGTGTCGATTTAGAAAATGGAGTTCACTTCCATACACGGAGTGTTAACAGCATCTCATAACACTGATATATATATATATATATATATATATATATATATATATATATATATATATATATATATATATATATATATAAACCATTCTATGATGATTTCTCTTGTCTCGTGGATGTACTCTTTCAGTAATACTTTCTGTTTGCTCTTTCGTGTGTGTGAGCACTGTGTAGACAATATTTGAGTCATCCCTAAAAGTCTTTTGGCGCATGGAAAACGTAAGGAGGAAAATAAGTAATGTGATCATGATTGAAGACTCAAGATTGACAGGTTCAGAGTATAATATAATACTGTAGACCAACATGCTAAGCGTGAAGGTCACACATATAGGTTTGAGTTCATTGTCGAATTTGTTCATACGTATTAGCAAAGACGATTTACCGTCTTTCATTGAACTCTCGACTTTGCGAAGATCCAAAGTGATACACGATCCTTTACTCAGTTCTCGAGGATAACAAGAACAAAATCATTTATCGTGCGATATCAGGGGGTAAACACCACCAAACCACACACACACGTCAAGCGATAGCGGCAGTATAGATACCGTTCAGATATAGAAGTCGTAGAATACAGTAAGAAAAAGAAATATATTTCTTATGGTAAAGGAAAGATATCGTTCTGTATCAGGAGCCTACGATGGCTAAGGATGGAGTCAGCTTCTTTACATACATAGTCCCGCCGGGACGCTTCATCATTGAGGCGAGCGATCGCAAGAGGGAGGGAAGAAGGAAGGAAGGAGAGAGGAGTGAGGGAGGGAGGGTGGTTCACGTTCTACTTATCCTTGAGTTATGTGATCCCCACCGTCTAGATTGGAGGTGGGCGTCTGCTGTTGTCCTGCGGAGGAGGAGGAGGAGGAAAAGGAGCGTGCAGAGGAGGATGAGGAGGAGGAGGAAGAGGAGCGTGCAGAGGAGGAGGAGGAAGAGGAGTCGTGCTTTAAGCCGAGTCACCCACACCTCCAAGACGTGACAATGAAAACCCCCCCACGTTATAAGCCTCGGGGAGAAAGACGACTTTTCAGGAATTCTAGACAACTTGTCTCTGAGGCCGAAGCCAGGCCGTAGGAGGATCCAGTTCGTGTATCTATTAAAGAAAAGAAAAGTCTAATATTTACCGGATGAAGATCTAATCCTACGTAGCATGAATAAATCTTGGGAGCTAGATTCCTCTAGTTCTGAACCTATGCATGGAATCTGGACGGGATAATAAGTTCAACTGTATTTAAGGAAAACTAATTCGTAAACTGTGTATTGTTGTTTGACCGTGAGAATGGCGGATGTAGAGGAGGTTTAGAAAACGAGATGTGGTGTGGGTGTGAGGGAACACAACTCGAACCAGATCTCTTACAACGACAATATTGATAACAGTGTCTATGGTATTTGGTCACGTCTTTCCCTGTGTGTTTAGAACAAAGAATACACACACACACACACACACACACACACACACACCCTCAATACATTTTCTAACAGGCAAGAAGTTACCTGAGAAACGACTCCCATTCTGGTGTCTGAAGTAACATCCCAGTTGTCCTCAGGACATTACCAAATACCGGAAGAAAATTGGATGCTCCTGAATCTGCACACACATCCCCTCGCTCGTGGCGCTCCCTCCCTCCCTCTCTCTCACACCACGAATATATGTGTGTGTGTTTGTGTGTGTTTGTTTGTGTTTATTTGTGTGTATGTTCATGTGTGTGTATATATATGTGTGTGAGTTTGTTTGTTTGTTAGTCAGTGTGTTTGTTTGTGTGTATGTTCATGTGTGTGTATTTTTGTTTGTGTGTGTGTGTGTGTCTCTGTCTCTGTGTCTGTGTGTGCTTGTTTGTTTGTGTGTATGTTCATGAGTGTGTGTGTGTGTGTGTGTGTGTGTGTGTTTTGAAGTCAAAAATACCATCATTGTCGTCCCTGTCTTAGTACATCGTCGGTCTCGAGTTTTGACGTCATACAGAATTTTTGTTCCTGGTTGTTGGGTTCAGCCCAGAATTCATCTCGGGAAATGATAAGCTGTCTCCACTGATGCCTCCTGACCGTTGCACCAGTGGGATTAATCCTGTGTGGATAGTTGTATGATTAATGCTGTCATCAGTGCGGGTTAGATCCTCTGTGGATAGATGTATGATTAATGCTGTCATGAGTGGGGGTTAGATCCTCTGTGGATAGATGTATGATTAATGCCGTCATCAGTGCGGGTTAGATCCTCTGTGGATAGATGTATGGTTAATGCCGTCATCAGTGGGGGTTAGATCCTCTGTGGATAGATGTATGATTAATGCTGTCATGAGTGGGGGTTAGATCCTCTGTGGATAGATGTATGATTAATGCTGTCATCAGTGCGGGTTAGATCCTCTGTGGATAGATGTATGATTAATGCTGTCATGAGTGCGAGTTAGATCCTCTGTGGATAGATGTATGGTTAATGCCGTCATCAGTGGGGGTTAGATCCTCTGTGGATAGATGTATGATTAATGCTGTCATCAGTGCGGGTTAGATCCTCTGTGGATAGATGTATGATTAATGCTGTCATCAGTGGGGGTTAGATCCTCTGTGGATAGATGTATGATTAATGCTGTCATCAGTGCGGGTTAGATCCTCTGTGGATAGATGTATGATTATTGCTGTCATCAGTGCGGGTTAGATCCTCTGTGGATAGATGTATGATTAATGCTGTCATCAGTCCGGGTTAGATCCTCTGTGGATAGATGTATGATTAATGCCGTCATCAGTGCGGGTTAGATCCTCTGTGGATAGATGTATGATTAATGCTGTCATCAGTGCGGGTTAGATTCCGAAAGCCCCCCGACGTTTTTTTAGATCACGGTCACTTTAGAAATATTTCTTCCTGTGTTTCCCCGCATGCCAGAAGCCTCCACGGTGTTTGCAGACATAAGGGAAGGACAGAACTGACTGGAAATATTGTATTCACATGAGTGTATGGGCAATAAACAGGTTAAATGGAGTATGAACTTATAATGAGACGATGTTTTTATGTAAGAATATATATATATATATATATATATATATATATATATATATATATATATATATATATATGGGTGTGTGTGTGTGTAACTGAATTCTTTTGGATATTACAAAACACACACACACACACACAAGCACACCATGGAAGAGAGAAGAGTAAAGGATGACTGATCAATATATTGATGCTCGTAAGCTCCCTAGCACACAAGGTTGCAGTGTATGGCTTCGCTGCTCATAAGCCTGCCAATGTACATACCCCGTCGAGGGAGCTGTGCCAAAAAAAAACCCGACGACACACTTAAGCTCCCTGAAGCGTGATGCCATTCATGGAGTGTGACGTGTTAGCTCCCTGTCTTGGACGATCCACAGACGGTTCTCATCTTCAATTATTTTTCTTCCTATCTCGAAGTAACGTGGATATATTTCCATAGTAAGTCTGGGCCTCGATTGATCTAGCACTACAGAAATGTTACTCGTGTGTGGAAGAAAGAATATTTTTCTCTTCATTTTATGTATGAAGTGACGAAATTTGTCTAATTTGCTGGGTGATGATGTAAAGCATCCGTTCACCTCGTTACTCCCTAAATATCAATTACCATGGAGCTGGTTAGTCGTTCGGGAGGGAGGGGAAAGATAATATGTATGCATCAGGAATTGTAGCTTTTGAATGCAGATGTATATTCAGTAAGTACATTATTCCTTTCAGATGTACATGTCCCTTATGAAAAATGTATTCTTACAGGGTAGACGTGAATGGTGTGGGGTCTGCCAGATATGACTGTCTCCTCACATGGAGGCCAGTGGACTCCGTCTTTGGACGTGGAGGCCTGTGGACTCCGCCCTCAGACATAGAGAGGTAAGTGGAGCTCATCTCAAGTAACAGTTCACAGGAACTGTAATTGATATCCGAGTCTCTCATTACGTATATGTGGCTGGTTAGCCGTCTGTCTTTATGTATGTAAGTCTAATTCGTGTGTGTGTGTGTGTGGTGCGTAAGCCGGACGCAGAGGTATGTCTAAATATAGTAACGGAAACAACGACGCCTTTGTCTATGATATACGCCAGATCAAAGACAGACGTACAGTGCAGGTATTTCCCCCTGCCTGCGTGCATGGGGCCAGGGTATGGACTATAATAGTGCTTTCGTTCGTGAGGCTGAAGCCTAATCCTTCAACCGAGACGCGTCGTGCTCTCTCCAGAGATGGAAGGGGTCGATGGTGAGCTAAAAAGGGGGGAAGGTTTATGGACAGAGGGAAATTGAGGAGTTAATTGGGCAGGAAATGAGTCATAGGCAGAACACAGGTTTTGTAGATGCGCCACGAATATTTCACGACCATTTTGGCAGAGATATACAGTGGACCGTCAGCACACAGGGATTACAGGGCTGCCGTAGTATACTCTGTTACGAGTAATAGGGCCGATATGATCCTGCATGTAGTGGCACTTTACGATAAGGCGGAGAAAACGTGGCCACGTAAACAGCATATTGGAAAAACCAAATAGGAGAAGACACGTGGGAATGTGACGGGGTTATCTGCTGGAAGACAGTACATGAGAAAGCCAGATAAAGAGATGACCTGGTGAAGAGGTTATCTGCTGGAGGACAGCCCATAGGAAAGCCAGATAACAACACACGTATGGCATTGTGTGTTGGAAGATCCCTGCAATGGGTGTAGCCGTCCACTGAACTTCGAATAGCAAGCTTTGTGTTCACACACTCCCACAACCCACGTCTCTACGAAGGATTATCTGAAACGTCAAGATAATCCAACCTCTCTCTCTCTCTCTCTCTCTCTCTCTCTCTCTCTCTCTCTCTCTCTCTCTCTCTCTCTCTCTCTCTCTCTCTCTCTCTATCTCTCTCCCCCCAGTTGATAACCAACTCCCGTTACACTTTTATACTGACCTAGTGTCGCCAACTCCCCCCCCCCCTCCCATACACACACACACACACACACACACACACACACACACACACACACACTCACTCTCCACAGCACTACCATTATCCCCACGCCACATATCACGCATCATTGCCATGTCATAACTTCCTCCCAGACTCGATGCCTCCCCCATTGAAATAAGAAAAAAAAAAGCCACAATACAACCGGCAGTCCCTCAAACGCCACATATGGTCCGGTTCATTAACTCGTCAGCCGTCGTTACGTCACGTCCACAGTTCCATTAAGCTATTGGACCTTGTGCAATTCGGGCCCGACCGTCTTTAATCAGGGAAACCGTATTCCCAGGGACGGGAGCGTCAGGAATTGGATGGTACAGACCTCACAACTCTTGGGACGGTAGAGGGAGACTTAGATCTTAGCATTACAAAGAGGGAAGAGGATAGTGGGAGGAACCATCAGAGTATTTAAGTATGATTTCGTGTCTCGAGGTAGAGACGACAATCATATAGCAACACATGGAGGCTGGAGGTGTAGTTCAGGATCATTTAACAAGAGAATGTTGCGCCAAGAGTATGGAAAAGATTGTCTTAGCTGGACATTGAACAATACTCGAGAGACGTTTGTTTTGAAGGACTAGAAAGTGACGAGGATTTATCGTAAGAGTATACAAAAGGTTGTCTTGACTGGACATTAGATAATACTCGAGAGACGTTTGTTTTGAAGGACTAGAAAGTGAGGAGGATTTATCATTAGAGAGACGCACATACGTCCCTCCTCCTCCTCCTCCCTTTCGTTAATCTTTACCACTCCGTGTATGAAGATCTCGGCCCCTCTCCTCTGCTGCCTTCGCTCCCTCTCTCACTGAATACTTCCTACCTCTCCCCTACAGCCCAGACCTGAGGTACGAGTACCCTCTCCTGCTGGCATTAAATATTAGATCACCAGATTATACTGAATCAAGCTTTTAGGGGTAAACACAGCTGAATAATAGCGGGGTGTAATTATAGAACTAAATTACCTCTGAGAGAGATGATGTCCTTAGAGTAAATAGAAGTAAGGAGAAAGAAATGCCAGGGTCGATAGCTGCGGGTTAGGAACGAGTTAAGAAGCCTAATTAGCCATAGAGTAATGCGTGTAAGAATTTCAAAGTCAGGGGTAATTCAAGGGATCATGGCGTTCCTAAGGAGCAAGAAAAATATCCAGGACGCTATGTGTACCCTGCTGCTAAACGAGATTGCTTCGAGCATCACGTCTTGTGTAACCTGGTTACCCCATGTAATCACACGTGCCATCCCCTCAGCAGATAGCTACGTAATGGACCATCAGGTCGCCTGGCTTGTAGCTCTCCCATACGCTCCTTACTTCCACCACTTTGCTAATTTGCTCCCTCCTCCTCCTCCTCGTCGTCCTCCTCCTCCTCCTGTTCCTACGGGTGATCCTCCATTGATGGCGGTCCCATTCCTCTCATTTCCTCCCATTCACCACAGTCATTGTACACCACCCTGTCTCCCCTCCCTAAGCGGTACGACCGTACTCCGCCTTATGATCATCGGAATCTTCTCATCGCCATTAAACCATTTTTCTCAGTCGCCGTTATCTCCCCTTCGCCATCACACCCATCTCCCCTAACGACCTCCACTTATTCCTCCCATTATCTCCCCATTTCCGTTCTTCATCGACGCCTCTTCTCTCCCTCATTCTCCTCCTATGTGGATCAACTCACAGGGCACCGGTCGAGGGGCGCTGGGATATTATGCGTGGTGCATGTCCTAGCCACAGACGGGGCGGTGGTGGTGCACGTAACACACACACACACACACACACACACACGCAGCAGTGTGTGCATGTCTATTTACTGAGTGCACTGTGGTCTACAGCTCGCCTGTGTAACTTATGCACTACTTCGCTGTCCATTCATATGCTAGTTGATCCAATGTGTATTGTGTTTATACCTTCGTAATTGATACATGGAACCATCAGCCTGACTTTGTAACTCCCGTTATGTTCTGTTCTCCTGTTCACACTCTGTTCTCCTGTTCACACGCATGAGTACTAACCCTGCGTGTATGTGTGTGTGTGTTGAATATATTCGGCCCTCAATCAACCTATGGAGCTTGCTTTATATACTGCCCTCCTGCGTAGTTGAATGCGTGCAGACCCAGGCAATAATGTTTGAGTGTAGGTATAGATTGCACGGAATTCACAGCCCACCTCTGCTACTTGCCAATGCACTATGTTTAGACCCAGCTAGTGATATGTGTGTGTGTGTGTGTGTGTGTGTGTGTGTGTGTGGTATATTGGACACACGGGGCTTTCAGTCCACCTCTGTAAGTTGTATAATTCCGTACGCTCGGATTCGTCGAGTGCCTGTAATGTTGAGCCAGCAGCGTATCATGTGGGCTGGTAAATTATTAAACTTACTTACCTTCAGAGTTCAGACATTCCCCGTCTCGTAGATCAACATTAGGCTGAAGCAGCATAAGAGGCAACAGCTTGGCTGAATCGTTCTTGTGTCCCCAGAAGTGGTTGTCAGGTTAAACTATTGAGCAATAAGTTACCTCAAGTCCCGCCAGTGAACGAGAATGTATCCAGCTATGCAGTACGCTACTAGCTCTGTCCACTGCGTGATATTAGACGTAAGTTAAGGTGAGGGACACCGTAGGCAAACTACAGCCTTGCTTGTGGTATGGAGGAAGATGGGGTTGAGATAGAGCCAAGTATGATGTGAGAGAATATGTCTTCTTTTTCCCCGATAAGATGAGGGTTTTGGCTTGTTGGCCATCTATCGGTGACAGTTATAGCCATGATTATAATAGACTATAGATATTAACAGTCCAGTTCAAATGGTCTTTGATACGAGCACAAGGTTGATACCAAGTGCTGAGGGCCCCACCCGTCTGGGTAATCACATACCGTGTTGACCTGGAGGCTAGAGTATTAGGTTAGGTGTCGCACCCTCACTGATACAGAGCTGACGCTTTATTAGGATAGATCTAACCACAGGTCGTAGTGGGGTGATGAAAGACCGTAGACTTGATGTACCAGTCATTTACATTAGACATTTTTCCTTCATTATAGGGCTTTTAGAAGACTACGAGTTACTGTCTGCCACAAAATCGTAGAGAAATTAACAGGACTTTTGCCAGGTAGGGTTCTCGATCGCTCTATAGAATATTCACACGATCAAAAAAACCCGTTTTTTTAGGTTCTTTTTTTCGTCTTGTTGTTGAATCAAGTCTTTTTCTCAGCCTTCTTCAGTACCCTGAACCTCACTCTTAAGCCACCTCTACCATCCGTAGCGATGTTGAGTTGAACGTTTCCGTCCATTGGCAAAAATTGCCACCATGGCATCCTTCACCCTGATTTCAGAACTGGGAACGAGTTTTTCCCCGGAATTCATCAAAGCCTGGACTGAAAATCTGTGGCCGATTGCTGGACGTGATTGCATAACAGACTCGCCGCGATGGGAGGATGTTTGGGGGTCTGTCCTGACGTAATGGTTGAAAATGTCTGTTATGAAATGTCAGCGAGCTGATGTTGTTTGGTCAAGCACTTGATTGATGTAGTTTGGTCACTGCTTGATTGCCCCTGATGTTTATATCTTGCTGACCTGAAGTCACATTGATATTCAGATATGTATTGAGTTCGTCGTTGAGGTAGGAGAGATCGGCTCTCGAAGTGTAGTAGATCTGAGTGAGTTAACTGTAGAGATGTCTCTCGCTGACTCCCCTCGCCGTTGCCAATTGTCGGTGTGTCTGTGGTCTCATAATAACTGTCCCTAAAATTCAGGGATAAAAATTTTTTAATGGCTCTTCCCGGAAAGGGAGAAAGAGGCAGCAAACACCAACCCCATTTGGGATGATTGCTGTGTCGATTGGGTTGGACGAGGCGTCTATGTATACATGACCACAATAATTCTATAGCTGAATGTCTCCATGTTTTGATCATTCGAACTCCTCTTCAACTGCTTGTTTAGGAAAAAAAAAAAATTTCCTTCTTTCTCTCTTACCAAAGGGTGAAAAGATAAATTTGAATGTGGATTGTATTTTTTTTTTTTTTTGTGAGAATGAATATTGATCCGAGCAATCTTAGCTTGTGATTCGTGACATCAACAAGTCAGTGATGCCTGTGAACGTCGTCTACTTTGCTTCCAGAGTGTCGTCATCTCCTTTGACTTCATTTTCGTAGAGGGAAAGGACACAGGACCTTCTTCGAGTCAAACACGTTCACCAACACGAAGATGGTCTTGGAAGTAATTGCAACCGGGCTAAGACTAGGGCCACGTGTATAGTATGGACCCATGTAGTCGTAGAATTTTCCTTAACGCCAAAAGAAGGTGTCAAAGATGTCTCGTTTCTGACAGCCTTAATGATCCTCCTGACAGTTGATAGTGTCTGCGTACAAAACAGCCAACCAACACACCACTGTGCCACAGTGATGGTAGATCCGGCTGCCATTATGAGAGGAGAGAAAGGGTCAGCTTCGTTGCTTCTGTTTCTGCTATCAAACTCTCCAGATGAGAGAGAGAGAGGTATGGGGCGGGTTACAGTGGAGGGTGAGAGTGTGAGAGAGGTATGGGGAGGGGCACAGTAAAAGGGGTGAGTGAGGGAGAGGTATGTAGCAGGGTTACATGGGAAGATGAGAGTGAGGGAGAGGTATGGGTCCGGGGTTTAGTGGAAGGTGAGAGCAAGAGAGAGTTATGGGGCCAGGTGCAGTGGAAAGTGAGAGTAAGGGGGAGAAGTATGGGGCCGGGTTACAGTAGAAGGTGAGAGTGAGAAACCCCATGAGGCAACGTTACTACAACAGCATCAAAGTCCTCATCTCAACGTGCAGGACGGGGTGGTGGGTGGGGAAAAGAGTGGATGGTGAGTAGAGAGAGGTGGGCTTTCTCCTGCCAATGAACTCTCTTAAGTTCCTGATCGACTCTGGAAATGCAGACTCAGTCAGAGCAGCGGCTCCGAGGAAATGGAGTCCCATTATGCTGAAGATTCGAAGCTGCGGTCATTCTCTGGGTATTGGAATCGCCCGAGTGTGTGTGTCTGCCAGCAACCTTGATGGCTGGGACGGTGGTGCCTGTCGGCGAGAGGGACGCGGGCCCGGCGTCGGTTAGATTATGTGTTTGTCCTTTGGACGCCTTGATCAGGTTTCGGGAGGGGGACAGGACCAATCTCTCTCTCTCTCTCTCTCTCTCTCTCTCTCTCTCTCTCTCTCTCTCTCTCTCTCTCTCTCTCTCTCTCTCTCTCTCAGATGCGTCCCTTTCCCAAGAGGTTATATGATGACCTTTGCAAGGCAGCGAGATGCTGTATATATATATATATATATATATATATATATATATATATATATATATATGTATATATATATATATATATATATATATATATATATATATATATATATATATAGATAGATAGATAGATAGATAGGTAGATAGAGATAGAAAGAGAGACTTGATTTAATTTCTCTTCATTTGCTTTCGGTCGTGTCCGCCTGTGTCAGAATAAACTAAGTTAGTGAGGATGACAGATGAAACATTTGCCGGGAAGTATTGCCCAAAACTGTGAGGAAATCAGTCATCAAGAATCGCTGTCAGTCGCCACTGCACAGTCCTGGTGTGTCCAGGTCGAGAGTGGTTATGTTGAACTTCAGAAAATACCGAGTTTTCTTTATGTGTCATGATAGCTTGTGATTGTATGTTGCACTTCTACCCATCGTGTGGTCCATAGCTTCGATATACTCTCTTTATGGTTACGCTACATGAGAGACAAGTGAATTTAGATATTCAAACAGATCTTCCAAAAAAAAAAATATCATCCCTTTGGCTTTCTGAAATTCTTTTTTGACTAAGTATTGGAAGAATTGACAGAAGGATCGCTTTTACCGTCCATGTGTGTGCGCGGAGGCCCATTTTCTCGTTTGTCGTCCTTGTGTTATTGGATACATTCGTCCCTGTTTTCTGTGAGCTGGTGGATCCATCTGTCCTTGACGTCCGTGTGTTAGTGGCTCCATGTGTCCGTGGATCCTTCCCTCCCTTGCCCGCGTTCCGTTGTCTCATTCGTCCTTGTTCCGTGTTCCCACCCGCCCTTGCCGTCCGTGTGATCCTAGATCCATCCGTCCTTGTCGTAAATATCTGTCCGTGGATCCATCCGTCCTTGTTGTAAACGTGTGTGTGTCCGTGGGTCCATCCGTCCTTGTTGTAAATGTGTGTGTCCGTGGGTCCATCCGTCCTTGTTGTAAATGTGTGTCCGTGGATCCATCCGTCCTTGTCGTAAATGTGTGTGTCCGTGGATCCATCCGTCCTTGTCGTAAATGTGTGTGTCCGTGGATCCATCTGTCCTTCTCGTAAATGTGTGTGTCCGTGGATCCATCCGTCCTTGTCGTAAATGTGTGTCCGTGGATCCATCTGTCCTTGGCGTCCACTGTGTCAGGTGGGCGGGTGGCGCGTGTGTGCCCAACGTGTCGGCCGTGGTTAAATTCTATGTGAGTTATGGTCCATCGTCGTGCTTTTGCGGACAGCATCAGTCCAGAGAACCCGAGGATTTCCCTCTCTTTTTTTCCTCTCCTTTTCCGCCGCCAGTCCATAAAAAAAATCCCAGACACGTGTTGCTTCAGCGATGTTAAAAATACCACGGGTTGCCTCGTTGCTTTAATATATAATGCGCTAGCTATTATTTCTGACGCCTCCAGATTTGAGAGTCCATTGGGTGGTGCTTGCAGCTCATCAGTTTTTAAAAATCCGCTGTCAAATGAATTTGTCAAGGTTTTTAAAATTTGGATTTTTCAGATACAAGCTTCTCACGATTTTCAGAATTTTGTTTTGTCATTTTTTTACGAAATGATTTTTAATTTTTGACAGTTTTAGTAGTAAAGTTTTCCTTATGTGCGACTAAGGGATTAAAATTTGGGCAGCGGACGCAAGATAGTTCAAAGCCACCCATTTCCAGAGCTCTTTGTATACAGAATCTTTCCTTTTTTATATTGTTGTCTTGTATATTAGTCAAGAAATGACGGGGATTCATATATTAACTTAAAAGAAATATTGTTACTCACAGAAAAATCTTCGTTACTTACATTTTTAAAATCACCAAGACCTCTTTTCACAAGATCCTTACACAGTTTCGAAGCTGCGTTCCGTGCAGGAGCAGGGCAATGACTGGACTCCGTTGGAGCAAGAACGTTCCTCAATATGACCGAGCTCCTTTTCGTCCACTGTTCAGCAGTTTAGTCCTAGGGAGGCTTTCCACCGGCAGCCTCCTCCTGCTCTCGTCTTTCTACGTCGTCTCCAAAGACAGAAGAGACGCGTTGGTCGCTTTCCTTCCTCCTTATCCGCCTTGTGGCAATCCATGTGGATTTATTGCACCACCTTAATATCATCATCATCATCAGCATCGTAAACCACAAACTCTATTGAGCTTGATTCATCAAAGAGGGAGGAGAGAGAGAGAGAGAGAGAGAGAGAGAGAGAGAGAGAGAGAGAGAGAGAGAGACTTACAATACCACATATTGGAGAAAATATCTTTAATTTTATCCTCCACTCGTAATGCATGACGTTGAATGGTTCCAGCGAACAATTCAGCATTTCAGAATCTGGGAAATGACTTTGTAATAGTTTCACACGAATTTTCCATGGCTCCAGCCTGACCCAGAATGGCGCTCGCTGTGTATCGCTTCTTATCTGATATAAGTTGAGTGTGAAATCATATGAGCCTGAGAGTTAGAATTCATTTTGCACCTTCTTGGGTCAAAGGCAGTGTCGATTATTGGTGGAATTTTAAAGACTCCACAGCTTCTCTTGTGCTCATCCTGTCACAGGCTTTCCAGAACACCTTTCAGAACCTACGTAACAAGCAAACGTAGGTGATAGCGTTCCACGTGGTGCATGTCGTAACATTTACGACCCGAGGATGCAACACAGTAGCTCTCCTCAACAGCATTCACCGTAACTGTAAGGTTAACTACATATCTCTCTATTTGTCCACTCATATCTTTCGCTTCGGTATGTAAATCTACTTATTGGTCTTACTCTCTCTCTCTCTCTCTCTCTCTCTCTCTCTCTCTCTCTCTCTCTCTCTCTCTCTCGAAGGTTAAAGGTCCGTTTCGTTGGTCGATGCAGTAGATTACACACTGGTCTCGGGGCGAGGTTCTTGAGAGCGCTCGCCCAGTTGTCGTTAGTCGGGCGATCGTCAAGGGCACTTCTCCTCCTTCAGGGACAGTCATTTGGCACGCAGCCATAGCTGCAGCAGGAGTGGGGCGCCGCGGTCAGGAAAGAGGAAGGAGTTCCATTAAAAGTCGTGCTTTCCCTCGTCGAAGAAGAGGGGAGAGAGACAGAAGGGAACACTGGGGCATAGCTTTCATTCGTGATGTGTATGGATACGTGATCGAATATATTTTGCCTCTGGAGCGTAGTCTCTTCCTGACGCAGTAGCTCACGAAGTCTTCGTAAGCTTTCATTCGTGATGTGTATGGATACGTGATCGAATATATTTTGCCTCTGTAACGTAGTCTGTTCCTGGCGCAGTAGCTCACGAAGTCTTCGTAAGCTTTCATTCGTGATGTGTATGGATACGTGATCGAATATATTTTGCCTCTGTAACGTAGTCTGTTCCTGGCGCAGTAGGTCACGAAGTCTTCGTGACATTTGGTTATTAAAAAAAAGATAAGTTTTACACTAGTGTGAATCCTGGTCGTGACGTGTTATTTGACGGCTTCGTCGACAGCAAACTTACAAATTAATGGTGTTATCACTGACAGATGAGCCGTCAGCCGACACACTTCAGCGTCAGGATATGATGGTCTGGTGATTCTGAATGTAGACATGATTTTGTCATCGGCTCGAACATTTTGTCATTTTTCTTTGTAGTGACTCGGGGTGGAAAAACACGCTCCCGTGCCTGCTATTTGGAGTGAAAAAAATAATGAATAGAGTATGAGAAATAGAATGAAGATATTAATCAGAGCTCCTCAGGAATTTCATATACCTGGTTCTTAGAATGTGGAAAGTTAATAAGGAAAAGACGAAAAGAAGGGAAAGAAATTTCCAACTTCGACTTTCCAGGGAAGAAGGAAGCTTGATATTCCCATCCATTAAGTCATCATCTTCGAAGGTCACCCACTGGAATACAACCATTTGCAGTTTTCGTCACTTATTGTAAGAGACATTATGAACTACGTTGCCGCTGATTGGATAATCTGATCTCATTTTAAGTATCGCACGACCCGCGAGTGAGTGAGTCTTTTGTTTCCCAGTAAAAACCATTATATTAGCCACTCTTTTTTCCTCAGAAACGTGTTGCGATGGGTATACAAACTTGTGCAATGTTTATAGGCATTTACTTCTCGCCCAGTAGAATTTATATCGTAGCTTTTAATCGACGTTGTTATACGATGTTCAGCGAAAATTTTGCCTCCCTTCTTTGATATTGATAGATGGACACGTAGAGAAGAGGAGGAGAGAGATTCCATTCCCTTCAAGGCATTCGATGTAGAGTGACAGACTAGAGACTCAAGATGGTAGAGGGAAGTAGGAGCCTCCGATTGGCTCCCCTGTGTTCACTGTG
Source organism: Panulirus ornatus (assembly GCF_036320965.1). Classification (NCBI taxonomy): domain Eukaryota; kingdom Metazoa; phylum Arthropoda; class Malacostraca; order Decapoda; family Palinuridae; genus Panulirus; species Panulirus ornatus. The sequence continues at coordinate 4,608,220 of NC_092264.1, forward strand.
AGCACATTATACCAAGTCTCCAGCCGTTCATAGCCACTGTTAACTCGCTACCTCGTGCCTTGCTAGGCCAGGTCATCCCTGCATCTTCTCATGGTCACCTGGTCCTGGCCCGAACCTCCTCGCAGGATTTTTACGCAAGAAAATATGTAATGCAAGACAGTTCAGGGTTAGAGTAAAACTCCAACTGCTATTTCTTCGTGTTTCATGGGACTTAAAAGTATTGTGAATTACATTAGATTAGATGAATCTGTTTTGATGTATAGATTAGTCAGATGATGTGACAAAGATTCGCCAGGTTAGAGCTGGTACAAGTGTGTGACTGTGAGTGTATGGGCTCGTATGAGCGACAAGGTGTATTGTTTAAGATGTTTGGAGGTTAGTATAAATGGCCCGTACTGTGATAGGACACACACACACACTCACACAGACACACACACACACACACACACACACTCTCTCTCTCTCTCTCTCTCTCTCTCTCTCTCTCTCTCTCTCTCTCTCTCTCTCTCTCTCTCTCTCTCTCACACACACACACACACACACACACACACACACACACACACACACACACACCCACATAATCCAACTTAGAAACATTTTTGTATTCATGTGTATCATTTGCTCGTTCCTCTATACAGTATACAACTGCGTTAATGCTTTGGCCTTAAATCTCAAGGTGTTGTGGTGGTGTTCGTAAAAGTGTAAGTCTTCTAGTGTGAAGACAACATATGGGAGGACACATAAGTATAATTTTCCCAGAGAAGATATGACTTAGAATATCCCTTATCCACTTTACATCTTCCAAGTAAGTTGATAATTACTCTAGAAATTGAACGGTCTAATTACTTACCTTAAGAACCGTGTTTATTGAATTCCCTCCGTTCAGAGAGCTTGAGCTAATATACATATTTTATCTTAAGTATTTGTGGTTCCCATATGGAATTACGCTCCAGTCCAACATTACTCCAGCGACTTGTGGATGATCAATTAGGCCGAGCGGTCTCGCCATAGACGTACTCCACCAGCTGAGCCACTCGACAGTGCTCATTCGAAGGTTACTCAAGAATCCACCAGCTCATGAGCCCTCCCACTACCAGCTGCGACCCCCTCACGCTCTCCAGCCGCCACCACCACACCACCAGTCTACCAGACCACACCACAAGTCGCAACCGCTTAGCTTTCCAGCCCTCCACCACGAGACTACCAGTGTACTGGTTTGTCTTCCTGTTATGTTACTTGTAGATTAATTATCTTCTCTATATGGTTCAGTCCGTTAGGTAGTGTGTGTATGATTCTGTCTGTTGTCTGCGTTGTGTGTTTACCTCTCGCCTGTGTGTGTTGTTAGCTGGCTTATATATATAGTATCTGTTTGTTCTCTGTTTGTCAGAAGGTCAATACGTCTGTCTGTCTGTCTGTACCTGATCTGTATGTCTGTCTTTTAGCTGGTACGTTCGTCTGGCAGCTAATCTCTCAGCTAATCTGTGTTTCCGCATCTAAGCTGTGTTCTCTGTACGTTCTCTCTCTATTGTGTGTACGGCAAGTGAACCTGTGTAAACTTACTGGTTCATTGCAGAATTGAGATAAATCTTCGTATATATTTATTTTATGTGTGGAGAGGCAGTAAATGTCGAGATTATTTACGACACTGACCCACATATCTTACGACTTTTTCGTGTAATAAAACGTATTTATTACCTCAAGATTCTGACGTATATATTTTTTATACTTAGAAATATATATGGTTTTATATTTAATGTATGTAGGGTTGGCGTGCCAGGGTGTCAAGCGGCATAGCCTCGCCCTCTTTCTATTTTAGCAGGTTAGATAACTACGTTTAGTATTTTATTCTGCGACACTCACACTTGACAGCGCTAATATACACAGGAAGAACAAGCAGTGTACCTGCTTCATCTGTTGTCCCCCGATCCAACAGGAACAAACGTCTTGGATTTTCGCGTTTCTTCCCGCCTGGTACATCTGTAAACGTTTCGCTCTGAATCAGAAACGTTTTAACGTGTGCGTATTTTTAGCTGAGCTCCGAGATCACTATCTCCAAGTCGCTTCTTGATATTGTATCCTCACCACCGAGATGTCCCGTTCCAAATCGATCGCTATAAACTAGAAATATCTACAAGATTAGACGGAGGCACAGACACATAGGGAACAAATGATGCCGTTGTAACTCAAGGAGAAAGAAATATAGTGTTTATTATAGCTATATGTAAGGACGAAGTTCTTTTTTTTACATTCGTGAAATCGAATATGGAGGAGCGGACGCGTCATTATGATTCCAGACATTTTCTTGTACGAATCTCTCTCTCTCTCTCTCTCTCTCTCTCTCTCTCTCTCTCTCTCTCTCTCTCTCTCTCTCTCTCTCTCTGTCCAGTGAAATGAGGGGAGTCCCCAAGGGAGATGTATCGAACCCTTATCAATCAGTGAAGAATTCTGCTCCCCTTCACTCCACGTTCCTAAATACAGTCCCGAATTGTGTTTATTTTACGGTTTTCCAAAATCATCATATAAGCGTGGAATACACCATGTACAACGAGACCTCAGCCTCGGCAGGAGAGAGGAGGAGGAGGGGAGGAGGTACGAGTTGTGTGCAGCAGTGGAGAGAGAGAGAGAGAGAGAGAGAGAGAGAGAGAGAGAGAGAGAGAGAGAGAGAGAGAGAGAGAGAGAGAGAGCAGACATTCAACTCATTATCTCAGGAAAGTATATACGGCAATTCTGACGCATCACACATAAACGTAGCGCTTATAAGAGGCCTTGGAAAAGCCTTCTTTACACACACACACACACACACACACACACACACACACGTACATACTGGAACAAATGCGTGAGCCCGCCTCGTTTATTACTGTGAATCATTCAGTACTTTCATAATGAATACTGATGTCACTTGTTAATTAAATTATTAATTTTTTGTTCAAATTGGTGTCGTTTTCAGTTGCTGTTTCAAGAGTATTTTGTTAATCCGCTCTGACAGATGACCACATCAAAATACATAGCAGTTTACCGTAATAAAGCAGGTAATTCCGTCGTTAAAGTCATGGGACACTTAGTAATTTCCATAACTCTCACGACGAGGTAAGTGGAGCCCATATGTACCATGGAGAGGGGATGTAATCCGTGGAATTATCTTTCACGACTATCAGTGGATTACATTCAAATCATACAGCTTTGTTTCCCACATGCATTGTAATACTTTGATGGCCGTATTACATTTTTTTACAGAGATTTTATTGTGCGTAACTTCATTGTTTTTGGGCAGAGAAGTGTCAAGCATAGCACCCTATATTTCAGTAGAGGCCACCTCGCAGTTATTAATGAATGTATATGATGTATGATGCAAGTGCGCTTGTGACATTAAGGTGACCATATATATTTCGTTTTCCTCGAGGGCGAAAAATCGTATATTGTCACAATGAGGACTATGTACATCTGCTTTTAAAACTATTAGCTTGGTACTGCAGTTACAATAAATACTCAGTCGCCCTTATTACATAGGCAATTGGGAGGAGGGGAGGGGGCGCGCTCATTGCATTTCGACATTGCAATCACTGGGTCCTCTTCTCTGTGCCTTTCCGTCAGTCGTATTTGATGCTCGGCCAGAGTCTTTTTCACTCTGAAATGTATGTTCGGTTGTAGATTTAAACAAGACTTCGTTGTCGCTTCTCATCTGCGTAGTACCTAACGGCTTCCATGACTACATTTTTTTTTCTCTCGCTTGCCGTGGCTCCGTCTAGGAGAGAGAGGTGATGAACTGCACAACGAGTGCTTTGAAAAGCATTCTACACTGTGTACAGATGGTCAGATGCCATCTGTGTACAGATGGTGAGGTGCCATTCTGTGTACAGATGGTGAGGTACCATTCTTTGTACAGATGGTGAGATGCCATCTTTGTACAGATGGTTAGGTATCATTCTGTGTACAGATGGTGAGATGCCATCTTTGTACAGATGGTTAGGTATCATTCTGTGTACAGATTGTGAGGTGCCATCTGTGTACATATGGTGAGGTACCATTTTTTGTGCAGATGGTGAGGTGCCATCTGTGTACAGATGGTGAGTTACCATTCTTTGTACAGATGGTGTGGTGACATTCTGTGTACAGATGGTGTGTTACCATTCTGTGTACAGATGGTGTGGTGACATTCTGTGTACAGATGGTGTGTTACCATTCTGTGTACAGATGGTGTGGTGACATTCTGTGTACAGATGGTGGGTTACCATTATGTGTACAGATGGTGAGGTGCCACCAGGTCCATAAGCTATTGTGCGCATCCAGGCGGGCGTCAAGCCAAAGGTTGGTGTTGGGAGTGAAAGCGAAGGTAGACTGGGCCAGAGAGCAAAGGTAGGCTGGGCCAGAGAGCGAAGGTAGGCTGGGCTAGAGAGCGAAGGTAGGCTGGGCTAGTTAGCAAAGGTAGACTGGGCTAGAGAGCAAAGGTAGACTGGGCTAGAGAGCGAAGGTAGGCTGGGCTAGAGAGCGAAGGTAGGCTGGGCTAGAGAGCGAAGGTAGGCTGGGCTAGAGAGCGAAGGTAGGCTGGGCTAGAGAGCAAAGGTAGGACTGGGCTAGAGAGCGAAGGTAGGCTGGGCTAGAGAGCGAAGGTAGGTGGGGCTAGAGAGCAAAGGTAGGCTGGGCTAGAGAGCAAAGGTAGACTGGGCTAGAGAGCGAAGGTAGGCTGGGCTAGAGAGCGAAGGTAGATGGGCTAGAGAGCAAAGGTAGGCTGGGCCAGAGAGCGAAGGTAGGCTGGGCTAGAGAGCGAAGGTAGGCTGGGCCAGAGAGCGAAGGTAGGCTGGGCTAGAGAGCGAAGGTAGGCTGGGCTAGAGAGCGAAGGTAGGCTGGGCCTGACACCAAGAGTGGGGATTGGCCTGTAGACCCCGTTAAGCTGGGGTTTGAAGGCGACTGTGGGATGGGCCAGAAGGCGAGGTTTTTTTTTTTTTTCTGTCCTATCTTGGCCTCCTCGACTGTCCACACACTTTAGAACATCATCTTTAACTTAGCAAACGTGTGAGACTCGCTTCCATCAGTCTCCTTTCCATCTAAACTCATTCATCTCATGACCTGGTTCTCTGTTGATTTATTTTTTCTCCCCCTGATGAGTTTGTGAGGTAGATGAGGGCTGTTCCTTTTGTCGTCCCATCCATGATTGTTTTGTCGTCTCGTCTCCTCTTCTTATGTTCGTTTCAGTACGTCTTGTACCCTGCAAATACAGCCTGACCCTGTACTGTAAGTGCTGTATGGGTCCTGGAACCCGTCTGTCGGGTGTCCCCTGCGTTTCCTTGCTTCTTGCCCTCTGCGATACCTCTCTCTCTCTCTCTCTCTCTCTCTCTCTCTCTCTCTCTCTCTCTCTCTCTCTCTCTCTCTCTCTCTCTCTCTCTCCCAGGTACTGCGAGGGTTGATAATATATGTCCAGGGAACCAACGCACACACACACACACACACACCTAGCTCTGTGTGTGTATGTGTGTGTGTGTGTGTGCGCGCGCTCAGAATTCCTGTGGAGCAAATATGAATATAGCTCCCCACATCCAACACCAGCGGCAGAGCATACACAATTAACCAGCGAGCCAATATTCTGTTGCCCCCCCCCTCAAAAAAAAAGTCGTCAGACGTCAGAGCGCCTGTGAAGGCAATATTCCGTTTTCTCAACAAAAAAAAAAAAGAAAGAAAAATTAATGTATATATATATATATATTTTCTCGCCGCTCTGAATGTGTCAGTCATATATATATTTTTTTTTCCCCCTCCCGACAAACGTGAAAAAGAGCCGAGCGACAAAAGTGTTTTAACGTTTAATATTTGGTTGATCTAATTACCCCAGTGTAATTACTTTGTTAATGAGTGGATGAATAGGAATTAAAACGGTAATTCTGAAGACTGTGGCCTTTCTGTGAGGCAGCGTTGTACATATATGCAAACATTTTAGTCCTAGTATCATTTGATATTTTATATATATATGTATATATATATATATATATATATATATATATATATATATATATATATATATATATATGTATATATATATATGTATATATATATATATATATATATATATATATATATATATATATATATATATATATATATATATATATATATATATGTATATATATATATATATATATATATATATATATATATATATATATATATATATATATTGCAAGAGGTCACTCTGGAGCTCGTGATCTTGTATATGAACTGACTGTTCTACGTCTTCTGTCTTATTCTTGTACCTCCCCTGGCGATGTGATGATTACACGAAAGTGCACTTAGGAACTTAGCGTGTTTCAATTTTCTCGTGGTTATCAGCATATATATATATATATATATATATATATATATATATATATATATATATATATATATATATATATATATATGTGTATATATTCTTGCCTCTTTCAGGTGCTCATGTACCGACCAGACATGTGGAGAGGATTAACAACAGGGTTGACTTTGGACCCAGCGACAGCTTAGTGACAGCAAGGTCTTGATACCCGCTCGCCTCTCCTGACCCCAGCGGGGAAACAGAGAAGGAACTTGAGAGAGTAAAATTCCTTTGCTTGGCTTCCTCCTTCCCACCTCCTCTCTCCTTTCCTCTCCCTTCCTTCATGGTTTGCCCTGGAGATACATGGAGGTAGCATCTTTCTCCCTGACACACCCTCCCCATCCTCTCTCTCTCAATCACTCTCCCTTCCCACTGTTGTTGTCGGTCAGTTCAGTGTGTTGTCTCTACTGGTAGACGCTGGACCGGCGGGACTCCAAGGTGATGTTGGGATTTAAATCACTTTTGTTAAGTCCTGGTACCTGATGATGGTGAGGTGGGCTGTCTCCACGAAACATGTCGTCCCACATGTATAGAAAGATTACATGTTAAATGAAATTATGCGAACTCCTGCTAAAGTGTGATTTCACCTTCATATATATATATATATATATATATATATATGATATGATATGATATGTAAACAATTAGAACGCATGTGCGCCGTGAAATGTCAAAAATTTTCATTAATAAATTCGTTTAATTCTATTTGTATATTGCTGAAACGAAATAAACAAATCTCGTTTCATTAATTAGCTGCTAATTAGGAAGACTACGATTTACAATAACTAAATGTTCCCTCGGCCCGCCCTCATATTTTGCATAGAATGCCACGGGTGTGTACTGTCCTTCAGCTGTACCAAAGCTTATAGCTGTAATGTTGTCTCTCACGCCTATGGGTCATCCCTCTAATGAGAGATGTCGTTTAAGTCGTTTGAAAAGGAGTTTTGCCTCGTCTGGTGATCGAACCCGGGACTCTCACAATGAAGGCCAGACTTGTAAGTCACCGAACCACCGTGGTTACATTTTAAACCTCTCAGTTCACTCACCGTACCCAGTACTCAGAACCGAACACTCACAACCCAGTACTCAGAACCGAACACTCACAACCCAGTACTCAGAACCGAACACTCACAACCCAGTACTCAGAACCGAACACTCACAACCCAGTACTCACCCAGCGTTTACAACACAGTCCTCACTACCCAGCAGACAGATTCGTGCTCTCACAACCCAGCACTCATAACCCAGTGCTCACATCCCAGCACTCACGATCCAGCATGCTTGTACTTCTTCACACAAACATTCATACAAGAATATCAAATTTATGAATACATAATGTGATATATATACCATCACACACACACACACACACACACACACACACACACACACCAGCAGAATTCCAACGCTAATATGAGAGTCTTTAATCTTTTAAAATTTCTTGTGAGCTGATGTTTTTAAGATACATTGATGTCCAGAAAGTTTATAATCTGATTCAGTCGCTCTCACTGGGAGCAATGTCGATCTTGGAAGTTTCGAGATGAAATTTATAAAGCTGGTTTTTCCTGATACGGTTTTCATAACAGTGTTGAAGCCTCCACGACAGAGAGAGTTACAACGCCTTCCATGAATCTTAGTTACTCGTATTTCTCCACATAGAAGAAAAAATAAATATTGCTGATTTTCGTAGAGCCAAGTCAACGGTCGATTATCCCTTGTGTGGAAGAAGAAAGTTAAGAGTAAATGTGAATAAGAGCAAGGTTATTAGGTACAGTAGGGTTGAGGGTCAAGTCAATTGGGAGGTGAGTTTGAATGGAGAAAAACTGGAGGAAGTGAAGTGTTTTAGATATCTGGGAGTGGATCTGGCAGCGGATGGAACCATGGAAGCGGAAGTGGATCATAGGGTGGGGGAGGGGGCGAAAATTCTGGGGGCCTTGAAGAATGTGTGGAAGTCGAGAACATTATCCCGGAAAGCAAAAATGGGTATGTTTGAAGGAATAGTGGTTCCAACAATGTTGTATGGTTGCGAGGCGTGGGCTATGGATAGAGATGTGCGCAGGAGGATGGATGTGCTGGAAATGAGATGTTTGAGGACAATGTGTGGTGTGAGGTGGTTTGATCGAGTGAGTAACGTAAGGGTAAGAGAGATGTGTGGAAATAAAAAGAGCGTGGTTGAGAGAGCAGAAGAGGGTGTTTTGAAGTGGTTTGGGCACATGGAGAGGATGAGTGAGGAAAGATTGACCAAGAGGATATGTGTGTCGGAGGTGGATGGAACGAGGAGAAGAGGGAGACCAAATTGGAGGTGGAAAGATGGAGTGAAAAAGATTTTGTGTGATCGGGGCCTGAACATGCAGGAGGGTGAAAGGAGGGCAAGGAATAGAGTGAATTGGATCGATGTGGTATACCGGGGTTGACGTGCTGTCAGTGGATTGAATCAAGGCATGTGAAGCGTCTGGGGTAAACCATGGAAAGCTGTGCAGGTATGTATATTTGCGTGTGTGGACGTATGTATATACATGTGTATGGGGGTGGGTTGGGCAATTTCTTTCGTCTGTTTCCTTGCGCTACCTCGCAAACGCGGGAGACAGCGACAAAGTATAATAAAATAAATGAAATAATATATATATATATATATATATATATATATATATATATATATATATATATATATATATATATATATATATATCTTTTTCTTCTTTCTTTCATATTATTCGCCATCTCCCGCGTTATCGAGGTAGCGTTAAGAACAGAGGACTGGACCTTTGAAGGAATATCCTCACCTGGCCCCCTTCTCTGTTCCTTGATTCACCCTCGGTAGAGAAACGTAGTGGAGACAAGGGTTGCGTGCCCAGAAGACAAGGGACTTGGTTAGCTCAAGCACGTCATTCGTGACCTCCTGGATCATACGCATGCGTACTGTCACACTCCCGTTTTTTGCATCTATCCATTCGCTATGCGTGACAGAGACTTGAAGACCGTTTTCTTCTTTTTTAAATGCACTTGTTAGTCTATTATGTAAACAAGGAATGGACGGTAAGGCTATAGAAAGATCTCCTTACTTCATATGCCACTTCGTGTGTAAATCTCTTCAGTGCACAATACGTATACCTTTCTCGTCTGTCGCCTCCTCTCCCCATCTCCAGATGGGGAGAGGAGGCGACGGATTCCGTGGCTGACGGAACCATTTACTGTGGCGCTTCAGGCCCCGTCCTCCTGCAGCAGTAAGTACATATTGAGAAGGGGGAGGTAAAAAGAATAATGCCTCGAGATGATCTTCCCTCCCCTCCCTCCCTTCACGTTTCCTGTTCTCCGACTCTACATGATTTACACCCTTGGTCATGTCTCTCTCCCAGACACATACATCCCATGAATATATCTCCCTGTAACCTCGAAATGACAAGAAGCTGAATTTGTCATCGTACCAGCGATGGAATTATGAATCGAGGTCACCTTCGGCTCTCTCTCTCTCTCTCTCTCTCTCTCTCTCTCTCTCTCTCTCTCTCTCTCTCTCTCTCTCTCTCTCTCTCTCTCTCTCTCCACTCATTGGCGCGAGGTTCTGCGTTTTGTAGGCTGGAGTCGCCGAAGGAACGATACTACGAGGTACATTCATGATTTAACAGTCCCACAAGACGTTCACTCGCTTTGGAAGAACTATGGAATGCTACCAGTGTGTGTGTGTGTGTGTAGTACAAGGGAATGTGACCTGTGCATGTAGTGCAAGGAAATGTGACCTGTGTGCTTAGTACTAGAAGAAATATGACCTTTGTGGTTAGTGCTAGGAATATGACCTGTATGCATAGTACCGGGAATATGACCTGCGTCGTTAGTGCTAGGACTGTGACCTGTGCCTTTGTTCTAGGACTGTGTCATGTGCTAGGAACGAGATGGGAATACAATCCTAGGGATTGAAGTCTTTAGTGGAACTGTCTCCCAAAAGGATTACTGTTGTAAAATTTTAATAAAAAGACAACTAAATTTTTTTTTTTTCAAATATATTCACATAGATACAGTATGATATCTAAACTGTTTCCAAAAGAAAAAAAAATAATGTCATTATATGTCACGAGAGACTTGTCCAGGTCTTGTATGCTACGTTATTATTTAAGACAGTAACTGAGGTATACCATTATTTACGAGTAATTAATCTTGAGACCGAGAGACAGAAGTCATATGGTCAGGCCGGAGGTGCTGACCAATATGTCCTTCTCACTATAGCTTACGACCTTTAGCTTGCCTTAATACTCATTATATAACACACACACACACACTTGTGACCTTGATGCTGAAGAGCTTCATTATAATCACTGGCCACATACACAGATGCCAGACAGTGTTGTCCTCCGGAAGAAGCAATATGATCACTTGATTTCTAAGTCACGCGTTCGAGGCGGTGTAAAATGTTTACATGTGTCACTACGTGATATTCGAATACTGTTCGAGACACGGTGAAGCTCCAAGCTCCGTCCCTCATACCCTAAAGTAACAGTTCGGATCTGGTGGATATGAGAGCCAGAAACAGGATCGAACTGCTCCAGATTCGCAGCGTCTTAGTAATGAGTGAACTGAATGCCGCGAGCAATACTCATCTTGATCATAGCGTTTATTCCATCACTGGAACTTTCAAGAAGTACAGATCTCACACATTTCATTTTCAGTACACACACGCACACGCACACGCACAAGATCTGCTGTGTGAATAATCATTTTCATATGGGATTCGACGTGGTAGAAAGGGGGATGGTTCATCTGTCCTGTTACCACACTAGACGTCCAGCAGTTTGAGGAGATGTTGTGAGCCTGTAGCTTTCTTCTTCGTAAGGCTACGTAACCAGCCTGTAGAAGGTGGTGGGGCCCCCTCGAGTTCTACCGGGCCCCACAGACATCACCGACAATCATGTGACGACAGATGTTGGCTCAAGCCAGCGCCCGAGATCCACTGGATCATCTGCCTCACATACCACTCTAGTTGTCAATGCCTTTTCGTAAATATTTGACGAGAAACGGTAGAGTCTATGTTTTCCCTGATAGACATGTCTTTACTGTCTCTAAAGATGTGCTATTTAGGGGTCAGAGATGGCGTTCTCGAAGTGTTTTACGTAAGGAAATGACATGTCCTTATAACCGGGCACTGTGATGTGACAAGTAGGTCGGTGTGGGTCTTCCTATGCCTTTCATCCACCGTCCACAGGCTAGACGTAGCTGGCCCCTTGCTAGAGTTCGAAGCGGCGGGGCGGGGGATAGATGGTGGTCAGCTGCATGTCGGAGTTATTCATTGAGCCTCCTTGTCGCTGGCTATGTCCGCCGCCTCCCGCGCCGGCGTAGCTCGATCCGTTGCCTCCCGCTCTACCGTCGTAGGCGCCGTCGTATCTGCCGCTGTATCGGCCGTCGTAACCTCCGCCTCGGCCGTCGAGCCCAGCGCTTCTGGCCTCGTGAGCTGCCATCCTGCCCTCGCGGAAGCTCCTGCCCTCCGGATGTGCCAGTCTGCTCTCGCGACTCCCACTCTTCCCATTGTCCTGACTGGCAGAGGAGCCTCCTCCTCCTCCGCCTCCTGCAGCACTGCCGCTACCTGTCATGGAGCTCTTCTTCGGTGCCAGTGGTGGAGGCGTCTCGTCCACCTCCAGCTGTGTTGAGGTAGGAAATTAGTCTCATTAGTAACAGTGGAAATCAGACTCATTTACACATTGGTAAATGGCCAGGCACAAGTCGTAGGTTACCTTTCGTATACAAGATACATTTGGTTATACACACACAGGGTGATACATCTCCTTATGTACCTGATATACGTTATATACCTTATATACCTTTCGCTGTGGTCTTGCAGGACACACAGGCCACTGCAGGACGTGAGACGAAAAGGAAAAACATGTATTATGCAGAGATCATAGAGTCTGTGTTCTAGGAAGGTTGTGAGGTCCTTGTCTTTTTCTGTGAGTGTTGCAAGGGAGTTAGAAGGATCACTGTTGATGTGAATGTTGAGCGATGTCTGAGGTCAAGAAAATGATTCATGTAGCCACTTCTCTATCCACAAATATTACAACTGAAACATCATTTTGGTTTGAAAAAGCCATCAGCTCGAAAATATCCCGACCAAAATAGAATTTAGATCTATTACCGAAGAGATAATTTCTATTTTTCCTCGAAAACTTCTTGATTTATAAGAATCAATAGAAAAAACCTTGATATATCAGAGAATTGGCACTATGGAGTCTTATATGGTTACTTCTGACGTAGAAATAGAAAAAAAAAAAACCAGTTTTTAGTCATTATTTAATGTAAACTTAACCAAAAAATGTCATGGATTTATTTTTCTAGTTTACAAGATATCATATCAGACATTAAAACTGCTGTTTCAGGTATCAGGTATTATAGATAGCAAGGGATTCAGTCCCTTATTTCATGATACCGAGTTCCTCTTGTAAGTGTCTTACTGTGCTGAAAGCGTAGCATTTATCATTCCTTAACTGATCAAGAGAAAGTTCTGTAATCTCTCGTCATTGTTTTCGTTGCTCACGAGGGTTTGAGATTAAACCCAATTATCTAGAAGCCTAGATGACATCTAGTACACTTTCCTCCAGCACTAATCAAGATTAGGACAACTTTAGCTAGTATAATACTTGAGTGACAAGGTTTATCTAGAGTGATCTAGTTTCCCTAACTCTCCAGTGAGGTTTTTAAGGAAAACAGGTGATCACCTTTTAGGAAGACACATGGTCACCTTTTAGGAAGACAGATGGTCACCTTTTAGGGCAATCTAGTCAGTCGGGGGTTATGGTTAGCCAGACCTACCTGGGTGTTGGTTGTGGTTATGGAATCCTGGTTGTTGTCACGCTCCTGGTCTGGCGGGGTAGGGCTGGGCAGCGACCGGAAACCCGTCGTCATTTGCTGCGACTGGGGTCAGAGGTCATGGTTAATACGGGGGTCAGGTTGTCGTATAGGCGTCGCACCTGCTGTCGTTGCTTCAGTGTCTGATGCTTTGCCCACCCGTGACTTTGGAGGTCCGTGTCCGTGTATGCATGTGTTTGCAAGTTTGTTTTTGTATGTTTGTGTGAATGCGACTATGTGAAGGCCTGTGTGTGTGAGTGTGGGTGTGTGTGTGTGGGTGTGGGTGTGAAGCGATCATATATGTGTGTGAACTTGCTCATCTGTCTTTCTCTTCTTCCTCCTCCTCCTCTTGGAGTGCAATGCGTTTGGTTGCATATCCCATCATGGTCAACATCTTTTGCGTCTTATTTCTCATCCGTTATCATCCGCTAGACTGAGTGCTTGGCTATGATGTTCAGTTTACCTCCGTATCTGAAATTTCTCTTCGTCACTCCGTCTATATTTCTGAATGTCTCTCCCTGTGTGTCTGTTGGTTCCTAACAGCCCTGTTTTCCCGTGTACCGTTTGCCATATACCTTGTCCGGCTAAAGTTGTTCTCTTGCTATTGTCTGTGTTTTGTTACATTTGTCTCTGTGTCTCATTATCTCCTATTCGCGTATTCCTTTTGGGAGTTTAAGCTCTTAATGTGTGCTATTACCCCCATTTGTATAATTCTTTCTGTCATTACAGTGTTCGTTTTGATTTCTGTTTCATAATGTTTTTTTTTTTCGTATATTCTTGTGTGTGTGTGTGTGTGTGTGTGTGTGTGTGTGTGTGTGCGCGTTAGTTTTTTAATACATCTCATACATACCGAGGAATATAAAGGAATTCAAACAGCAACTGACCATTGCAGGTTAGGGACAGACAGAAGGCACGAACCAGTGATCTTTGTATGCATTATTACCATTCCAGCAATGAGTCCTACCTGGTGTAGTTATTTCCTTGTTAGGAGTGTGGCAGAAGTGTCAGTCATTACCTACCTGAGAGGTGCTCTCATAGCTGATGGCTCCCTGGTGCCTGGACGGAGGTCTGAGAGACCTGTGGGACGTCCTGGACATGACCGAGGCCCGGGACATTAGGGTGTGGGAGCGGACGAGGGGCGCTAGGGATCGACACTGACACATTTCATGTTTGACAGGGTCGACACACGGTGGGAGGACGAGGCCCGTCGTCGTCAGCAGCTTCCTCACCTGCACGGAGTCCGAGACAACAGGTAAGTGGATGCAAAGCAAAGGGGACGGTTGTCGTGGGTCGAGTGATCAGAGGCGGGCACTCGTGATTTCCCCTGTCGCCTCACACTTTATAGAATATGTCTCCCAACTCATTACCTTATCATGTCTATCAACAAACACGGGAAAGTGGGTGGAATTCAGTGGATTTGTGTCATTACGTAAGGTCAAGAGGTAAGTGTTCACAGAGCACTCGTCAGCGGGGTATGATTCCGGGAGGTTAGTCGAGAAGATAATGGTCAGGGAATGACTTGTACATGGGTGCAGATAACAGAGGAGTGCATTCAACATTTGTGTCTGCCTCCTGACTACGTATAAAGGACTAATGAGAGTTACGATAAAGCAGGCGTGGGGAGAGGGTTGTATTAAGTGTAGGTAGTGAGGGAGAGGTAAGAGAAGCGCAGAGCTGTGGGTGAGTTACATAGATGAGGAGGTGAAGTAAATAGAGGCAAGAGGTAGGTAAGGGAGATGGATGTGTGGAGAGAGCTGGAAAAAAACGGATACGTGGGCAACTTATTTACAAAGAGAGCACCAAATGAGACTAAATTATATTAACTGACTTATTTACAAAGAGAGCACCAAATGAGACTAAATTATATTAACTGACTTATTTACAAAGAGAGCACCAAATGAGACTAAATTATATTAACTGACTTATTTACAAAGAGAGCACCAAATGAGACTAAATTATATTAACTGACTTATTTACAAAGAGAGCACCAAATGAGACTAAATTATATTAACTGACTTATTTACAAAGAGAGCACCAAATGAGACTAAATTATATTAACTGACTTATTTACAAAGAGAGCACCAAATGAGACTAAATTATATTAACTGACTTATTTACAAAGAGAGCACCAAATGAGACTAAATTATATTAACTGACTTATTTACAAAGAGAGCACCAAATGAGACTAAATTATATTAACTGACTTATTTACAAAGAGAGCACCAAATGAGACTAAATTATATTAACTGACTTATTTACAAAGAGAGCACCAAATGAGACTAAATTATATTAACTGACTTATTTACAAAGAGAGCACCAAATGAGACTAAATTATATTAACTGACTTATTTACAAAGAGAGCACCAAATGAGACTAAATTATATTAACTGACTTATTTACAAAGAGAGCACCAAATGAGACTAAATTATATTAACTGACTTATTTACAAAGAGAGCACCAAATGAGACTAAATTATATTAACTGACTTATTTACAAAGAGAGCACCAAATGAGACTAAATTATATTAACTGACTTATTTACAAAGAGAGCACCAAATGAGACTAAATTATATTAACTGACTTATTTACAAAGAGAGCACCAAATGAGACTAAATTATATTAACTGACTTATTTACAAAGAGAGCACCAAATGAGACTAAATTATATTAACTGACTTATTTACAAAGAGAGCACCAAATGAGACTAAATTATATTAACTGACTTATTTACAAAGAGAGCACCAAATGAGACTAAATTATATTAACTGACTTATTTACAAAGAGAGCACCAAATGAGACTAAATTATATTAACTGACTTATTTACAAAGAGAGCACCAAATGAGACTAAATTATATTAACTGACTTATTTACAAAGAGAGCACCAAATGAGACTAAATTATATTAACTGACTTATTTACAAAGAGAGCACCAAATGAGACTAAATTATATTAACTGACTTATTTACAAAGAGAGCACCAAATGAGACTAAATTATATTAACTGACTTATTTACAAAGAGAGCACCAAATGAGACTAAATTATATTAACTGACTTATTTACAAAGAGAGCACCAAATGAGACTAAATTATATTAACTGACTTATTTACAAAGAGAGCACCAAATGAGACTAAATTATATTAACTGACTTATTTACAAAGAGAGCACCAAATGAGACTAAATTATATTAACTGACTTATTTACAAAGAGAGCACCAAATGAGACTAAATTATATTAACTGACTTATTTACAAAGAGAGCACCAAATGAGACTAAATTATATTAACTGACTTATTTACAAAGAGAGCACCAAATGAGACTAAATTATATTAACTGACTTATTTACAAAGAGAGCACCAAATGAGACTAAATTATATTAACTGACTTATTTACAAAGAGAGCACCAAATGAGACTAAATTATATTAACTGACTTATTTACAAAGAGAGCACCAAATGAGACTAAATTATATTAACTGACTTATTTACAAAGAGAGCACCAAATGAGACTAAATTATATTAACTGACTTATTTACAAAGAGAGCACCAAATGAGACTAAATTATATTAACTGACTTATTTACAAAGAGAGCACCAAATGAGACTAAATTATATTAACTGACTTATTTACAAAGAGAGCACCAAATGAGACTAAATTATATTAACTGACTTATTTACAAAGAGAGCACCAAATGAGACTAAATTATATTAACTGACTTATTTACAAAGAGAGCACCAAATGAGACTAAATTATATTAACTGACTTATTTACAAAGAGAGCACCAAATGAGACTAAATTATATTAACTGACTTATTTACAAAGAGAGCACCAAATGAGACTAAATTATATTAACTGACTTATTTACAAAGAGAGCACCAAATGAGACTAAATTATATTAACTGACTTATTTACAAAGAGAGCACCAAATGAGACTAAATTATATTAACTGACTTATTTACAAAGAGAGCACCAAATGAGACTAAATTATATTAACTGACTTATTTACAAAGAGAGCACCAAATGAGACTAAATTATATTAACTGACTTATTTACAAAGAGAGCACCAAATGAGACTAAATTATATTAACTGACTTATTTACAAAGAGAGCACCAAATGAGACTAAATTATATTAACTGACTTATTTACAAAGAGAGCACCAAATGAGACTAAATTATATTAACTGACTTATTTACAAAGAGAGCACCAAATGAGACTAAATTATATTAACTGACTTATTTACAAAGAGAGCACCAAATGAGACTAAATTATATTAACTGACTTATTTACAAAGAGAGCACCAAATGAGACTAAATTATATTAACTGACTTATTTACAAAGAGAGCACCAAATGAGACTAAATTATATTAACTGACTTATTTACAAAGAGAGCACCAAATGAGACTAAATTATATTAACTGACTTATTTACAAAGAGAGCACCAAATGAGACTAAATTATATTAACTGACTTATTTACAAAGAGAGCACCAAATGAGACTAAATTATATTAA
Organism: Panulirus ornatus; assembly: GCF_036320965.1. Taxonomy (NCBI): domain Eukaryota; kingdom Metazoa; phylum Arthropoda; class Malacostraca; order Decapoda; family Palinuridae; genus Panulirus; species Panulirus ornatus. The sequence continues at coordinate 4,625,887 of NC_092264.1, forward strand.
CTGACTTATTTACAAAGAGAGCACCAAATGAGACTAAATTATATTAACTGACTTATTTACAAAGAGAGCACCAAATGAGACTAAATTATATTAACTGACTTATTTACAAAGAGAGCACCAAATGAGACTAAATTATATTAACTGACTTATTTACAAAGAGAGCACCAAATGAGACTAAATTATATTAACTGACTTATTTACAAAGAGAGCACCAAATGAGACTAAATTATATTAACTGACTTATTTACAAAGAGAGCACCAAATGAGACTAAATTATATTAACTGACTTATTTACAAAGAGAGCACCAAATGAGACTAAATTATATTAACTGACTTATTTACAAAGAGAGCACCAAATGAGACTAAATTATATTAACTGACTTATTTACAAAGAGAGCACCAAATGAGACTAAATTATATTAACTGACTTATTTACAAAGAGAGCACCAAATGAGACTAAATTATATTAACTGACTTATTTACAAAGAGAGCACCAAATGAGACTAAATTATATTAACTGACTTATTTACAAAGAGAGCACCAAATGAGACTAAATTATATTAACTGACTTATTTACAAAGAGAGCACCAAATGAGACTAAATTATATTAACTGACTTATTTACAAAGAGAGCACCAAATGAGACTAAATTATATTAACTGACTTATTTACAAAGAGAGCACCAAATGAGACTAAATTATATTAACTGACTTATTTACAAAGAGAGCACCAAATGAGACTAAATTATATTAACTGACTTATTTACAAAGAGAGCACCAAATGAGACTAAATTATATTAACTGACTTATTTACAAAGAGAGCACCAAATGAGACTAAATTATATTAACTGACTTATTTACAAAGAGAGCACCAAATGAGACTAAATTATATTAACTGACTTATTTACAAAGAGAGCACCAAATGAGACTAAATTATATTAACTGACTTATTTACAAAGAGAGCACCAAATGAGACTAAATTATATTAACTGACTTATTTACAAAGAGAGCACCAAATGAGACTAAATTATATTAACTGACTTATTTACAAAGAGAGCACCAAATGAGACTAAATTATATTAACTGACTTATTTACAAAGAGAGCACCAAATGAGACTAAATTATATTAACTGACTTATTTACAAAGAGAGCACCAAATGAGACTAAATTATATTAACTGACTTATTTACAAAGAGAGCACCAAATGAGACTAAATTATATTAACTGACTTATTTACAAAGAGAGCACCAAATGAGACTAAATTATATTAACTGACTTATTTACAAAGAGAGCACCAAATGAGACTAAATTATATTAACTGACTTATTTACAAAGAGAGCACCAAATGAGACTAAATTATATTAACTGACTTATTTACAAAGAGAGCACCAAATGAGACTAAATTATATTAACTGACTTATTTACAAAGAGAGCACCAAATGAGACTAAATTATATTAACTGACTTATTTACAAAGAGAGCACCAAATGAGACTAAATTATATTAACTGACTTATTTACAAAGAGAGCACCAAATGAGACTAAATTATATTAACTGACTTATTTACAAAGAGAGCACCAAATGAGACTAAATTATATTAACTGACTTATTTACAAAGAGAGCACCAAATGAGACTAAATTATATTAACTGACTTATTTACAAAGAGAGCACCAAATGAGACTAAATTATATTAACTGACTTATTTACAAAGAGAGCACCAAATGAGACTAAATTATATTAACTGACTTATTTACAAAGAGAGCACCAAATGAGACTAAATTATATTAACTGACTTATTTACAAAGAGAGCACCAAATGAGACTAAATTATATTAACTGACTTATTTACAAAGAGAGCACCAAATGAGACTAAATTATATTAACTGACTTATTTACAAAGAGAGCACCAAATGAGACTAAATTATATTAACTGACTTATTTACAAAGAGAGCACCAAATGAGACTAAATTATATTAACTGACTTATTTACAAAGAGAGCACCAAATGAGACTAAATTATATTAACTGACTTATTTACAAAGAGAGCACCAAATGAGACTAAATTATATTAACTGACTTATTTACAAAGAGAGCACCAAATGAGACTAAATTATATTAACTGACTTATTTACAAAGAGAGCACCAAATGAGACTAAATTATATTAACTGACTTATTTACAAAGAGAGCACCAAATGAGACTAAATTATATTAACTGACTTATTTACAAAGAGAGCACCAAATGAGACTAAATTATATTAACTGACTTATTTACAAAGAGAGCACCAAATGAGACTAAATTATATTAACTGACTTATTTACAAAGAGAGCACCAAATGAGACTAAATTATATTAACTGACTTATTTACAAAGAGAGCACCAAATGAGACTAAATTATATTAACTGACTTATTTACAAAGAGAGCACCAAATGAGACTAAATTATATTAACTGACTTATTTACAAAGAGAGCACCAAATGAGACTAAATTATATTAACTGACTTATTTACAAAGAGAGCACCAAATGAGACTAAATTATATTAACTGACTTATTTACAAAGAGAGCACCAAATGAGACTAAATTATATTAACTGACTTATTTACAAAGAGAGCACCAAATGAGACTAAATTATATTAACTGACTTATTTACAAAGAGAGCACCAAATGAGACTAAATTATATTAACTGACTTATTTACAAAGAGAGCACCAAATGAGACTAAATTATATTAACTGACTTATTTACAAAGAGAGCACCAAATGAGACTAAATTATATTAACTGACTTATTTACAAAGAGAGCACCAAATGAGACTAAATTATATTAACTGACTTATTTACAAAGAGAGCACCAAATGAGACTAAATTATATTAACTGACTTATTTACAAAGAGAGCACCAAATGAGACTAAATTATATTAACTGACTTATTTACAAAGAGAGCACCAAATGAGACTAAATTATATTAACTGACTTATTTACAAAGAGAGCACCAAATGAGACTAAATTATATTAACTGACTTATTTACAAAGAGAGCACCAAATGAGACTAAATTATATTAACTGACTTATTTACAAAGAGAGCACCAAATGAGACTAAATTATATTAACTGACTTATTTACAAAGAGAGCACCAAATGAGACTAAATTATATTAACTGACTTATTTACAAAGAGAGCACCAAATGAGACTAAATTATATTAACTGACTTATTTACAAAGAGAGCACCAAATGAGACTAAATTATATTAACTGACTTATTTACAAAGAGAGCACCAAATGAGACTAAATTATATTAACTGACTTATTTACAAAGAGAGCACCAAATGAGACTAAATTATATTAACTGACTTATTTACAAAGAGAGCACCAAATGAGACTAAATTATATTAACTGACTTATTTACAAAGAGAGCACCAAATGAGACTAAATTATATTAACTGACTTATTTACAAAGAGAGCACCAAATGAGACTAAATTATATTAACTGACTTATTTACAAAGAGAGCACCAAATGAGACTAAATTATATTAACTGACTTATTTACAAAGAGAGCACCAAATGAGACTAAATTATATTAACTGACTTATTTACAAAGAGAGCACCAAATGAGACTAAATTATATTAACTGACTTATTTACAAAGAGAGCACCAAATGAGACTAAATTATATTAACTGACTTATTTACAAAGAGAGCACCAAATGAGACTAAATTATATTAACTGACTTATTTACAAAGAGAGCACCAAATGAGACTAAATTATATTAACTGACTTATTTACAAAGAGAGCACCAAATGAGACTAAATTATATTAACTGACTTATTTACAAAGAGAGCACCAAATGAGACTAAATTATATTAACTGACTTATTTACAAAGAGAGCACCAAATGAGACTAAATTATATTAACTGACTTATTTACAAAGAGAGCACCAAATGAGACTAAATTATATTAACTGACTTATTTACAAAGAGAGCACCAAATGAGACTAAATTATATTAACTGACTTATTTACAAAGAGAGCACCAAATGAGACTAAATTATATTAACTGACTTATTTACAAAGAGAGCACCAAATGAGACTAAATTATATTAACTGACTTATTTACAAAGAGAGCACCAAATGAGACTAAATTATATTAACTGACTTATTTACAAAGAGAGCACCAAATGAGACTAAATTATATTAACTGACTTATTTACAAAGAGAGCACCAAATGAGACTAAATTATATTAACTGACTTATTTACAAAGAGAGCACCAAATGAGACTAAATTATATTAACTGACTTATTTACAAAGAGAGCACCAAATGAGACTAAATTATATTAACTGACTTATTTACAAAGAGAGCACCAAATGAGACTAAATTATATTAACTGACTTATTTACAAAGAGAGCACCAAATGAGACTAAATTATATTAACTGACTTATTTACAAAGAGAGCACCAAATGAGACTAAATTATATTAACTGACTTATTTACAAAGAGAGCACCAAATGAGACTAAATTATATTAACTGACTTATTTACAAAGAGAGCACCAAATGAGACTAAATTAAATTGACTGACTTATTTACAAAGAGAGCACCAAATGAGACTAAATTATATTAACTGACTTATTTACAAAGACAGATCACCAGCTGTAAATTATATTGACTGACATATTTACAAAGACAGATCACCAAATAAGATTGTAAATGTACTGACTTAGGGACGTGGGTGGAGTGGTTCTCCTTGAAGGGTATTACAGGGTTGGTTTCCTCCTGGACCGGCCTCCTGGTGGTTATTCTGTAACACCAGCGATGGTTAGGGCACCACACACTGCCGTCTGAGGCCATATGCTCAACACGAGTCTACACACACACACACACACACACACACACACACGAGAGCATACGTACTTATACACATACAGACATTAAACACATATGCTGTTGAACACATGTCGGCACATAAACGTATACATATCCGCAAAAGCAGACGCACATTAACATGTACACGCACGTGCATAAATACATATATGAATCTAGATTACTAGATCTAAATACGAGTGATTCTCTTGGTATAAACTCACAAGGACACTAAGAGTTTCCCCCACATTGACTCAGTATTTTACGACGTTACTTTAAATCTACAGTTTCTTGACGTATGTGTAACCATCCCCAGATCAGTGTATATCTTTAAGCCATTAGGTTCATTTAGCACAGAATAGGAAAAGTAAAATGAGACTTATCTTCTTGCCCTAGGCAGTGAGATGAGACTGTCTTCATACTGTGAGTATGATTTTTAGAGTAAGGGGATGCGTACCTGACGAAGGGCTTCTGGGAATTCCTGTGCTTGGTTCTCCGGACGAGGGGCGGTGGCGCGTACACCTCTCCAGACACGAAGTTATAGGGGTTCCCTCCGGGTCTTGCGTAACCAGCCACTGTGGACGGAGAAACGAGGGCTAGTTAAGTGCACCAGGAGGGTCGTGATTGGGTGAGGAAGGCTGGGAGAAACGACAGGAGGACGAGATAATGATTGACGAAGGAGGGGGGGGGGGGGAGGAGGTAGTGAACATCTGTCTCGAGTGTGAGAACTTTGGAGAGATTTGGAGTCAGGGTGGGTGATGATGGTGAGAGTTGGATCATGAACGAACTGTCATACTTGTCGCCTTACATGACCTAACATGACGCGCCTCTCTAGCGGTATCACGTCACTCATTTCCGACTGTTGGAGGTAGAAATGCGTCTTGCGTTCGTTAGTTTGATCATGGATGTGATCAACGAAGGTGAGAAGATCTTTCGTCGTAGTTAGAGGAGTTACGGTACGTTTAGACGTATTTACATCCGTCCTCCAAAAAATATTTCACATGCGTGGAAATATTTGGATGACTGAGAGTTCTTTCCCTCTAATGGGAATGGTGTATGGATGGAGAGTCTTTTGCTGGTGATGCAGACAGACGTGGAAATAGTTCCTGTCGTCATTTTTCGTCGTCCAGCTCATCCGGTATGCATAGGTCTTCCTCGTCTTCACACACCCCGATACTGCGGCATCTTAAGCACACGGAATCCTGCCATGGTCTCCTCATCCTCCTCACCCACCACACTCACACACCACAGCCTCCTCACCTCACACACACACACACACACACACACACACACACACACACACACACACACACACACACACACCACAGCCTCCTCACCTTCCCCATCCACCACACTCACACGCCACAACCTCCTCACCTTCCACACACACACACACACACACACACACACACACACACACACACACACACCACAGCCTCCTCACCTTCCTTATCCACCACACTCACACACCAAAACCTCCCCACCTTCCACACCCACCATAACTCCTTACTCCCCCCACTCACCACGTTCCCTCATCCCCTCTCACCCACCATGCTCCCTCGGCCCCTCTCGCCTACATCCAGTACTTCCTCCTGCTTCATGAGGATAATCCAGAGGTCGTACGTCCTGGGTGCCGGCAGCTGCGCCCCCGCGCCTCTGTCCCAAAACCCGACTGACAGACGTCCTCCTTTGTCCCTGATCGTCTCCCTGACGACCACTTTCTACCTAAACCACACTCTCCCTTGACCCTGATACTCTCCCTGATGAACCTATATCTCCCTTTGCCACCTCATCCTTAGCCTTGGTCCTCTCTCTGTCTCTGTGTCTGAGGATCTCACTCCGCTACCTCGCCCTTGGCCCTGATCCTCTCCCTGAGAGTAGTACAAGCCTTGGTCCTGATCCTTTCCCAGATTACCGTCTCTACCAGAGCCGGTGTATCAGTCTTGCTTCCCTTCCGCTACAGTTTTAGTCTCTCTCTCTCTCTCTCTCTCTCTCTCTCTCTCTCTCTCTCTCTCTCTCTCTCTCTCTCTCTCTCTCTCTCTCTCTCCTCGAAGCACAGTACACACTCGATAGATATAGTACATAAATCTATGAACTATAAGTCTTCATCCTTCTCGTACCCCCTCCTCCTCCTCCTCTCCTCCTCCTCCTCCTCCTCCTCCTCCTCCTCCTCCGCCAACGCCAGTCCGAAACACAGCCAACTTTAATGGACATTATCAACGTTCGTATATACAGTTTGGTGTCTTGGGTCGTTTTTGTAGCGCACGGGATGTCGAAAGTTTTTCTTTTGTCTTTTCCTGGACACATCTTGACTCGTCCCTTTGTGGGCAGAGTCTCCGAGCGATGCGATAGCAGTCCAGGAGTCTCATTTTTTTTTTTTTTCGATTATGTACGTGTTGGTGTCTATATGCTCCTCCTCTCTATTGCTCAGCAACCTTCCAGTCGAGTTGTGACAGAAGGAAATTATCCTTCCTTCCTCTCAGAGTAGAGGAGTAGAGGGTTGTGTTCCTTGTAGAGGCAGCGTCGCTTTGATTCGGGTTCTGGGCCAAGGTACATGTATGTTTACGTCTTCGTTAGGTTAGTCTGATGTTCAAGACTTGGTGTGTGTGTTGCCGCCTTTTGTAGCTCTTGAGTATTGGCAGTCAATTTTTTTTTAACCTTTTTGTGGTTATATGTCATAGCATCTGTGTCCCACACCCTCCTACTTGCTGAGGATTGTATACACAGAGGAGGATCATATTTTGCACCAGAGCCCAGAACAGTATCACTAACAAGACATCGAAATTCACTGTAATGATAGTGATGTCAACCAGTGATGATGCCTGACGACCACCAAAGACAACAGCAGTGACATCATCAACATAGTGGCGTCATCACCAAACAGCTAATGATTAAAAGAGCAGCACTTGTCAATTAAAAACCACGACAACTACCAGCAAGCTACCGAGCACTAGACCAGTAACAAGTAACACCAAAAACCGTAACGAGAAGATCCACCAGTAACGTTAAGAGTAACATGTTACACGAAAAAAAAAACAGCTGTTGTAACAACATTACCACCACCAGCATTGAGCAACACGTATAACAACAGCAGTAATGCCACGGACAACATCGTCCTCTCATAACTGGAGTGCCACACTTTTCTTTGTAGTCACTGAGCCCCAGATTTCCTCCACTGCTTCCCTGTGTTTGCCGAGTCCCTTGCGACGGCGATAGCAGTTGTGATAGCACTCGGGTGTCCCAAGGGTTATCCTCACAGATGAGCGTCTTCTCTGCTTGGTCTCGTATATAAACCAGCTGTCGTCCTTTGTTCTCGTTCATTATGAGTCATGAGATGCTACTGTGGCTTCGGCTGTTTGATGTGTAGGAGTACATTGTGTACTAAGTTGATTAGCAGTCGTTTATGATTCGTTTAATCTGATGGTTACTTTTCGTGGAGCGGCGACGGCTCATATGCCGTTCACAGAGCCGTACGATTGTTTTAACCCATATGACTGGCAGCAGGAACAGTTACGGTAAGGGTCCCACAACTGCGCTGCCTGTGTGGCCTTGCTCTTTGACATTGAGCCGATCCCCATGCCACCTTCGGGGACGGTCTGTCTGGGGGTTGGCTATTTCGGGCCATAACACTGTCGACTCACCATGTATGGCCGCTGACGTCCGGTCCATTCGAAGGAAATCGAACCCTTTCCTCAAGTGGTCAAGACGATTCTAACCGCCTGTGATGGATCTTAAGAATGTCAAACTACCCTAACTCAAACCGTGCAGTGTATTGGTAGCTCACACAAACGGACAAAACTCTGGAAAATATAAAGCGAACCAGAATATAGCCTTTGTCTACCTGGGTCATGCATGATAAGTCTGTGGCCATTTCAGTCGAAGGAATAATATTGCGACTCGTACAACATTCATGCAACACAAGTTCTTTGGCACACTGTTGCTGCGCAAGTCATTCAACACAACGGTTAGTGGCAAACACAGCCATGTATCTGAGCACTACCACAACACACCAGTGTTTGAACGGTCTCTGCAACACACCAGTGTTTGAACAGTCTCAGCAACACGGTCATCTTTGCTTACCTGGATGTCTGCTGGGGATAACGGTTGCCGAGGGACGTCGCTGGATGGGTTTGGGCGATGATTGGTTCCCCTCTCCAGCCGTACCCGCGCGGTGTCCTATCGCCGCCCTTACCCCAGACTTGCTGATGGTGCCGAGGGGGGCTAGTGAGGAGGTAGAGTCACCTGCAGCGACCAAGCCTGCGGAGATGCAGGGTGGTGAGTGAGTGTGGGGGTTGGTTAGTGTGGGTCTGATCCTATCTCTGATGTGGAGACTCTAGACGTATGCATTGACGTAGTAGGACTTCTGTTCCAGTGGTTCATATGTGATGGTTTGATGGGTTTGTTTCTTTATGTTTCATGGGTTCATATGTTATGGTTTAAAGGGTTCGTGTCATGGTTTAAAGGGTTCGTGTCCTGGCTTTAAAGGATTCGTTTCATCATGTTTCATAGACTCACACATCATGGTTTGATGCGTTCGTTTGAATTATATGTTCGAGAGGTTAACATGTGATGGTTTGAAGCGTTCGTTTCATTATGTTTCAGAGGTTCATATGTGATGGTTTGATGGATTCGTTTCGTTATGTTCCAGAGGTTCACATGTGATGGTTTGAAGGGTTCGTTTCATTGTGTTCCAGAAGCTCATATGTTATGATGTGAAGGTTTCGTTTCATTCGTTCCAAAGGTTCGTATATGATTATTTTTAAGATTCGTTGCAAAATCGTAAATGTTACATAGATGTAGATTTTAATACCCGATACATATAGTTACATAAGATTATTATTGGAGGTAATGTATACGAGAGAGAGAGAGAGAGAGAGAGAGAGAGAGAGAGAGAGAGAGAGAGAGAGAGAGAGAGAGAGAGAGAGATTAGCATGGAAACAGACACAGAACCATAAACAGACAAACGGACTCAATCAACGAAACAGAAGAGCGAGCTCAGTCCATTGCTTTGACATCAGTGTGAGCCAGTCTTAATGCTAAGGCCACACACACTCCCACCATGTAGGTGGCTTGCCCAGAATCTAGTTGGACAAGTTGGAAGTATGCGTTTGGTTGACGAAAGAACAAAATGAAATAAACATTTTGATAATGATAAAGCTTTAATTATTTGATGTGTAGAAAGGAAGACAGACAGATAAAAGCGTGAGTGAATTAGAAGTCATTAGATTAGGATAGGCAAATATGATATGATAACACAAAAGGCAGTGATAAGCGAACCAGGAAATGGAATAACTAGGTATTAGTGGGTGATTATATCATGTTGCAGTGTTATGTCGTCCAGGTTGATTAATTAAGCAAATGAAAGTCCTTGAAAGCAGGTAATGACAGCTGTAATGTACAAAATCATCTTCTTAGTTATGCATGACATTAATCGAACGTGTGGCGCGTCTTTATTATACTCATACCTGGAGAGAGAGAGAGAGAGAGAGAGAGAGAGAGAGAGAGAGAGAGAGAGAGAGAGAGAGAGTTGTAATGCTGTACTTCAGCAATAAAATTAAATCACGAAAAAAATCATTTTTATGCAAATCGGATGAGACAGCGAAACCAGAACCATAGATCAAAAGGAAAAAAAAAAATAAAAGGATACATTATGGCTTTCTTCTCAGTGTTGCTATATACTCCTATCGTGTTTACCCGTGTGAGTGAGTGAGAACAAGAGGTGGGACCAGTTTATAAAGTGTTGACTCGCTTACGAAAGGGAAAACAGCAGGAGTAAACAGGTAACCATCAGTAATTGTCGTGTTACTCGTGTTTCTTGTGTTGTTACCCCTGTGTTGGGCTGTGTTACCTGTGTTGTGTTACCTGTGATAGCTGGTCTCGGGGCGTTGACCACCTGACCTCGACGGGGCAGTGTGGGGTCAGGGCCTCGTGGAAGCGCCCCGTCTCTCACCGGAGGCGTGACCTGAGTGACCTGTCTCACGTCGCTGTGCGAGGTCATCGGTAAAGGAGGAGAGGACCCGAGAGGAGGAGGGAAAAAAAAAAAATGCCGTTAGACAAAATAGCGAGATAACGTAGCGTTTCTTGACGTTCACAAGACGTAGGGATCTTGTGTATGGCTGATTCGTACTGGTAATTACAGGAAGAATATGTTAGTTTGATGCATATTTCACAGACGACAAGAATGCCTTCCTAACCTTTTGTTAAACTTCCGTGAGATGGTGGTGGCGAGAGGCTGAGGCCTGTGTGTGGTGGTGGGTGGGACGGCGTCGGCGGCAGCAGCAGCGGTGCCGGGGGTGCGCAGTGTGGTGGGTGGCAGCAACTTCGAGGGCCGGAAGAGCGGCGGTTGTGGCTGAGGTCCTTGCGGCCGCTCGGGTGGCGGATACGGCGGAGTGGCGGTGGTGGCGAGCGGGCGGAGAGGCGGTGGGTGGTGGGGGTGGCGAGCGACCCCAGCACTGTAGTACCTCACTGGTTCTCTGGGGATGGCGTGGCCCGGGTTGTCATGAACGCCCGGGACCCTGTGATCACAGCATGATATCCAGCCACGCATCCTCGACACGTCTCTACCTATCTATCTGTCCCTCTCCCACGCAATACGCCTCTCTCTCTCTCTATTCACATATTATGTCTATATCAGCGTTCATCTCCACACCCACCCAGTATATATATATATATATATATATATATATATATATAAAGATAAACACACGTACACACATACAAATATAGAGGATATACACTGATCCGAATGAACTACAGGAGGTGAGAATAGTATTGGAACTTAATCCTAACACAACAGAGGGAAATGAATTGTGAGAGAGATCTCGGGAGACCAACCAGGTTCATAGGTTTACCTTGAGGGACAGTTGACTGATCAAACATGTAGAGTGTGTGGATAGCTGATGGTGATCAAAGGTGTAGAGTGTGTGGATAGTGATGATGATCGTTGCCACGTGAGAGGAAAGGAAAGTGGGATGGAAATATCCTTTCCAACTTGAAGTCATTCTTAGAAAGATATATAGTGTGGTATGCTAACACAAACATCATGTCCTGTAGGATACCAGAAATTCAGTGGTATCTGATGAATGAGACGTGGCAGGGAAATTAATGGAGTAGGTATTTTTCGAGACAGTGTAGGAATATTACGTACATTACTGCATTATACAGGCAACCAGAGAGAAGAGGGGGAGAGAGAGAGAGAGAGAGAGAGAGAGAGAGAGAGAGAGAGAGAGAGAGAGAGAGAGAGAGAGAAGAGGTGGGATCTTCCAAGTGTGTTGGATCTGGTATTTATACAGGCAGCTGTGGAGGTTGATGGTGTCATCTACATAGTAACAACCACTGGGTAAATGTGAACATGCATGGGCGAGGATGGTATACGTTGCTTGGGTTAGCTGTCCAGGAAAATTCAAAAGTGGAACAAAATAGGTGATGTATGGAAGTTACTAAAGAGTAAGACTTGGGAAAGTGACCTGTGTGTATTGTGAGTTATATGAGGATTGTGAAGATATATAGAGTAAGTAATGAGACGCATTTTGATTGATGTGAAAGGTTGAATATCAGAAAAAGGATATGGACATCAGTCAACCTATTAGGTTTGTTTCATTGCGAATCGTAAGGAAGAGAACCAAGGAAGAGACTGACTGACATGCTGTACGTAGGGTTGACATTGAAGAATAGGTGAGAAAATATGTAAGCAGGAGCTGCACGAACGCTTATGGATGTAGCGTTCACGAACGTTGGAATCACTGAATCACCCACGTCAGAATTCTAATGCAAATCCCAAAACAAATTCTATGACGACACACACACACACACACACACACACACACACACACACACACACACACACACACAGACACACTCGCAGGGAAAGAATTTGTACGTACGGGATTGCATATTGAATTTCATGAATATTAATGCGCGCCGTAATGTTTGCAGCGTGGAAGGTACCAGTATAGTCTTTATCGCTAACGAGAACACGTGAGTGGCGTAGGTGACATACCTGGGGTGGTGGAAGGCGCCCGTAGATAGACTGGACGACCCAAAGTTGATTGAATAGGGCTCCTTCCTGTTGTTGTTTGTGGCTGCAGATGTTCCTACCCTGTGAGCAGGTGTAATATATATATATATATATATATATATATATATATATATATATATATATATATATATATATATATATATATATATATTCCTATGAGTCCACGGTGAAAATGAAATATCTTGATCACACGCAAAATTGTGATCCTTTCGAATATATATATATATATATATATATATATATATATATATATATATATATATATATATATATATATATATATATATATAGACAGACAAAGACCTACAGAGAATGTATTTAGTAAATCAGGTCATATGAATATTCAACAGTTGATGGCCACTGCTTCGAACAACATGTATGAAACACAGAGAATATACATACACAGCTGGATATGAATATCTGTGGCCAGACTCAGCGTTTGTCTGTAATGATAATGATTTCAGTAAAAACATTTGTTATCTTGATTCGTTTTCTTTTTACGTACCAATTGGCATCAGATGGTAATTAGAAATTGGGACTAATAATTTTTCCATGATGATTAGCCATATGATCCACTAACCTGTTTCTACTTCTTACTAAATTTTTTTTTTAACTCTTTCTGCATGTTACTTTAACTTGATATTTTCTTAAGAAAATAAGAAATATTGACTAAGTGGCTGGAGTGAATACATATTGTAAGAGAGGGTCATATACAACTCCCTCCCATCTTCTCCCATGGGTTCATGGGAATACATGGGAAGGATAGATCACAGGAGGCCTGGTGTTCGCAGGGGAAGGATAGATCACAGGAGGCCTTGTGTTCGCAGGGTAGTAAAGCAGTGGGCTACACACGCAGGCCTCCATGGTGCATCGGTCACCTTGACCATGCGTCAGTAAGGACCAGCCAGGGGCTGGATTCGCATGGGTTCGAATCCTGGGCGAGGCAATCGGCCTGTACCCTATACCTAGGTGTTCATCCAAGCGTAGAGGCTGGTCGATAGATGGCCATCTGGTTCAGGCTGGGGTGTATATAATACGAAGATAGGTAATATCTCTCTCTCTCTCTCTCTCTCTCTTTCTCTCTCTCTCTCTCACACACACACACACACACACACACACACACACGTCATAAACTGACCCCGCTTTGTTTACAGTGACCCAGAGAACTAGCCACCAAATGAAGTCACAAACAGCCTCGTTAAGACCCGTTTTAAATTTCCCCCCCCCCCTTCTTTTGTGTATTCCCTTAAGGGCTATATCCCGTAACTTGATAATGGACATATCACACATCGTGACCTCGACGCAAAACCGTTCCTCCAGGTACATAAAACCCTTTTTCCGTTGCGCTACCGGGAAGTTGTTCCCCGGCAGCGAACGGCCAAAACCAGTTCTGGTTTTGACAGGGGAAATTACGGCCATGTCACGATCTGCAGACTTTGGGAAATGTTCATTAATATTTTATCTATTTGAACGGTGCGTTGGCTGAGGTCGTCTGTCCGAGGGATGAAGCCATCATTCTCATGCTGAAATTCAGAAGGGAAGTGTGTGTGTGTGTGTGTGTGTGTGTGTGTGTATGTGTGGCACTGTACTGGACATTAATTTGCATGTACTCTCTCTCTCTCTCTCTCTCTCTCTCTCTCTCTCTCTCTCTCTCTCTCTCTCTCTCTCTCTCTCTCTCTCTCTCTCTCTCTCTCGTTTCACTCTTTTACCCCAGGTTGCTTTTTATTTCCCTTTCTGCATCACCCACACCACGTACGCATAATGTCTCGAAAAACGTAACGCTGTATTTCGATGCGGTGCGCGCAACGCGCATGTCCCGCCCTCGATCAAAATCTCTCGTCATACGTATATGTTTAGTGTCGTAGGTAGTCTTATGTAGTACGGCATGTTGACCACTTTTGCATTTATCAGTCGACTGTATAGTTACTGCATATCATCACATTCGTAAGTAATTTCAAATCGTATATAGATCAGCATAATATATATATATATATATATATATATATATATATATATATATATATATATATATATATATATATATAATTTTTCACTCCAACACTAAAGGAGAAATGGTACTCCACAATCATTGTCTCAGTTACGATGAAGTGAACGAAAGGGAATTTATTTTGAAATTTCACGTGTTGCGTTTATCTGATTGGTGGAGGAGAGCGGGGCAAACATTGTTGCAAACGAGTGGGCGGAGCTTCGGGGTTGGGTGGGGGTGTGGATCGTCGGGTCTCTCTCCACAACACCATTGTTTTCAAGTACCCAGCGGTAGGGTACGCTGGTATTGTATGTGTCCGCGTTTTTTGTGTGTTTGTGTGCGGTGGGTGAGTGTTGCTTGCGATTTGTATCAGTGTTTCTCAAACTTGGCCGTGTCCCCGCAGCATTTCTCTCCACACTTGCGTTGATCAACGTTCCCACCCCATCCTCAGCTCTCTCGTGAGGCATCACTATGGCTCAAAATTGGGCTTGTACATAAATGGCGTGTAGAGTAAATGAGAGATAGTGGAAGTTTGATCCCTCTCGTTCAACTCGTCTGGCAAGCGTTGGCCTCTCCGACCAACGCCATTTGAGACGTGCATACCATTTGTGTTTACTTTTATGACTTATTTCAGTATAGATAGTTAAGCATTTGATATTTTGATATTTTTCCTTTAGTTTCCAATTCTCTGCTGCTGTACTGGAGGCGAAGCGCCACCCTCTTCCGACCCTCCCACACACACACACCCATACTTAAGCACACCCAAACCAAGAGGTTTCAATCCCACTGGGATATTCCACGTACCCCCCTTAATGATGACCGCTCCTCTTAGGGGTTAAGAGTTGGGGGGGTGATACATAGCTTGAGAAACACTGATATATGGAGTTACGCTGATGCAAGGATAACCACACGTCTGTATTCCCCTAGAAAGCTATGTTGATAACCACGCATCTATATTCCCATAGATAGCCATATTGATAATTGCACATCTGTATTCATATTGACCCATAGATATTTATATTGCGGCAAGGATAACCACACATATATATTCCTATATTGACCCATAGGTAGTTATATAGATATATTGATGCATTCAGTGTCCAACAGACGACCACACTGATGCAAGGATATGCCCGAATTTCCATATTGATTGTCCCGCCGGCAGCCATACTGATAGGACGCGCACACACACACACACACACGCACACACACACACACACACACACACACACACACACACACACACACACAGCTACATTGAATGTTATCCATCAGGGAACATTTAGATTTTGAATGTACCTTATTCCATATCTGACACCTTTATGATTATTATATATAACTGATAATTCATAATATGTTTATGGCCTATTTGATTTATCGTAAGATGATAATTAAGACTATAGAAGTTAAGGTAACTTTGCTTAGGAGAATGTGGTAAAGAATCCACATCCTTGAATGTTCCATCCTACACACATTCAACATCTGTTTCAGTACGATACTTGCATCAGCGAATTCTCACAGTTTTTTGTTATCAATTGCTTGAAAATGTTTGTTAAACAGGCAGCTGGTTAGAGAAGTGCTTGATGCTTGCCTGGTGTGGTAAAGAAATCTTGATAATGCAGTATTCGAAGACGCTACAACGCTTACAGTCGCTTGTATAATCATAAATATTTTTTATCAATCTAGCGTAATGGTTTTATTAATATATATAAAGTAGTGCTTAAATGTTCATAACCAGCTGCTTATTCCGATGAGGTTTGTATAATATGCAAAGTAGCTTTGTTGTGGTAATTATTAGTAGCACAATTATGTTTGTGATTTTACAATTCGAAGGAAGACAAACTCCTTAAACAAGAAGCATATGGCAACACAAATCATTCTTGTGTTGAAGAGCAAATTTTGTAATGTGAACTGAGTTGAAAGACGAACTCTGCAAACTTCACCTACAACTCACATATTAGGTGACCTTTTGGGTCAGGTATGAGTCTTTTTCTCTCATACCCGCTTGAAATGTCAGGTCATCTCATGTCGCTATTCAACTATCGAAATATTACGTTGCTACTGAGAATATTGTCTCTTTGACGTTCGCTGTTCTGTGGGTTCGCATCCCTGTGGCATCTCCACTGGAATAGGAGATTAGAAGGGACAGATTGTACGGATGAGAAGACTAGAGGTGTTGGTTTGTATGCAGACGTGAATTAGGTCAAGTTTGAATACGCAGTTTGCTACTTCTTGATAATATTTGTGTCTCAGTGGGGTAGAGTGTTCATTTAACTTGACCCAGCTCTAAGGCATGGACCTTGAAAATACTATGAAGTTGATAATGACTTTTACTCGGATTCGCCTTTGTCTTTCAAAGTATCCATGAGTGGGAATATATTATAGTTACATGCAGTAAGTGATGAAAATCAATATTTCTAACTTTGTAGAATAAGAAAACGTACATTTCGTTATATAGGATTATCAGGAAAGATGATCTCGATACAAGTTGTTCACAGTCATCGAATGACGTGGGATGATATACAAGTTTGGTGGGCAATGGAGTTGTTGTCTTGTTGTGTGAGGCACAAAAGCATGCGAAATCCTTTACCAATTATCAGGTGTTTAAATAACTTGTGCTGTGTTGACTGATCGGTGTTTGACGCCACATTGGCTCAATACCCACAAAATCTCTCCATTATTCATTCTTGATGATAATTTATCTTCACCATAACATCAGAATTATATTTTTTCTATTTTCTTTTTCACAATAGGTATTTATGGATGATTGCCATCACATATTAAATTGGGTTGCAGGCCTAATGACCTTCCTCATAGGTCGATGGCCGTAAAACCCAACAGACAGCAAACTGCGTACCCTGTACACCTGACATTGATCTATCAACTTGATTGACTAACTCAAAAGAAAGCTTAACACTTAACACGATGGGGCGTTGCCGAGTATATAAGAAAAATGTTATATAGTGGAAAATATCACAGTAAGCCATCTTGTTAACCCCAGGTTCCACTGAATTCTCCCCAGATAAAGGGGTGGCCAAGGTTAAGGCCTTCCCCTTGAACCCCTGAAGGATGAAACCCACCATTTAAATCCAAGATTCGTATCCGTCACAAAATTCAAAGTAGATTTAATTTCGTATGTGGACTGATCTTGCTTTGGCAGGGTATCCTGGTGTCGTCATAATGAGTTCGAGGGAGTGACTTACCCTTGGGTGTTTGTGAGGTGTGAGGGGCGAGGAGCGCCCACACGTAACTTGGCCCCGGGGTAGTTAACGCGGTAGCCTGACTGCTGGGGGTGAGGTGTCTCCAGCAGGCGGGGCGGTGGCAGATCTGAGGGAGGAAGGGAGGAATAAGACGGTGTCACGTTAATGCCTCTTGTGGGAGACTGTCACTTTCCTCGAGCAAATGTGTTATGTTGTATGGCTAGGTTATGTGTATTTATTATTGGAGTGTGGAGTTCGTCTGTGTTTATGTTTATATATGATTGATATGTGATTGGTTTTCGGAGTTTGTCTAATGTATAACTATGATTCGTAGTATATCGCCACATTCGGTAGACTATAGAAAAAATGTCATACAACCGATAATCTTCGTGTGATGATGATATACAGATCAGAGAACCTAGAAAGCATTTTTTTCACAGCTCGACTATTTTTTTTTTATTTAACTCTTAACTTCTAGTGTTATATACGCTCAACGGGCTTCATGATTTATCAATAGTTACTGAGAATGATTAAATAACACGGAACAGGTGAGGTATCGTAATGTTCGAGTGAGACGCATCATTTTATTACCTCGTGTTACCCCTGGATTGCTTTGTGTGAACCATGGAAAGTTTAGTAAAGCTACTCCTAAACTTTCGAAGAAAACGATCTTCAGCAGTTGTTCATAGAAAGCGCAGGTTTTAGGACAGACTAGAGTGTTTAGCTCTACGGGCGCGGGAGAGAGTGGAATGAACTTGTTATTAGCACCCTTTTGAGGTAATACCCATCAAAGATGAGATATTATTAGAGATTGTGTCGAAAACAATATTCATATTTGTGTGCCGGATAACTGCATATACCGTTTAAGGATATCTACTTAAGTATAGCCAAATATGATAGCATTATTATTTAACGAAAGGAAGTATATCATAGATTCATAGAGACGAATGTCCTTTACAAAATATGTATAGGAAATAACAATTTCTGTGCATATTGTGTGTGGGACTTCATGTGTAGCACGGCCAACGCCATCAATGTCAAGTTCCCGTAAAGTGTGCAGGACTTTGAATTCGAGTGAACTTGTGGGGTGAAATGTGTAATAATGAACACTTAGTTAATGTGAATAGTGTAGTATGGTGTCAGTGAAATGATAAACGAACAGGAGGCGCGTCTTGGCGTCGTATTCTAATGTCCTCTCCTGCGCGAGGACCGTTCAACTGGCGCTTGTTCGGATTGGACAGAGAGTTATTCGCTTTGTATGTTGATGCGCAAACCGAATAAAACTGTGGTACAACAAGAAAACCTGACTGAAGTGAGTGAAAAAAATGCTTATTTTCTTGCGTTATGTATGCATTTCACTGAATGCCGAAGTACTTAGTAATGTTTGAACCCGACGTTATCCGAATTTTGCAAATATTATGGGCGAGTTCAGATGTTTGTATAGATTTATGGCTCGAATTTATGCTCATACGAGATCTTTTTCAGACAATTTCATATTTCTATATCACTATAGATATCTGAACTCATTGTATACCTTTCATAAGAGACGAATTAGGGTTCACTTAAGTGAAGCACTTGTTTTATTAACGAAGAATTTTCACTCAGAATCCACAAGACGTCTGAAACGTTAGAATAAACTAATTACTGTTATGTTACGTTACTTAGTTATCATTTAACCTCACATTGTCCCTCTCCTTTATGACCCTACCACTAATGAGTTATTAGATACCGAAAGACAAGGTAAGAGTATATAAGAAAAAAAGAACACAGCTTATTCTTTACATTAACAGTGATGACTCCGTAAGAGTAGAGAACACGTATTTACCTTAGAAAACGCATGCTTTTCTTATACAATATCGCCATATAACAGAGCACTTGTATTCTGAAGAATAGAAGCTTCACTTTACTGCATTTAGGTTAGAAGAATACTCCATATAATCGTTAATGTTAAAATTCATAGAAAGTTGGTACCTGTAAGGAAGACAGAAAACGTTAGTGATGGCGGTATGGGGGACTAATATTAACGTAAATCTCGCTAATTCATCCTTAGTTCGGTTTATTCTTACCTGTACAGATTTCTCATAGCTTTCAGACATATAATTCCTGTAATTACGCATGTGCTCCATAATCGAATCTACATTTAAGAGGAATTAGATGTTGATATTGATTTTTTTGATGTTATGAGTACCGTTTTTCTAATTATGAATCTTTTGAGTTGAAGGAAGTACTGTAATTCACATTTTTAGTGCGGACTGTTGCTATATCGATCTCTCTGCCTCAACTCGTTGGATGACAGGACTTTTATTATTAAACTGAAGTGATCACTGGATACGTTTTGAGGTGAGAATGCGACGGTTTGTTATCAACTCAAGATTCCGATACAAAAGCGAATTGTAAGGGCAGATATCAAGGCAATGATATCACTAGGTTATTACAGGCAATGTTATCTTTTATGATAGACTAGCACTATATATTATTATCATTTGGGATAGCATATGTGATCATCTTTTGGGGTAGAATATATGATCATCTTTTGGGGTAGCACATGTGATCATCTTTTGGGATAGCATATGTGGTCATCTTTTGGGATAGCATATGTGGTCATCTTTTGGGGTAGCATATGTACCGTGATGCATAGATGTATACTGTAGGAATGAATGAATTACATTCTTCTTCATTCACAGCGAGGAGGAATTCACAGGATTTATGGTCAAGATGCTAGGATAGAAGGAGATAGAAGTGTGTTCATAGCCCATGATAAATTGCGACAAGAAGTCAACAGTTCACGATGATGGTTTCTGTATAGCTACATCATTCCTTGGACCATTTCGTTGCCTTTAACTTTCAAAAGCTTAAAAAAACCTTTTGAATAATGATTAACATACAGTGCCAAAATGTTCAGTTGAATAATGTTATTTAGTGCCATGTTACGTGGAAGACCTTGCGGGTATGTATAGCGTTAATATAGTACTGGGAAGCTCTTAAGAGTTGTATATAACGTTAATATATTACTGGAAAGCTCTTGAGAGTTGTATATAACGTTAGTGTAATGCTGGGGAGCTCTTCAGAGTTGTATATAACCTTGATATAAGACGTTGAAGCTCTCCAGAGACGGTATGTCAAATTCTCCCTTCATGATCGAATTGCCCTCATGTTCACTTGTGCCAAATGGTCACAGGCTCTTTCGTCGACTTCTGGTGTCTGCACAGGGGGCTCGTGAATTAATCGTGCTGTTATTCTGTGACAACTTTTATCATTAACATCCCCCGAAAATGGGGTCGATATTCTCAATGATGGACGTAATATTAATTGATGAAGAGCAGGACGACGACTACCTCGTTTTTCTCTTGTTTTTATTAGGTAGAGTTTAGTTCAGTATTGCATATTCGGCAAGGAAGTTCTTTTCCTAATATTTAACCAAGATGTACAGATACTAACTCTTACGTTTTTTCAAGTGTAATTGCTTCTAACTCTTAGAATTTGCATCGTGTACAACACACACACACACACACACACACACACACACACACACACACACACACACACATTTAGAATCTTCAAGTGTATGCCTGAGTTGCGAGAGGTGCTTAAGGAAGTGGGAAGTGAGGAGGGAAGAGGGAGGGAGGGAGATCGTCCTTGCCACACTGGGAGGGCCACACCACCCTTGATGAGGGTGTGGCTGGTATATTCCGAGGCAGCGGAGGAAGGGTGCCACCATTAAAAGTTTGGCGTCTCAGGTTTTACATCGGGAAGTTGGCCGAGCGAGGCAGCGTGTCCGCTTTTAAAAGTTGTCTTGACTTCATGAAACAATAGGAGTTCTGGTCCGTCACGCATGCCACTATGGTTCCAGGGAGGAGGAGTTGTCGGTGCTGCTGTTGGTGGTCCTCCTGCTGCAGCTGCTGGGTGATGGTGCAGCTGCTTTAGGTTTATGATGTTGGTGATGCCGCTGTGGCTGCAGGCTCTCGGCGTTAGTGCAGCTGCAGGTCCTCGCTCGCTGCTCTGATGCTGCTGCTTCTCCTGCTGTGTTGCCTTGAAGGTCCTCCCGTATCCAACCCACTCGACGCACATCTGCGATGCTGGACGATACCCCAGCCTTAAAGATAACCTCAACGAAGTTCCTTTATTAAGACGCTCATCTGCGAAACTCGATGTGTTGAGACCATGACTTATAATCCGGGTACAGTTAACTGTGCGAATCCCGAGATAAACCCACATCTGAATGCATGAAATATCTCGATCTCGTGCGGTCTCTTAGCTCGTGGGTTTAGTAAGGACGATGACATGCAGTAGAAGTTCTGGCCTCCTGCCTACTGGTGAGAGGGGGCCTTGTTGCTAACGCCTGGCGTTCGCGCGGTTGATCGTACAACCCCAGGACCTGTGTACCATCGAGGGTCCTGCAGCTTCGGGGCTGTGCTTCAACAAGGAGCATAAGTATAGGATGACCTCCTTTGCAGCGAGAAACCTTTCGACGAGACTCTACTCCTTTTCGTCCGCTGACGATGATACAGCCCCAGCTGGTGGTGGGGGTAGTCCGGTAACACGTCTGAAGGACGTGGTTGTATCCGGCATTGACTTCGAAGACGCGTCTTGCGCGCTGTGTCGATCGGTACCTTATGATTCTACACGCTTGTGTGCAAGTCTCTGTCGTCCTCGTATGAACCTTCAGAAAGCCTACTCGTCAAGCTGGTAAGATTGTCGAAGCACCCCCACAACACACGGGAGAAGTAGTTTCTTATACTCTAAATCAGTCATTTCTATCGCCAGGTCTGTAGGTTTGACCCAGGTCATATCTACGGGTATTGGAGCATGATATGTTCCCCTTTAAAGACGTCTAAATCCTTTTCTCCTCTTGAGGCAGTATATCACCGAGTGATGATGCAAGATAATGCCTTGAGGAAATACCGAGGCAGCTGCATGCCGAAGAGGATAGGGAATTCTCGCAGAACCGGGGGACATGCACCATATGCTGGCCTGTTTTTTCCGTGGCTCCGATGCGCTCCGCATGTGCTCCACTTACTTGATGTTTGTGGGTCCGACGCTTCGCTGTAAAAAGTACCCCGACGACAGTAATGCTATTACGTTGCTGGTTGAGTATCGCTTAATCAAGGCACCGCAGGTCATTTGGGGTTGTGAATGTGGTTCGCACCGCCATTGGCGGTGTCCTCTTCGGTTGGTAGGTTGCTTTGGCTGACCACCACCACCACAGCCGCCACCACCACCACACGACAGGTGGCTCATGGAGGAGGAGGATTCCTCGGTGCTCCGTCTGTCGTGTCATTTATCGGTGGTGAATACTTTAAGACAGACGGTGTGTTGCTGTGGCTGCTACAACTGTGACTTCCTGGGTCTGTGTGACAGTCATCGTCCTGTGTGTGTGCGTCTGTTGACGCAAGGGTTGGCTTGTATGACACTCTGCATACATCTGATTATATATATATATATATATATATATATATATATATATATATATATATATATTATATATATATATATATATATATATATATATATATATATATATATATATATATATATATATAATGTGTGTGGGTGTGTGTGTGTGCTCTCCAACCGTCTATATATAAGCACGACCTTTGGCAAAGATACCTAAGAGGATTTTGAAAAAAAAAGACTGATGTGGATACATCGGCAAATATTGAAACACTCGGGTACATATTTGCTCTCATACCTGAGCGGTAACGATGTGTCAACCCGTGACACTTAATGATCATTCTAGCACGGGCTGTGTGGAAGATCTTCCTAGCTTAACAGGGGAAGTGAAATGTGTCTTATTCCCTAGATGCTTGTGGGTCGGACCAGATACCTTGGTATTATTCTCGTTTTCCTTATATCATTTGTAGCTTTATTCTTATGTCTTTCCACCATAGAGGATGTGTAGAAGAATATACGAAAGCGTGGGAAGATGTGCTGTCATTTTCCCTCTGGGTTTTGAGGATTCCGTTTGCCTCAGGCTGTGCTGGAAGGTGGAGTACGGTGATGTACGATGACGCGAGTGGAGAGGGCATGAGAGGGCCTTCGTAGTCTGTGTATGAGTAGAGGGAGGTCTTCTTGTTCGAGTTGCCTGGTCATTTACCTGGCATCTAGTCTCCCCCCTTAGATCCCGTCCTCAACCTCACCTCCTGATAGAGACGTGTTATGTTTAAAAGAGTCTGGTCTTCTGCCAGGGGAGTGCAGTCATGGAAACTCAAAATGAATGGACAGGGGAAAACAAGAAAAGAATTAGAATCTTTTGGTCTTGCTTTAAAACATATGAAAGTCCAGCATATCTGACCAGCGTCACAAAGCGTCGGGGCAAATTTTTGGACAGAGTCAGACAAGCTTTGTGCGGTGCCTGACCACGGGAACAGGTTGCATGGGAGTTTTGTGTCTCGTGACGTGTTTGACAAGCACGGGAGTCGGCGGAGGAGGATGCAGACAGCTTGCTGACCTGAGGTTGTGTCCAATCTTGCCCACCAAACTCGATGATGCGTGTTGCACACACGCAGAGACGCAAACGTCTCTCAAAGATTTAATGAGACTGTTTCTGAAGGTCCAATGGTGCGGTGAATGTTTCTTCTTTAAAAGCCCCCTTTGTGCTACGTCTGTGTCAAAGCATTTTGGTGGTCCACGATCTTTAAAAGGTTCATGTAGAACCTCGTATGATTCTGAGCATAGTGAAGTAACTCGTATTGTTCGATGATGCGCGTTAAAATCCTTCGTGCGATCTTTCTGTTCGTGAAAGAAATCTGTGTTCGATCAATAGGTTCGTTGATCATGAAAGTATTTCCCCATCCTTATTCAACTGTAAACTTACTTTTTTTTCTCTTTTTACAGGTGAATTAACTTTTTTTTTTTGCTTGTTGTATATATCATCACCATCAGTGTATTGATGCCTGGAGAGAACATGTTGTGATCGGGTTGAATAGATCTCATTCAGTCGTCTGGCATATTATCTCCTTTAACAGCTACATGAAGGATGGTGATGTATGTTTGTAAACTATTTATTTCTGGTTATTTGTTTGTACAGCAGGTGGAATGAGTTCGACATTAGTGGGACCCAGTTTTCTTGTTTGATTACTATTTGCAGTTAATGTTTGTGTGTTACGGGGAGAAGGTTTTTACATTGACGTTGCCCCGTCCATTTACCTTGTATGTATGTACCATGTCTCTTCTCCTATGTATATGTGTTTACGCGCACACACACACACACACACCTTAGTCTGTGCAAGGCACCTAGCCTGTAGACCAGCTCTAGGAGAAGATGAACAGCTTGGAGGACTGTGGACAGGCTTCTACAACCAGGATTCAAACCTGTGGGGCTTTGATCCCAGGCGGTCCGTGCATGCGTGACGGTCAGTAACGCTAACCGCTACACCGTGGAGGTTTGTGTGTGTGTGTGTGTGTGTGTGTGTGTGTGTGGTAGATTGGTGGACAGATTTAGGAAGACAGAGTGAGTACCTATCTACCTACGAATACGTACGGCGAGATTTATCATACGTGGTAGTGCTAACGAGGGGAGAGAGAGAGAGAGAGAGAGAGAGAGAGAGAGAGAGAGAGAGAGAGAGAGAGAGAGAGAGAGAGAGAGAGAGAGAGCTAGACAGACACTGCCATGTAGTTTCTTGGGTTCCTTTTCCTGTAGACCCGTGAGGGGGTAGGCGCCCCCAAGGGTCTTCAGTGGGTGTTCCCTCAGTGCCCCACCTCGTAAAACGAGACGACATATGTGAGGGATCATCCCGAAATTTCACTCCATTAGTCAGGCTGAGCCACACTGTCATCGTATGTCGTTATCTTCAACATTTATGATCACCTACATTCTTTCCCATTGAGTGTTCTTCCTCCTCCTCCTCCTCCTTCTCCTCTTCTTGTTCCTCATTCCCCCCCCCCGCTCAACCTGTTTTTTCCGCCCACTCTCTTTACGAATACTCTCTCTCTCTCTCTCTCTCTCTCTCTCTCTCTCTCTCTCTCTCTCTCTCTCTCTCTCTCTCTCTCTCTCTCTCTCTCTCTCGTCTGGGTAATGATTAACCAAAGGAGAGAAGAGGTCAGACGTTCGGTCTTTGAACCCCGGGTCACATCTGATGTCCTCGAGTGGGTAGGGGTTTGGGGGGGTGGATTGAGTACTCTTGCACCTCTTTTCTTGATCCCACTTCATCTATAGGATCTATAGGGAAATGCCCAGTCGCATGGAACCATAGGGAGTAATAAAGAATAAAAAAGGGTTCATTGATGCTCTAATGTGTAGTATTTGCTGGACGTGGTCACCATTATTGTTAATGCACTTAATGCATACCTTGTAATGTGGCTTCCCAGTCAAGCTGAATTCTATCTAAGGTATCTGCTGTACTTTGAGAACAACCATCAGTCATTTTCTTTTTTAAAATGGTCAATATCATGAGTCTCACCAGTGTACAGAGGACTTTTTAAATGTCCCCATAAGGATAAGTGAACCATAACGTATAGTTATGTCACCTCTTTCGTCTGTAGATACGAGAATTAATCTTGTCTGTCGTAGATACGAAAAGAAATGGAATTAATGATCAGTTCCTTATAGTTCCTTGCATAAGTTACGTACTAGACCTAGTAGAATACTGTATCCCTAATCCGTCTCACGTCTGCCATTCCTCATTATTCTCCATCCTGCTATCCTTTCATCAGACCACCTCCTCCTCCTCCCTCCTCCTCCTCCTCCTCCTCCTCCTCCTCCTCCTCCTCTGGGACGGCCTCCCTCGTCGGCCTCCAACACGTCATTATACACAGAGGTGCTCAGGACTCATCTCGAACCGTCATTCCTCTTGATATAATCGTTATTACCCAACTCCCTCGGCGGCTGCAGTGGTCCACTGACTTGCCTCTGCCACCTCCGTCAGGAACCCTTAGGGTAAGGGTGTGTGGGTGGGGGTAGGTAAGGAGCGGGTGTTGGGCAGCGGGTTAGCAGCGAGGTTGGGTTATTATACGGAAGAGGTGGAAGAGGAGAAGCAGGGATGTGTGTGTGTGTGTGTGTGTGTGTGTGTGTGTGTGTGTGTGTGTGTGAACTTACGAGTGATCAAAGCTGATATTAAACTTTGAACAAAACGTGAAGGAACTCGAGTATTTGTTCATTATTAAGTCGCCAGTCTCATATTTATCGACTATCCCTATCCTCCCTTATTCCCCCTATCTCCTTAACCCCCCTTCCTCCCTTCCTCCTCCCTCCTCCTCCTCCTCCTCCTCCTCCTCTTCCTCTTTCTTCCCACCTTTTCATAGAGGACACCACCAGAGGTCGGGATACGATACATGTGTCTCCATCAAGATGAAGCTGTGTGTGTGTGTGTGTGTGTGTGTGTGTGTGTGTGTGTGTGTGTGTGTGTGTGTCGCCAGCCAGTGAAGGATCCCAGTTCGAAAAACCTTCTCGATAGAAGTTAACTTTACTTTTGGCAGCTGTGGCGAACCGGGATGGTGTGTGTGTGTGTGTGTGCCCCTCTCCACCTCGTCAATCTCTCCGTTCGGGTGATTTTACCCGTTTCCGCCAAATGACGGAACCCTCGTTAACACACGGAGATCCCCGACGTCATGCAGACGCCGACGGAGGAACTGCCTGTACGAGGGATGGCAGGTTTAATGTGTAAGATGGAGGTATTGACATATGAGGCAACCGAACCCAATATATATATATATATATATATATATATATATATATATATATATAGATAGATAGATAGACAGATATCCCTGGGGATAGGGGAGCAAGAATACTTCCCACGTATTCCCTGCATGTCGTAGAAGGCGACTAAAAGGGGAGGGAGCGGGGGGCTGGAAATCCTCCCCTCTCGTTTTTTTTTTAATTTTCCAAAAGAAGGAACAGAGAATTGGGCCAGGTAAGGGTAGTCCCTCAAAGGCTCAGTCCTCTGTTCTTAACGCTACCTCGCTAATGTGGGAAATGGCGAATAGTTTGAAAGAAAGAAAGAAGACAGATAGATAGATAGATAGATAGATAGATAGATAGATAGATAGATAGTGTGTTCTAGTTCTTCATCTCACTTTCTTGTGACATTTGCTGAAGGGAAACAGGTAGTTGTGTAAGGGTATGATGTGATCCCGGTATATTCTCGCGTCATTAACATCCTGAACCCTGGTTGTGTTGAACGCCGAGGAAGTGAGTGGTCGATGGGTGGAAGCTAGTTGGCGGAAGTGTGGTTGATGGGAGGAAGGGATGTTTGGACGGTTGCTTTGAGGAAGCTTCAACCGTGGAGAGGTAAAGTTTCGGAGGGCAGGAGAATCATGTGGGAGTTGGGTGGGTCGTGGATGGGTTGAATCAACCTGTAATGACTGTGATAATATTGGGAGAAGGAGGAGAAGGAAGGCCGTAGATGCAGCGACAGGATGGTGGCGATCATGTTCTCAGTTTTAAGAAAATGATTCCTCGGTATCTCATGATTATCACCATTTCGAACCACTAGGAGTCAAAGCGCCACACAATCATTTCTCAAGTACCAAGAAATGCCATCGCTTCATGTAATATCGATACAGCCAGGTTACGAAAGGATAACAACTAATGTTTCTTTCATCGTATAAACATCCTGTTACAAAACCTTTTATGCGAGAATATAAAGCATGAATAGGAAAGATGGTCTTCTGTTTGCTACTTTCCATGGGGTACTTACATGCAGGCAAACACATCACTCTTGGGCCCAAATCGAGTGTCATTCAGATTACGTTTGGTTATCTCGGTTCACAGACATCCTATGAGTGTTCTTCACTACCTATAGGCTGTGTCTGTTTTTCGTATGATTTTCTCCAGATCTTTTTAGACCGACGTTGGCTCAAACGCAACCCTGCGATGTGGCTGGAACTTTAAAGTACGTGCAACCCAACCCTAATTTTAGAAAGTGCTCCCGCTTCTCTCCGATGAAAGCAATCTTTAATCGTGTCCAGCGCCTCAGTGTATCTTGGAAATGATGAAATAACTTGCCTCAGGTATGACTCACCTGTGGAAAAACACATGAGGAGTTATGTGTTTGCTTGTGTGTATACAGCACTTCAGGATAACGATTTACATTATCTTCCTTGTCTTCATTTGATGTCTACTGACAGTCGCTCATTATACCCCGACCTGAAGCACTGACGTCCAGCAAAATTCAGGCCCCGGTATGGAGTTTTTTCCCCCCAGTGCCATACCTTTTTCAATCTCTCGTAATTGCGCTCGCTCGCTCGCTCTCTCATTGCTCCAATTTTATCATAGAGGCTCCCGCATCCGGTGCACTCGCAGCGGTACCTGAGTGTGCTTATCGTCTCATCATCTCCATTCTTACAAGAGGAGGAGGAAGGGCTGCATCGTCTGCGCGAGTCGATGCCGAAGTCAAGACTCGCTCGGCAAACTCTGCGAGTTTTGTTGCTGGATGATCCTTAGCCGCGGGAAATGGTGTAGCATGTTCGATACTTGGGAGAGGTTGCAGACATTGGTTAGGATAACCCCCCCACACACGCACCCGTAATTCTTAATAGTTTTGTGCAGCACATGATCTACGATTCCCCATGCTCATATAACATTTGATAGTCTGTGAGGCTTCAGGTGGCTGTTCGAAGCACGGCCTATACCACCTACTTTTAAAGTTGTGATGAACGAATGTATAACCTCTTGCGGTCATGAAGTTGAGCTATAACTTATTACGCTTGTAAGTTACATGATCATCAGTTCTGAAAGACAGACCTTGAGGCGGACCAGTGTCCAAACAGACAGCATTTAGTCCACAGTAATCAAATTTCCCTGAGGAACAGAGACGTCAAGTAAAAGCTGTGTGGGTGATTTGATTAAGGCAATTGCGGGCGTGTGTGTGTGTATTTGTGTGTGTGTGTGTGTGTGTGTGTGTGTGTGTGTGTGTGTGTGTGTGAGGAGGTGGAAGGAGGCAAATGAAATTCACTGCAGTGCTGGCCCCTTCCCATGAGGAGATGGGCTGATCCGAATGGAGGGAAGGAGGAAGTGGATATCTAGTGGCGAGGTGAGGTGAGGTGGGGTCTGGAGGCGTCCATAACATGAGGAATGATGAGGAACTACGGCGTTGGTGGCGCCTCTTGGGGATATGAGTCGCTGTTGTGATTAGGGCGTACACAGAGGAGGCGTCTCAGGGCAAGAGGACGGCGAATGGTTCTGTGCTTATGGGTAATGAAGGTGTTCGATCCCCCTACAGAGGTCTTCATGTCATACATTGCTTTCAAGTCGTATCTTAAAGTCATCTACATCATTTAGGCTTTAGGCTAATCACAATCGCCCATAATGAACTTTGAAGGATATTTTTCCCCCCTTTAATACTCAAAATTTAATTAAGTGAGATTGGTCCTTCATTCACTCAACGATAGTGGGATCTTTCGAGCCTTTGTAGAATGTAAACAGAATCATTTATCCGTCGTGTCGATTTCATTTCGTTGGTGAATAGAAAGTCCAGGATATATGTTATGGCCTCCAGATGCGCTCTTTGTTATTCTCCTGGCAAAGGTATCCTTCTCCTGCTTTACTGATTCATATTTTGACGAACAATGGCAGAGTTGGAGAGGGGTATTCTAGCGAGGGGGAATCATTCACTTCGCCTAGAGATTCAACGAAGCGTGTTCGAGAGCCTTAGTGATGGGTCATTTGTCATGTTGTATGAATTAATACTTTGCATACATGGTGAAGCAATCGTTTTAATGTAGAAATATGAAGGTCGCATCTCGTATTTCTCTCGTGAAAGGGGATAAATGATCTCCAAGACCCTAGTTTATGGAGGTGAGTGAGTGATGGTTGGTTGTGCGATGTATGTCAAGGTCGGTTGTATATAGCAACTGAGGCGGCTCTGTATAGGGCAGGAGGAACGGTTGGTGAAGTCAGGGTGCGGTCGGAGATGGAGCAGGAGTGAGGGAGAGAAAGGACCATATAAAAGAGGAGAGAGTAATATGCCTACTGGGAGACTCATAGGGAGAAATTTAAACATTCTAGAAACTGACACGGGGAAATTTGCAAAGTCTAGGAGCTCCAGAATAAGAATTTCATGGTCCGTCCATAAATGAGAGAAGGAGGATGCACAGTGGTGTTGATGTAAGGCACAAACCTGTCTTGGGATGAAGGAGTATAAGACCTGATTTTCCACATAGGATACAATACTCAAAATGGACGCCAACTTGGCGAACTGGGTACGAAAGCCCCCTTTCCTTCATTTTAATCCTAATCCTTTTGCCTCTATCGATTCGATTCTTTCTAAGAAGTGAATAACAAAAGCCAGGCGCTACTAGGGTTAATTTCAGGTATTTACCTTCTGAATGAAGAAAATGAAAATCACTTTAAAAAGTTTTTGAACTTAGCTTATCGTCTGGCCGTCTTTTACCGGGGGGAGGCGAGAGGTCGAACCTCTCGTATACCAATTGAGGTAAAATTCACACAACTGGATAAAGCAATAGACGAGAAATGAACAATTGAAGTGCGAAATGAGTTCAGGTAGTCTTTCCAGCCTTAGTTAAGATAATGCCAGAGAATGGCAAGGGAGTGATGGATCAGGGAAAGTATGTTCTCTGCACGTGATAAAAGAGTATCATGCAATATCTCAGGATAAATGGCTTGGAGGAAGTTTGTTAAAGGCTGTTTCAAAAATTGTTGAGTGTTATATTGAGTCTAAGGCAGGAATGGGTTTTGGCGCCACATTTGTCCTGCGTGGAGTGATGAAGGAGGTCGGTGCTTGGATTACGATGGGAAGAGTTAATTCAGAGGCTGTGTGAAGTCGAGAGTTTAGCCGTCATTCTGTGGGTCGACAAGGAAATTTCTTACATAAGCTCAGGCGGGGAAGGAAGTACGTGGTAATAGATTCAACTGTTATAGTAAGCACTCGTGAGAATAAGGATTTTTGAACTTGAAAACGGGAAGCTTGATGTTCTGTATGGCTGAGGGGAGAGAGTGAGAGAACAGTTACCTTCAAAAACCTGGTTTAGAGAGGCTTAGGAGGAAGTGGCACACAGGTTCGACCTGAGACGACCGATTGAGCGCTGCTCCTGCTGTCTTGGTGTTGATAATTTCCTTTACGTTATCTTTTATGCTCTGTAGTGGTCTTATAATTTGCTTGGGTAGTATGTTCTTTTCTTTTAATTCACCTCGTACGAAATATTGATACTAATGATACAAAATGTGTGTGTCTGTGCAGAACGTGAAATATATTAGCATTTAACGGTGAAATGCCTGAGGTTTGGACCCCACCTCTTTGGCTTGGCCCAGTTAGGTACTCACTGCGGTCTAGGGCGTGGGTGTCGTCCAGCAGCTGCCCCTGCCTGTCGCTGGAGGTGACGATGACCCTAGGAGGCAGGATCCCAGTGGCGTGTCCCGGCGCCCTCCTGCTCACACCTCCTCGGTACCGGCTCCGACCCTGCCGACGAGAAGACCTGCTCACTCGCCTGCTCTGGTCATAGTCAAGGTGGACGTCAGAAACCTTGAGAAAATGAAGGTAATCCGGATGATACAGAAGAATTAACACAAAGGTAATTAACAAGATGGATAGCTTGGACTTTCATAGAAAATAGGAAGATGTGAGGAAGGGAAGTAATTACGAGAAACGCATTAAAGGGCAAGGGAGGAAGGGAAGAATGAGGAAAACAAAAGCGAGGTCAGACTACTAGGGGTCACATGGGTCATTGTGATGCATGGAGGGCCGTACAGTCTCACCACTGGACCACGAACCCTGTCATCAATATTTCCTCTTTCTCTCTCCCCCTGAGCCATTACAAAGCAAAAATTTATTACGATGCAAAGTCGACAGAATAGGTTGGGGGTGGGCCGGGCTCCGGCCTGGTGCACTTCGTCAGCATGTTCGTCATCTCGGGATGTGACGGAAGGAATAATAAGGAGATGTAGGGCCTGGTCAGCATGAGGGAGGAAGAGGGACTATTTCAGGGGAAATGAGAGAGAAAAAAAAAAGGAAAAGAATTAAGAAAGTAGCTAGATGTGGCGTGAATATGAGAAAAAGATTCATGATTTACCTCTGATTTATGTGGCTAAATTTAGGAGTTTGATCATGCATGTGGTGAGGATGTAGGAAAAGATTCATACTTTTATTCATCTTTGATTCATGTCTCTGATCGCAGGTTATTAGATCATGCGCAGGTCCACACATCTGTGGCGTTGAGCTAGATTCTCCCGTCGTTTGTACTGGATTTCTGTCTTATCAGAAGCCGCTCCTCCACCCCCCTCTTGTGGGAGTCTAGTTTTTCTGCTCGAACGTACCCAGTCCCAGAGTCGTTGCCTCTGATGTGAGGCCCATTCGTGCCATCCGCCCTTCCACTTGGCTCACCTGTTCACCCTTCCAAGCTTCAGCCTCTCCTCTGTATCACATCTGCTCTTATTCCTCATCCTCCTTCAACTTGGTCTGGTATAGCCTTCTGGCTGAGCCTCAGGGCGTCTCACTGACGCTTCTTTCTAAGGGCCTTCCAACACCACGTTCCTTCGATCACTCCTGGTGATACATCCCCTCTCCTCTTGCCGGCGGTCAGTTT
Source organism: Panulirus ornatus (assembly GCF_036320965.1). NCBI lineage: Eukaryota > Metazoa > Arthropoda > Malacostraca > Decapoda > Palinuridae > Panulirus > Panulirus ornatus. The sequence continues at coordinate 4,659,437 of NC_092264.1, forward strand.
GGCCTGGCTGTGGCTGAGCCTCAGGGGGCGTCCTGCTGCCGTGTCAGAGCCCTCCCACCACACCTCTCATGGTCTCTGTGACGTAGTATTTGATTTCTTCTGGTGACGCGTTGAGGTATAGCCCACCGGTGGTGACTTCCATGATGGTTCCTAACACCATTCTCTGCACTGAGATTATAATTTCCCCTTTTACTGGTCTCATTCTCTGCATCGTCCACTGTGAAATTCACTGCCAGTTTTCTTTTCATTGCCTCCATCTCTGTTTCTTAGCTAATTATGATTCTTTGCAAATCCCTGATCCTTCATGCTTCTATTTTTCTATCCGTTCCATTATGAAATGAGCTAGTTTTCCCTCTGTGTTTCTACTCCATCCTTCTTGCTTTTCTCCCCTCACACCCACGTCCTTCTCCTACCTCATCTTCCTCCTCATTTCTCTCTTACCTTCTTTCTCTGTCTACCCTCTCCACAGTTCCCTAACCACTCCATTCTTTTATTTTACGTATGAAAAAGAGGTTACTAGTTCCTTTGTCGTGTGTGTGTGTGTGTGTGTGTGTGTGTGTGTGTGTGTGTGTGTGTATGTGTGTGTGTGTGTAGACATCCCTGGGCTATTTGGAGAGGATGTCAGATAATTACCTTACGAGGAGTACTATTAGTTATACCTTTCATAACTTAACCCATGACCTCAGAATACGCAACTCCATCACCCATGTACATCACATTATTATTACGTGACGTAAACTATCTTGAACCTGGACCACGTAGTGTACCATGACCTGATGATTCAAAGCGTCCCCCTCCATGTTCCTGGGTAAGGTAAACTGTCAACAACTGACAGCGAAAGGTTGATTGGTGTGACTTCGTCCAGTACGTAGAGTGGAATCACTCAGGACGCCTCAGCTACCTTCACTCTCCGTGACTTCGCGGTAACGCAAGATCTGCGTGCGGCGCTGCTCACGCTACGACAAACACGTACAACGACGTAAATTTTAATTTCTTTTCCTTCTTTTCCTAACTCAGTGAAGCAGGTCCTTGTTGGAGGGACGGAGCCGTAATGTCAGTAAGGAGGAAAATATGTTAATGTGTTTTCAGTGATATGACATAACGCAACCATTACGGGAGAGAATTCTTAATAAAGTACCGTGGAAATATGTTTTTGAGAGGGGGAGGGGGGCTGTCCTAGTGCCTGACGTCATGATGGTACGTATGTAAAGTGTTGGAGAGACATTCTCTCTCTCTCTCTCTCTCTCTCTCTCTCTCTCTCTCTCTCTCTCTCTCTCTCTCTCTCTCCAGCGATGGCACTCTGTTCTATAGACCGATTGTTGGAGAGACATTCTCTCTCTCTCTCTCTCTCTCTCTCTCTCTCTCTCTCTCTCTCTCTCTCTCTCTCTCTCTCTCTCTCTCTCTCTCTCTCCAGCCATGGCACTCTGTTCCACAGACCTATAACCGAGGCACAGCGAACGCCCTAGACACCGATAGAACAAAACAGATACTCGATAGATTGTATGAGCGAAGAGGATCTTATTCTTAGGGGCGAAGGAGAGGATGGGTGGTGGAAAATATGAACGCACACCCGCGAGAAATTTGCGAACCATTGACAGAATTCGACAAAGGATGCGACCATCTTGGGGCCCCATTGGTCGCGCGTCCAAGGGGGAGCGGGAGGATGTAAGTCCTCGGAGTTTAGCGATCCCGTAAAAGCCGTGAATGTGGTCACGACCTCGACACCTGGGGGAACCCGATGACCAGAAACTTGACGAGTGGGAAGGCCTGTACGCCAGCAGGAGTGACAAGAGGTGGAGGGGTATTTGTTGTTGTGTGGCAGGGTGGATGGTTGAGGAGGAGGAGGAAGAGGAGAAGAAGAGAGGGAACATATTACGTAGTTAAGATTAGTTTATTAAAAGTCTGACATAGAGGTATACGTTGGTTTCATTTCTGTGTGTGTAAAGGTTGGGACTCATGGCTTGTTTTAAGTGTTTTGAGGGAATGGTTGGGTTTGCTTAGGTATCCAGAACTTCTGTCTTAATGTGGGTGTGTTTCCTGGGTAACGAGAATTGCAGGATATTCCTCACAGACAGAGGTGCTTCGATACGGTTTGAAAAAGGTGGTTCGTTGTTGTGTCTGCTTTCTTGTTGCTGTTTGAAAGGAGAACATGTGCGAATAGATATCGTCCCCAGTGTGTGGCCAGAGTCCCACATTAGGAGATAAACCGTCTATTGGCAAATATGAGAACTGCATTGAAGTATATGGGTAAGGAAAAATTCAGGAAGCTGTTTACAGTGTATGAGAGGAGAGTGTCAGTCATGGTGGCTTTAAACTGTCTTGAAAGGTCTGCTACGGGTAGGGTCGGTGCGTCACAGCGTTTGTAGGGAAGGGCTGTAGTATGGGAAGAGGTGGCACCTTTCGTTAGCATCTGTCACGATGTGACGAACAATGATACAGTTTGGAGATGTTAGTGTCCGTGTGAGGTGGTTTAATTTGCCTGTAACTTTCGTAAATTTGAAAAGATTTCACGTGTAGATTTTTGCCTTGAGGACCTTCCTCCCATACGATGTAGCCAGACATATTTTAGTGGAAAAGAGTACCTTATGATTTTAAGGTATGCCATAGCATGATGTGATATACTGTTGTATATTGAGGTATGTTACCATGCGAGAATGTGTATGGCATGTGGACACTTATTTCATAGGGCACAATAGTATGTCGTAATGTTACTGATATGTCAAAGTATGCCAAGGTATGGTATTCGAAGTATGTTGTTGTACAGTGGAGTGCCTCATACCTTATGAGAGTGTTACACTATAGTCTTCCAAAGTGATGACGTGGGAGACATGTTGGTGTGTAGATTGCAACATTAACACGTATCTAACAAACCACTCTATAAATACTCCTCCGTACATCCGTACACGCTACAACTGCATCTCATTTCTAGCCTGAGTCTTCGTCTGTCCCACACCCCCTTTCTTACGCCCTCCTAAACACCCAGGATGGCAAGAAAGCATAGCATGTGCAGTAAAGTTTGGTCACCGTCTCAAGTGACGGCGTTGAGAATTTGGTTACGTCACACGTTCGTAACGGTTTAGGGAGATAGATGATGGTCACAGTCTAAGGAGTTTACGATTTTTGGGGAGGATGCATTGTTACGCTGTGACGGGTTGTTACGGTGGGTGATGACTGGTCGGGCAGTCTGGAGAATGTTGCGGTGAGACATGGTTTTCCGGTCAGAGCTGCAAAGATTTTTCACGGCCCAGGGATTTCTTTGAGGCAGTTCGGCGAAGGGTCCTGCTGTGGAAGTGATACTCTGTCAGCAGCCTTGAATAGAACTGCTTGAAAGGAGGTGTTATATATATATATATATATATATATATATATATATATATATATATATATATATATTCACCAGCAGAGTGTCAAAGTTTCTTCATATCATATATAGGGAATATTGATGGAGATCAGGAGTGGAAACTCGCTACTTCCTTTGGATGTGTTGGTGTGTGGAGAGAGAGACACTGGTCATATAATGCTGAGGGAAAGATTGTAAAAGTTATTTTGTGATTTACAGGTTAAATGTTCGTGGATTTTATGTGGTGTGTGGAGTCTCTGTCTTTGCGGGTAGTGTGTTGATGGCGTCTCTCCATGGGCAAGGCCCTTGACTTTGATTACAACAGTAAGGGTAAACAGTATCGTTAGAGACCTGTTGTAGTTGGTAAACTGAGGTTTTAGGGATTCTTTCTCGTCCTATGTTTTCTGGTATGAGGTTGGTACCATCCACTGGTGACCATACTGCCAAGATCTGGTACTCAGAAGACCGTCATAGACCGGTGTGTGAACTGGTGTATAGCAAAGCAGTCATGATAACATAGGTGGACATGTCTTTGTGGTTTTGTTCTTGAAGCTATAGCTACTGTAGCCTTTTAGTGCTTCGATCCCCCCGTGAAGTTAACGAGTGTGTGTCCTGCATATAGGGGTATCGACTCGAGGGTAAACAGACGCTTCCGTTGGATGGTTACTAGAGCGAAGATAGGCGTCTGTGTTTCTGTTGACGAGTCTGTGGGTTGGTTTGTGTGTGAGGTGCCTCTGTAGCGGGTATATTAAGACTCTCCTCTCACGCGCTCAGTGTAGTGAGTGAGTGTCCAGTTATGTCTGGCGTCCACATATCGACGCTTGACGTCTCGAGAAATCTCACCGTTTGATAACTAAGGCACGCTTGTACTGGGGTGGGGGGGTGGGGGGGGGATTGAGGAGGAGGCAGGTGACCCTTTTCATCATCCTCCCACGCCCAGCCCTCCCACGCCCAGCGGGCGTGGATGAGGAAACAACATAGGTTGATAATCTTTCTGCTGCAGAAGCATTCGACGGTTTTTACCTTTCTGTAATGGATTTCTGGCCTCTATGTCCGGGAGCTGTGTGGCTTTACATGACCCTCCAGGGGTCGATGGCTATTAACCCAGACGTAAAACGTTGGCAAAGCGGCGCCAGCCCCATCAGTACGAGCAAGGATCAGTAACTACCATTGGTTACAAATGGTAATTTAACCTTTGGGATAGATGGACTCCGGCATACTGTAGTGTCCCGTGAGGAAGTTTTGCAACGAACAGTTGCCTACATTACCCTACTTCGTTTTATATATATATATGTATATATATATATATATATATATATATATATATATATATATATATATATATATATGATCTCTTAAGCTACGGTGGCTTAATCTCTCTATTAAGGGTCCATGTCTTAGCTTAGCTCAAAGGCTACTGGTTGTGCGGCGGGTGTATGGGATATGGTGCCTAGGTGGGGTGTTGACTCGGCTGGGTGTGACGGTGTGGCGCAGGTGTGACGCAGTGTACAGGCTTAGATCCAGAACGTGACGGATTGTGGGATAGATGTGAACGTCCAGCACGGCGCTCACCTTCGGTAGCCGATGAGTTCGACAACGGCTGTATACCGTGTCTGTCCGAAATCCCGCGTTCACCCAAGTCTGGCTTGGCTTCTGCCACTGCTGTGACGGGCAGCGGTGAGGCAAGGAGTAAAGCGGACGTTGAGTAGAGATGACGATGATGAGAAGAGAGAGAGGAGAGGAAGGGAAGGAGTGAGGGAGTGGTATACTACACACACACACACACACACACAACACGCAGAGACCCTCCCTCACCTCCCTCACACCGATCATAGTGCAGAGGTATGGCGGCAAACACTGCTGAAGGAATCTCAGTCTCTCCCTCCCCGACGTGGCCTCTAAACTTCAGGGAGAGTTATCGTTACGTGAACGCCAAGTCAGTGTTTGTGAGAGGGACGTGTGCACCCTCTCCCTCTCTTTCATTCTCCCTGGGATCTTAAGATTCGATAAAAAAAAGGGGGGGAGAGGGATAGTGTATTCGTTGTCCTCGGCACTTGAGGAAAATGACTTGCACTGAGAGGACGCGATTTGGGTGTAAATAGATATTCATACTTTTACAGTTGAAAAAGATTTATACTTTTACAAACGCGAGGAAAAAGTAATATTTCAAGTTCATGATTAACTTCTTCATACATAGAAAAAGATCATCTACAGAATCTGTTACTTTTTCATAAAGCTGTTGTTAACGATGTCTGAGAAGCATCACAATAGTTTATATTTAATTGGAACGTAAGACTTCTCTCCTTCACTGCTGCGTTACGATGTTGTAAAGTGTACTTACAAAACGGAGAGTCGGTTAGCTTGCAGTCGTAAAGTGTGGAACGCAGGAGAAGCTGTTATAACGCTTGGAAACTTACACCTGGGCAGTTACACCTTACTTTCAACGTTAATTTATTTTTTGATGATATGATGCCGTTAGTTGGGGTATAATTCTTATATAATTACCCCAGGACCGATTTCTATCATAGAGTGTCGGCGTTAGCCAGGACCTTTCCAAAGGCTCCTGCTGGACACGGATGCGTTACTTGCAGTAGCAGGGAAGTGCTGACTTTTTTCGAGTGATGAGTTCTTTTAGTATATATGCATATTCACTCTTCACTAAGTGGATTCAAACGAAGGAGACTTATGATGACATAAGAAGCGAGAGTCTACTGTCAGATCTTCCATCCCTTGTCGTCTGCTGAGGCATATTTACATATTATAGTCAATGCTCTGTGCTTCCATAGTCTCGAAAACTAGTAAAAGAACCGGTGCAGCACTGTACCCTTAGTGTGCACAGCCTCACCCCAGAGAGAGTAGTAGGTAAGACAGTATTTTCGGCACTGTTGGAGCACTTACACTGTCCTCATAATCTCTCTGAAGTTGTGGTGTCACTTAAAATCCAACTCGTGAGACGAGGAGCAGTGAAATCCCTCCTTCTAATATTAACAGATAATGTGTGTGTGTGTATTTCCCCTGTTGCTCGGTGTAGCGAGAGGATGCGGGAATGTCGTTACCACGGCCATGAGTGCATGAGAATCAAACGCCGATAATTATTGACTTCATGACCGCTAATCATAACAGACTGTTGGGCAGTGACGTCAACACGGCCGCGGGTGGTCGCCATCTGTCGGGGCCAGCAAGCGGACGCGGGGGGGAAACAAAGGGAGTGATCAGTTATGTCGACAGTGGCGGCCGCCGCTGGGCTCGAGTGGGAGGAGGAGGAGGAGGAGGCGGAGGCGGTGGTGGTGCAGCAAGGAGGGTGAGGGAGTGCTGCTGCTGCTACCTGCCGCCGCCCGCCCTCACCTCACCCTCCCTCCTTCCCACACACACACACGCGCACGCTCAGTCGTCACACCTATTAGAACGTCTCCTTAACGCAGATGTTCTGCACTAGTTCCCTTGTCCACATGTTCTGTTTGTTCAGGACTGCTAACTTGTCCTTAACGCATTTCCATTTTGACTTAGCGTACCTCATCTTGCGTACTGATGATCGGTTCTGTTAGACTTAACGCTGCGCAGGAATGGTTTTCAGTCGGACAAAAAAAAAAAAGAAAAATGAAAATGAGCTTATACATATTCGATGAACTTTAATCTTCACATCTGTTTTGGGCTACCTGTTTGTCTTGTCCCCTTCCCTGTAGCTGAAAGGTGTAGATTTACCTGTTCACTGGAGTCTTAGGTGAATGCGTTTTTTTTTTTTTTTTAATTGCTGAGTGTTATTGGAAAGGTTTTCAAGAACTATCCAGTGTGAAATAGTTTTAGTTCCCTTGGTAAACTTTGTTTACTATTATTACTGTTATTATTATTATTATTATTATTATTATTATTATTATTAATTATTATTATTATTATTATTTATACTGTTAGCTCTGCTGTTATAATTTCACTAATACTATTGCCACTTCTGCTAATATTAGTGGTAGTAGTAGTGATATTAGTAATGGTAATGATAGTAATAGTAGTAGTTGTAGTAATGGTAGTTTTAAGTGTTCAGTGTCACCATAACTTTTGAGGGTTCGGGGAGAACTGTTGTGGAACCATGCCGTACTCCTTGCATGACAGCAACTCAAGTTCCCATCACCAAAACTCGGTAAGTTTCGAGCGGGTGATGGAGGAGTGTGGAGGAGCTGAGGATGTGACGACCGCATCACTGCGGCAGTGAACCGTGCGAAGCGCTACGTGGCGACCGTCCTGACCCAGGAGGGCGCGGTGGGTTCGGCTATCTCCGTCCTTTCGCGAAGAATGTCATCTATTTTACGATCTCGCTGACGGGAGGGAATGCCTTATCAGAAACGCCTGTCGGAGGATAAAGAGGATGAGAGCAGGTGTTGCGGCAAGCGTGTGTACCCTGATAAAGCGTAAAAAGGAAGGAGATTTCGAGGTATGTGTTTTACTCTATGTTTCGAACTGCTTTCTTGCCTGTGTCTTTGTGGAGCCTCGTAACATATGCGTTTGGGTGTAGTTCCATGTCTCGAGAGACTAGGGTATGTCCGCCTCCTCGGACGATTTTCTTATAATCCTAACTTACCGTAAGAGGCTGTCGCCTCCGTGTTATCGGTGGATGCCACTTCGGTAAGGACGCAAAGACCTTGAGCTTCTGCTCGTCTTGGCACGCCCATGAGCTCTCTTTAAGTTAGTGGTGATGTGCCTGTCAGCCTGCCAGCTTGCTTGCCTGGATCATCACCGAGGGCCAACCCTCCTCCGTCATCGACGACTTGGCTGGCATTTCGCCGTCATCGACGTTTCGAAGACCCCGCGTCATTGAAGATTGTCAGACACGTGTCCTCGACGAATGGCAGACTTGAGTCATTGAGGTTTGACGAGCAGATGGGCGTTATCAACACCACACTCTCCCTCTCGCGCGCGCTTGTGTCATCAGCGGTGTGTGTGTGTGTGTGTGTGTGGTGTGTGTGTGTGTGTGTGTGTGAGTCACACTGAGAAGGGGTGCTGGCACGCCTCTATCTTCCACGCAACTAATAAGTAATTTCCTTCACCATTTGATTTCATTTCAGGGTCTAATATTTAAGTAGAGTCTCGTTTTCACGACACATTGTCGTCCCTGATCTCTCAACGTATGGTAGTGTTTCACTTTCATTACGTAGAGTTATTTACCAGTCTCTAAGCATTGCATTAGGTGTTAGTTTCATAACCCAGTTTCCCTTTTTGATCACCCTGTAAACATGTATAGTCTCAGTTTCCCTTATTAGTATTTATGGTCTCATTTGGTGTCGTTCAGGACTTCAGAACTTAGTGTGGTGATCATATATATATATATATATATATATATATATATATATATATATATATATATATAGGGGAGAAAGAATACTTCCCACGTATTCCCTGCGTGTCGTAGAAGGCGACTAAAAGGGAAGGGAGCGGGGGGCTGGAAATCCTCCCCTCTCGTTTTTTTTTTTTTTTTTTTTCTTTTTTTTTGATTTTCCAAAAGAAGGAACAGAGAAGAGGGCCAGGTGAGGATATTTCCTCAAAGGCCCAGTCCTCTGTTCTTAACGCTACCTCGCTGTTGCGGGAAATGGCGGATAGTATGAAAAAAAAAAAAAAAAAAAAAAAATATATATATATTGGAAAGGAGCACAATTTTGCGCGTGATCAAGATATTCCTGTGAGTCCACGGGGAAAATGAAACACGATAAGTTCCCAAGTGCACTTTCGTGATGTTATGTGATTATTACACGAAAGTGCACTTGGGAACTTATCGTGTTTCATTTTCCCCGTGGACACATAGGAGTATATGTATATGTATATATTTTCTTTTCTGGATGATTTACGTATTTCGTTGTCTTATTATGGTACAAAATTTTCATCACTGCAGCTGGTTATTTCATTATTATATTCCTGTGTTTGTTGTCTAATTCGTTATATGTGCTCACATCTCATGAGCTAAAGATTACTGTCTGTTATTCTTAATTACCACACGTAATTATACCTCAGACTGGGATGGAAACTTCAGAATAATTCGCTGATGATTATAACTGCTTCAGAATAATTCGCTGGTAATTATAACTCTGCCTTAGAATAATTCGCTGATGATTATAACTCTGCTTTAGAATAATTCGCTGATAATTATGACTGTTTTAGAATAATTCGCTGATGATTATAACTCTGCTTCAGAATAATTCGCTGATAATTATGACTCTGTTTTAGAATAATTCTCTGATGATTATAACTCTGCTTCAGAATAATTCGCTAATTATAACTGCCTTAGAATAATTTGATGATAATCATATTATAACTTTGTCTCAGAATAATCCGCTAATAATTATAACTCTGCTTTAGAATAATTCTCTGATAATTATAACTGCTTTAGAATAATTCGCTGATGATTATAACTTTTAGAATAATTTGCTGATAATTGTATCTGCTTTAGAATAATTCGTTGATACTTATAATAACTGCATTATTAGTTTTTCTTATTTGAGTCAGTCATTTCTCATTCTCTCCATCATAATCTCTTAGCTTTGACGATTTGATTGTACTCCCATTGTACATACCTAGTTGATGCCTCACTGCTCTCCGTCCAGTTGCTGCGTACGGCGGGACACCAACTCGAGAGAACTTTTTAAGGCCACCTTAAGCGATGCTGGTGATTATTTCCTGCGCTGTCTTTTTTAAGGTCGCCTTAAGCGATTATTTCCTGCGCTGTCTCGATCTTGAAATCACACTCGGGAACTAATCTGGAAGTGACGTGAAATTCGGGGCGAATATGAGCACGTTTTTGATAGGATACGTCTGTCGGAATCTCGTTTTCTTCGTCAGACTTTGGTTGCACTAAAATCACTCTCGGTCTTCAGCAGATTTCGTCCCTGAAGTCATTGTGTGTGACTTATTATCTCCAGGAGTAAATGGAGCTCTTTGTAAATGAGGCCATGACTTCGTCTCTTCTTGGCGCTGCGTCTCTTACGAGGGAAACGGTGAATGTGTATGAAATTGATTATAAACATTTTTTTTTCCATCTAAGGCTCAGTCATCTGTTCCTGACGCTAGCGCTGGAAATGGAGTATGTATATTTTGCATACCAGGAGCCTATGTGAGCCTCGGGAGAGGATAAACACCGGGGTTTGATGTGAACCGAGTGCCATGTTCAAGAGCTCCAACCCTGGATCCCCTGATGGTTCTTAACACGTCTGCTCACTCGTGAAGAGGAGTGACCTAACTCTACGTCATCATGACCTGTGCTGTTGATTGGCAGACGTAATGGATAATGTCGTCGTCTGACGCTCAAACATATTAAGGTGTTGCTGATCAACACCCCTTGCTTGAAATTAAGGTCCCGAGGCGCGAAAGAAATGAAAACACTCAATTTATACAGGAAAGTGTCAACGCTGTAAAACGACATCTTGAAATACGATACGGAGTCTCTTCTTGACTCCAGTGGACGTTCATGGTCGGTATAAAACTGTGATATAATACTCCAGTTTTAGTATATACCCTTAGCTAGCTCCTCCGAAATTGCTGTGAGCGATAAGGTCTGTCGCTTCGAGTGGGAGGATGTGTATATTTTTTTTTTTGTTGTTGTTACTGCCAACTGAAGATTGGACGCTGCCAGTTTGAGGTCCCTTATACAGCTTGGAAGATGTTCGTGGGTTCGGACGTATACGACACCCTTAATCCCATAGTGCGCTGCTCGGGTAGTCTTCCGAAGTACATGTCCGCATGACCCTTCCCTGAACCCGAACAGGTGATAAGCGGAACGTTCTCCACCTCTCGCCTGTCCGATGGGTGCCCTCCTTGAGGAACACGGAGGTGTAGGGGGTCGGTGGCTGCTTTGACTCATGCACGTATCTCCGGAATGAGGTGTAGTCGTTGTTCTCCGGAAATTGTTTTCGTTTTACACCTGCATTATGCGCCTGCATGGACTCTGTGTGCCGCCCGTTCATTACGCGGGTCTTGAAGACTCCCTGGAGGTCAAACGTTCGAGGCTTGACCTCTGTGTTGCGTCTGTTCTCATCTCCCCCACAGCCACTCACGTTGGTTGCCTGATTGAGGTGGCAAAACAGGATTCGTATATTCCTCTGTGTGTGTGTGTGAGAGAGAGAGAGAGAGAGAGAGAGAGAGAGAGAGAGAGAGAGAGAGAGAGAGAGAGAGAGAGCAATTGAACATCTGAGTCGAACCTCTCTTAAAACGACATCATGGAACAGTCTGTGCGTTCCTCATGATAATCTCGACCTATCGGATACCTGTTAGGTTTGTGTCGCCAGGTTGGTATGGAGAGGAGGAGGTGGTGGTAATGTTTCTCGCCTCATACGGTCGTCAAGATAAGGTTGTCGGACGTGCCGAAGACCCAAGTGTCACTTTCTGATATGTCAGTAAATTCTCGTCACTTTTCGGTATGTGTTGTTCTCACAGACAGCGGATAATCCCATGTTTGTCCTTTCCTGAAACAGTGTCATTGTCTGTAAAATATTCGGTACCAGTCGTGGTAGTTGTTGAGTGTGTACAGTAGGTGCTGCAAGGAGCTTCGACTGTGCCAGTACACTCCAGTTCCTGGGTAAACGTTGGCTTCTCTCTGTACCGATGAGAAATTTAGTGATAGAAACGCCATTTCCCGATCTGTAGCACCTCTGGTTGGCAGCGGCCTGAATTTAATCATCCTATCCTTGGCTGTTTAAACACCAGACGTCGTCCTTTTCAAAATCTTTAATACTCTTCCTCCTGAGGACCAGAGGCGGGGAATCTTTACCGTTCACAGTGTAGCTGATTGGAATTCTCTTCCTGGAGGACTCGACCATCTCCCAACCTTTCCTTACTCGTAAATGACTGCTGGAAAAATGTGTGGGTACGAAGGTTTTCATTGAGAGAAATGTGTGGGTACGAAGGTTTTCTTAGAAATGTGTGGGTACGAAGGTTTTCTTAGAGAGAAATGTGTGGGTACGAAGGTTTTCTAAGAGACATATGTTGGTACGAAGGTTTTCTTAGAGAGAAATGTGTGGGTACGAAGGTTTTCTAAGAGACATATGTTGGTACGAAGGTTTTCTTAGAGAGAAATGTGTGGGTACGAAGGTTTTCTAGAGAGAAATGTGTGGGTACGAAGGTTTTCTAAGAGAAATGTGTGGGTACGAAGGTTTTCTCAGAGATAAATCTTTATCCTTTAAGATTTTTTTTTCGCTGACATTGTAGCTTTGCACTACTGCCGAAGAACATGAGTTAGCGTCTGGGGAGTAAATCATTCCCTTCTATCGTGAAACACTGCGTGAACCGTTCAATCCAGTTTTCAGATTCAGTTTTTAATAGAGGCTTCCGGAGACTCGGAAAGATGTATAATACCCTCGGCTGACGTATCTTGCCGATGGTTGTATACTTGTCTTACTTATAGATCATCCTCAAACGTGTTCAGGTAGGAGTCCAGTCTTTCTGACTTAAGTTATTTCCAAAGGTCATTAAAAGCAGTGGGGTCCCCAGAAACACGTCCTGCGGCACGCTGCTGTTCACTGATCTCGACCCATATCGAAAAGATGCCCCCCCGTGACCTGCGTCATTTGTTCCCTTCCTCTAACACGATCCTGTATCCATCGACGCAGTCTACACCCTTCATCCCTGCCTAGTGTGATCCACATTCAGATATCCTCTCTATTTTTCACTGCCTGGTCTCATCCAGGTTCAGATATTCTCTTTATTTTTCACTGCCTCGTGTGATCCAGATTCAGATATTCTCTATATTTTTCACTGCCTGGTCTGATCCAGATTCAGATATTCTCTATATTTTTCACTGCCTGGTCTGATCCAGATTCAGATATTCTCTCTATTTTTCACTGCCTCGTGTGATCCAGATTCAGATATTCTCTCTTATTTTTCACTGCCTCGTGTGATCCAGATTCAGATATTCTCTGTATTTTTCACTGCCTGGTCTGATCCAGATTCAGATATTCTCTCTATTTTTCACTGCCTCGTGTGATCCAGATTCAGATATTCTCTCTATTTTTCACTTCCTGGTGTGATCCAGATTCAGATATTCTCTCTATTTTTCACTTCCTGGTCTGATCCAGATTCAGATATTCTCTCTTATTTTTCCGTCTATTTCATTATAATGGTAAATATTTTTCCCTCACTCCCCTGATCAGGGAGCGGTACTGTATTTACAAATTTTGTTTCCCAGACGGTAATCTCTTCCAGAAGACGAACGCGAGTCTTTTGGGTTTTATTTATTTCTATGACGAAGTCCCAGCCCAGGATTTGTGGCCTCGTTCCCTAATTTGATTCATCGGGTTGTTACGTCGTTAGATCCCGGGAGAACTGAGGGAAGTGTCCAATAGCCTCGGGGTAATTTTATTTCAAGTTTAAACAGAGATAAACAACCAGCCTCGCCCCCAGCATTTATTGCACCTCACCTAACTTAGTGGAAGCTGGTTGTGGGATGAGGAGGAGGGGGATGGGTCGTCTTCCTCCTCTTGGATCTCTCTCTCTCTCTCTCTCTCTCTCTCTCTCTCTCTCTCTCTCTCTCTCTCTCTCTCTCTCTCTCTCTGTGTTTTTTTTGCTCCTCTTTTTTGGGGGGCTTCTCTTTCTCGGTACATGTAAAGTTAGACGTTTATTTATCAGTTTCTTAACACTGGAGTAGTCGTCTTATGTGATAATGCTTGGTGTCTAAATCTAGAACTTCATCTCCTAATTTTCTCTAGTTTTTCAATCCACTTGGCGTCTCACAAGTTCTCTAGCACGATGGGAAAATATGGAATACTAAACTTTGGTTGACAAAAGTCTTTTGTTAAAAGTACATTTTCCTTTGAAATACTCTTGATTAGATCCTGAGGGTTTATTATCGTTGAGGGAATTAACTGAATTGCTTTTCTTATGGTATGTTATTTTCCCCCCCTGAACGTAAGTGGGTTCCGAACCTGGAGACAGTTATGGGTTGCAGTGTCGATAACCATTGTTACAACAAGACGACGCAGGCCAATAGAATGAAAGCTTCTTACGAGGGAGTGGTGATTAAGGGGCAGCCAGACTCGGGCCTGTGATAGATGGGGCTCACTGTTTTACTCCTGCAGAAAGTTGATGCCATTTTGGGATTATTTTGTGTCGTCTGGAGGCTTTGGACGCGCGCTCTCACTCTCTGTTCGCCAGTGTTTTGGCGCTTCTGTGAAAACATGCGCCAGGAACGGTTTTTTTTTACGTTCTTGTATGTACCCGTTTGGAAGCTGAGGCTGAAGGGGGAGGGCTATAGAGTAAGCTGCTGAAATGAGGGTGAGACTGTTGTTATTCGGGTGAATTACGATCACTTCCTTCGTATATTGTTGAAACTATAGCCAGGGCTGCTTATAGGTGTTTGTGAGTGGAGATTGAGGCTTTGTTGAACGCGTGGTTTGTAGAGAAGCTTTGCTCCCTTATTCGTAGAGGTGCTTCGCTCAGTCGTAGGTTTAAATGCGGTTCAGTGTCAGTAAATGTATCGAACTCGTATGAAAAAAACAGTTCATTTCTCTATGATGAGGGCGTTACATACATGCAGGTGATCAAGAATCACCTGCGCATGTGGCCATGTAGAGTGGATGGGTTGTGAAGACACAAGCATTGAATGAAGACAGTGTCAAGACACAGATGGTACCAGCAGGTAGACAGTGAAGGCTCAGAAGGTCACTACCCATTATATCGGTAAGAGGAACACTCAGGTTAGACCGTCTTCATTCCTCGAAATACTTCTTTTTTTTATAATCATTGATCCAAGGACGTGTCTGTAATCCTTAGACACTTCGATATTGACGTACAGAGGGGCCGAATAGCAGCGCTGAATCTCACAGAAACGTTTTCCGTTGATAGAGTTTGATGTAGTGGCTCAAAACTTGGATTTCAGTCGTACATAAAGCCATCTGTTATGTTTATTGGTCATAGAACCATGACGGATAGTACCTAATACGAACGTTAATCTTGTGTACGAGCCCGTATATTAGGTGGGTGTTGAGGAAGCTATGGAAGTGCGAGAGAGAGAGAGAGAGGGAGGGAGGTTGCTGCCTCATTGCCTCTTGGTACACCAGTCCTGAACATTCACTGTTGCCCTAGGGGACAAGGGATGGCTCAAGGGACAGGACTTAGGGTGTAGAGGACGGGAGTGAGTGAAGTAGATGAGATGGGAGTAAGAGGAATGGAAGGGAATAAAAGTGAGAGAGAGAGAGAGAGAGAGAGAGAGAGAGAGAGAGAGAGAGAGAGAGAGAGAGAGAGAGAGAGAGAGCACGGAGGTGATAAGAGTTACTGGAAGAATTAAGGTCATAACAAGAAATATACCAAGATGGTTTGTGTAAAGAGATATTTTACCGTTGGTACCGGCGTCAAGATCAAGGGAGAGTTTGGTTTCCGCTCCCTCCATAAACCCCCTCACTGAAATGTATTGACATTAATTTTTCAGTAGCTAATGTGTGAAAGGGAGCCGGAGGAAGGGCTGGGACGTTGGGAGGGGCTGCGGGCACAGCGAAGGGAGGGAGAAACGTAGTGTAGAGGGGCCCCATCGAGTGGGGTTGAGCTAGAGGGATAAGCTTTGGTTCACACGCTCCAAAGTCGACCTTTTTCATTGTTTTGTATAGACTTTATAACGTAATATATTATGGCTTTGTATCCGTAAGCGTTTCGGTACTAAATTCTTATATAAAGTACCTTAAGGAATTACTTATCTTTTTTTCTTTTTATTTCGTTCGCATCTTCTCGGCTTCGAGTTTACCACAGGGGTGATGTGTGTGTGGAGGAATATATCCTACCACAGTGGTGCGTGCCCTGGGGTAGAACAGTATGTTTTCTCAGCGTTTTTTTTTTTCTCTCTGTATGTGTACTTTGGCCGCGGAGCCTGCCTCTCCCAGCTCAGGATAGCATGGCGAGTTACTGTATATATATTTTTTTAAATGACCCGAGACATTTATGAGTGCTCCTTGTAGCTGGACGGTTAAGAGGTGACGTTTCGTTAAATCATTTAGGATGTCCTGGATAACTGCCGGTAAGGGTAGAAAGTCGTAAGTGGGCTCTTTAGCTTTTAGTTATTATTTATCACATTTTCTTTTTTGATCTGCGTTTCTTTGGTTAAATAAAGAGGCAGACATATAGGTACACAAAGGTATAGATATGTAAGTAGAATAGGTATATAGACGAAAAAAAAATATAGAACTACACATAAAAAGGAACTCAAATTTGTGTTTGACTGTCAGGAATAATATTGTCTTTGTGTGAAGTCAACTCTGGGTTTGGGACAATATGTTGTAAAGTTAAGAAAAGTAGTTTTCCTATCACTTGGGGGGGCGCTGCTGTTAACGGGCGGGAAACAGGGAACATTCACAGTGAACACGGTAGGTGGAGGTGGCCACTGGAAGGCTGAAGTAACGTCAAGACATGATTATATAGATGTCCAGAGAAGGACTTAACGTGGAGAGAAGAGATTTTTACCCGGGCAGTTCTTATGGGACATGAAATACATTAGTCGTACAGAGTTTTCTGGTTATTCACTTCTATCTCGAAGTTTTTAGTTTTGGGAATATTAATAGATGAACCTGGTTAGTTCACTTAGGTCGCACAGCATTACTTAAAGTAATTAGGTCAGGTAGAGAGATTAGACATAAGGAAGAATACACACTTAACGACAAACGAATATGATTTTGTTTTGAGATTCTAACAGAGGATGTTTGTGAATGCAGTAAACAGAGCGGTGTGTGGAGAGTGAACTGAACTGAGTACACAGAAGGTCACCGGACGTATCGTTCTGGGATTAATTTGGATGTACATTTACCATGAGGTATTCTGTGGACAATGTCAGTTGGCTCTGGACTGACGTATGCCAATAGCAAATGCTGCTCGCTGATCCCATGATCAGAGACGCTGGCCACCACACCGCGAAAATTATCAACTGTTATCAGTTATTCTAACGTCTAAGGTTATCAGAAGTTATCACGGCTCGTGGTAATTACTCTGATATTCATGTGATTCCACGAAAATTCCCGCGTTTCTTTAGGACTTAATATGTTTGTACATGGGAGTTTTCTCTCTCCTGTTTGCTCTCGTTTCCCACTTGAAGTGACAGGGTAAGTAAACACGAAATATAATCTAAGAGGGATGAGTCGAGCCAGAGTTTGACCGGTGAGGGAATTATATGTATAAGGTATTTGCTCTTCTGTGGGAATGAGAACTCTTGAATATGACGTTTCGATCCTAGAGCACAAGGGTACGATCCTAGAGTACGACGGTACGGCCTTAGAGCACGACGGTACGGCCCTAGAGCACGACGGTACGGCCCTAGAGCACGACGGTACGGCCCTAGAGCACGACGGTACGATCCTTGAGCACGACGGTACGATCCTTGAGCACGAAAGTACGATCCTTGAGTACGACGGTACGATCCTTGAGTACGACGGTACGATCCTTGAGCACGAGATTACGATCCTTGAGTACGACAGTCAGATCCTTGAGCACGACGGTACGATCCTTGAGCACGAAAGTACGATCCTTGAGTATGACGGTACGATCCTTGAGCACGACGGTACGATCCTAGAGCATGACGGTACGACCCCAACTCTAAAGCACGACGGTACGACCCTTGAGCACGACGACACGACCCTAAAACACGACGGGACGACCCCAGAGCACGGCAGTTACGACCCTTAAGTGTGTCATAGTAATTTCCATTCAGCAGCTTCATCTCAATCCTCTCCCGTCGCCAGTGTAAGAGATGCGTGTGTCAATATTGCACACAGCGTCCTCAACATTGCGTGTTGACATTCCTCAATTCGTGCAACCTCCCCACTCCTCTGACACCCTCCCTGCAAGCCATGATTGTCACGTGTGGGCCACATTTATCGTACTGAACTGTTATAATTGCCATCCTCAAGGGCTCAGGTCAAAGGTCATGTCATTAAACTGGTGATTCCCCAGGGTTTAGTAAACAAGTTGATCTCCGTGGGAAGGGAGGGATAATTGACGTTAAGGTCCGGTACAGAATTAGCTCTCTCTCTCTCTCTCTCTCTCTCTCTCTCTCTCTCTCTCTCTCTCTCTCTCTCTCTCTCTCTCTCTCTCTCTCTCTCTCTTCTATCTATCTATCTATCTATCTATCTCTCAATATAGTACCTCATTATTTCTCTCTTCTGGACAATGACTTGTACGATTGTACACTCGAGAAAACACACACACACACACACACACACACACACACACACACACACAAACACACACACACACACACACACACACACACACACACACACACGGAGGAAAGGAGTGTGGGAAAGTCTCGGGTGGAGTGGGGGAGGAAGCGACAGCGGTGTTGCGCGACCTGGAAGAGGAACCGAATGTTACCTCACGAGGTGGTGGCTACCTACGTAGCGTCGTGGGTTGGCTTCCTGTGGCTCACCTCCTGTTCTGACGGCCACCTCACACATCTGCCCGCCATGCGGAAAACTGTGCTGACCAGATGGTCTATGACCAGGTCAACTGCTGGAGGACAGGAACATGGGAAGCCAGATAACAGGAGACCTGATGGTCTATGACGAGGTCAGCCGGTGGAGGACAGTACGTGGGAAAGCCAGATAACAGGAGACCTGATGGTCTATGACGAGGTCAGCCGGTGGAGGACAGTACGTGGGAAAGCCAGATAACGAGAGACCTGATGGTCTATGACGAGGTCATATGCTGGAGGACAGTTCATGGGGAAGTCCGGTAACAGAAGACCTGATGGTCTTTGAAAAAGTTACCTGCCGAATGATGGTACATACAAAACCTAGATATATATATATATATATATATATATATATATATATATATATATATATATATATATATATATATAAACCTAATCCTATATGACCGGAGAACAGATGAGTTGATGGTTTATGGCGAGGTTATCTACTGGAAGAAAATACATGGGAAAGACAGACAAGAGAAGATCTATTGTTCTGTGACGAGGTTACCCGCTGGAGGACAGTACGTGGAAGAACGTTAAAGAAAATAAGTAAAAGACCTAATTAGTCCTTGATGAGGTTCCCTGCTGAAGGACAGTATTCGAAATGAATGTTTTGACAGTTAATCTTATCAGTTAATCATTGAAAACAGTTGATGATGGTACCCGTCATTTACAGACGTTTGCAAGTAAAATGACATGAAATATGGATTTAGCAGAATATATGAAAAAGGTCATAACCACATTGAGTCACGCTGATGATGCGCCCTGAGTGAATGAAGTTTTTGAGAATCTTGAAGACCTGCGATGCCTCTGAGATCACACAAAGACTTGATGACTCTGAGATCACACAGAGACTTGGGGGCACAAGGATCAGACCCGCTTGCCTACTGCCACAGACAGACAGACTCCAGGTTTCTTACCGTCGCGGAGCTGGTTGGTGGGTCGTGGAACTCTGAGTCTTTGTCTTGTGCGACCGTCTGCTTTTCAGTAGCTCCCTCTTGTACTTTAATTTCCACACCGTCGTCCTTCTTCTTCTTCTGCTGCTCCTCCTCCTCCTCCTCCTCTTCTTCTTCCTCTTCCTCCTCCTCCTCCTCCTCGTGTACGGGTCTCCCTCCTCCTCCCTCTGCAGATATTGTACGTTCCTCTAGTGCTACATCCTCTTGTGTCATCATCCTCGGCTATAGTGTCTCCCTTATCTGATGGATGTTGAAGTCTTGTCACCAGCGGCCCAGCCTCGCGCAACGGCTCATCATCACACTACCTGTGGAGGCGATCATTTCAACCCCATGGCGAAGACCGAGTTCAAATCTGCTCTTGTCTACGAGACGAGCGCCAGTCCAGGCATTTTCCAAAGCGATGTGCCAAGTCTCACCACACCATGTACATGCCGCTTAGTTATATCCCTCAAGCAGCTTCATTAATGGAACTGTAAATAGGAGACCCATGATTCATATTCTTATCTTTACTAGATTACCATCACGAACCACACACACTCACACACATCACGAACGAACTACGAAGACGCACTGGTCACTAACATTCGTAGGGAAGAATAGAAGCCCGGAACGACCACTCGAATCGTGAGGTAAGATCAAAGTTACACTCAACTACCCAGACATCACAGTGGGATTAAGCCGTCTCATTACTTCGTCAGACTCCACGTTTTCTGGATGTCACTCGTGGATTAGGTTTCCAACTCCCCCAAAGCGGATTAAGAGGTACTGCACTGGAGTGGGTGGTGTTGGAGGGAGCAGCGAGGCGAGCGTGGCGACTACAAGTCCAGGTGGCCAGACCAGCACAACTCATGAACTAAGTGAGGTTTATGTCTACCACCGCCAACGCCGCTCCTCACCACGCCATATGTTGTCGCTCCACACACACACACACACACACACACACACACACACACACACACACTAACGGTAGCTTGAGTACACGTACGCCAGCGACATCCCAGCTGTACACCCACACACGCACGTGAGGTTAAGAGGCGGGGCAACACGAGTGTAAACTCCAGTAAACCTCTCTCCCCATAACATACAAATAGTAATCAGACACACACACACACACACACACACACACTTTATATATGTGTTCACGCACATACAAACACACATTCACACAAATATACACAAAACTGCACAAACTTACAGATATAGACACAGTCTTGACTCGCATACATAGATATCAATATAGTTACACACACAAGTATGTAAACTTCAAAATACACTCATGATTTTTCGTGGGAAGTGGTGAGTATGATTCACACATGGAAGCAGCCCAGGTTCGAATCCTGGACGCGGTAGTCTGCCCAAAACCAACCCAGTTGTTCATCATGCCTTCGAGGCTGGTCGATATATGGCTGCCTGACTTATGCTGGTGTGTGTGTGTGTGTTCATGCAAATGAGTATAGCCATTGTACTTATATAGGAAGTTAAAAGACGGGTCAACACAAGTGTTAAACTCTTCCCGTACAGTACAAATAGGTAATGACACAAACGTCACCACAAAAACATGTACGCGAAAAAATTAACAATAAATTGCGGGCAGCTATGTCTTAACTGTCGTCCATTTCTCAATATGTTAACGGGCAAACAGCCGAAGGGTTCCTAGTCAGACATTTAGAGTCGAGAAACCCGCCTTTATAGACGCTCACCTCGACCATCGCCACTACAGACTGTAACGACACCGCACCTTCCCTGACCCGTTACGTGGAACTGGGATATCCAATTGGGATACGTCGCCTGTGGGAAGCCCAGCCCAGCCCAGCCCCTCCAGTCATCAACAGGTGTATCTGATCGGCAGATGATCAGAAAGGGTCTGATTGGCCGATGCAAAGTAATGAGCGTCACGGAGAAGACCTGGTTGCATACAGATATGAAGAGGTGGTTCCGAGTGGGTGATTCAAGCAGTAATTGGCGGGTTGGGTAGTTGGTGCGTTCAATATCGGAGTGAACAGAATGAAAGACTCGTACTACCTCTTGTTAATCACTGTGTGAGGGGAAGTGTGTGGTAGATGCGTGGCAGAGAGCGAGGGCTAGCGAGGTATTCTGTGAACGCCTGGGTGCATAGCGAGGACTAGCGAGGTATGCTATGAACGCCTGGGTGCATAGCGAGGATTAGCGAGGTATGTGGAGAACTGTCAAGTGGTCTGTGAGGATCATCGAGCCAAGGCGGTTCCCATTTTCTTTGACACTGATTATTCTCTCTCTCTCTCTCTCTCTCTCTCTCTCTCTCTCTCTCTCTCTCTCTCTCTCTCTCTCTCTCTCTCTCTCTCACACACACACACACACACACACCTATTTATTTCTCACTGAACATAGTACTCTGGCTTTCATGATGGTCTCGTTGAGAAATATGTGTCCTTTCGTTTCGTGAACCTTATCTCTCATCTCTATCCTCTGTCTTACGAAATTCTTATTACTATTTCTCAATCTAGTTTAACTCCATGTTCTCTCATCACTTCAGGTCTTTCCTTCATCCATTTTCTTTCGTAAATTGGCTGATAATTTACGTGTCTTTTCAGTACGTCTAGTTCCTCAACGCGTCTTCTTTTTCTTCATCTTCACCACCATTTCTTTCTACTACCCAATTTTCTTTGATATATATACTCCTCTTTGTCTTGTATCTATTCCATGTTTGTTTCATCAACTTATTTCAGTCCTATTTTATTATCTAGGGGCAGCCCAGTCATCCTCTTCACCCTATATATATATATATATATATATATATATATATATATATATATATAATATATATATATATGTATGTATATGTATGTATATATGTATATGTATAATGCTGAAGACTGTCTTGTTTGGCTTTGAGAATTTAACATTTTGCGTATTCAGCTGTTTCTCGTTATCCTGTCGTGTAAAATTTTATTAATTCATTCAGTTTGTATAATGATGTTTAATATCATGTCATGTGTGACGTAAATCATTTTCTTTCCTTGTAAATGAGCACAAAAGAGTGACAGAAAATGTATCGCGGTGTACCAGTTGTCACCGTTCTTTTCTCTCCTCCGATGCACCTGTGCAACCTCCTTAGGGTGTTAGAGTGTGGTTGCGTTAAGGTGCGTGACGGAGGAGGAGGAGGAGGAGCAGCAGTGGTATAGCTCCAGCGAGGCAGGACGTCGGGGAGTGTGTGTGTGAGCCTCTCCTGGAGTAATTGGTCCGGGTGTGTGAGAGTGAGTGAGAGACCGCTAAGCGATCGCTCTCGAGCGCCGTAAGGCGGTGCAGCTTCGAACCCCATGTGTGTGTGTGTGTGTGTGTGTGTGTGTGTGTGTGTGAGAGAGAGAGAGAGCCGCAGACCAGTAGAATTTCGCTTCACAGACGAGAGAAAGATCGGGAATCGATGCGTATAATGGAAGCCATGATTATGTAATTATGAGACTGATACTTGCGTTATGAGCGAGGAATATATTATAGTATTTTTGAAGATTTTCGTTCAAGATGTATGTCATAGTCTTGAGTGCATTGAAGACCTGGTGTGTGCAGGTGTCCGTAATTATCTGGTTGGAATTACCCCTGGGTATAGTAGGAGGAGTGAGTTACTCACTCGTAAGGCCCCATCACTTGAACTTTCTCCGCTATCATAAGGCTTTGTATGGTCGAAGACTCGTCACACACCCGCCACACATCCATACTATCCGAGATCCCGCCGCTTACCCTCGCTGGCCCAGACCCGACCACTTACCCTCGCTGGACCAGACCTGACCACTTACCCTCGCTGGTCCAGACCCCATCACTTACCCTCGCTGGCCCAGACCCGACCACTTACCCTCGCTGGACCAGACCCCATCACTTACCCTCGCTGGCCCAGACCCAACCACTTACCCTCGCTGGCCCAGACCCCACCACTTACCCTCGCTGGCCCAGACCCGACCACTTACCCTCGCTGGCTCAGACCCGACCACTTACCCTCGCTGGCCCAGACCCGACCACTTACCCTCGCTGGCTCAGACCCGACCACTTACCCTCGCTGGACCAGACCCCACCACTTACCCTCGCTGGCCCAGACCCCACCAAAAACCCTCGCTAACCTAGATCAGTTTTGAAGAACTTCGTTAAACAAATAAAGGCTTCGACTGAAGATATTTATTTTTCTCTGCGAATAAACCCAAAGCGATTGTGCATCGCTTAGTTTATATTTGCATCAGATAAACTTCAGTAAGCTAAGATAGCGGCGGTACACCGGTGGTGCGTATACTACTAGTGATGTGGTGGTACGCATACTACTAACGAAACGCATACTACGAGTCCTACGCATACTGGTTGTGTTACGCATGCCACAAAGAGGTGCGCATATCGGTAAGGGTACCATTGACTTAGGATATTTTGCAGGAAAAACTGAATCTTTGGTGGAATTGTATGTAGATATCGAATAGTCTTTTCTTGTTCCCTTTAGTGTAGATGCAGAGTCCATAATCAGCTCCTTGACTTAGAGATGATTACACACACACTCTCTTTCCCTGTCTTTGCGTGCATGATTTTTATTAACATTTTCCATTTCCTGTCATGAGCTGTGCCTCTTAGTCCCCACATCTCGTTCTCTCTCTCGGAGAAAATAAAGGATAATAGTGATGATTATGGTAATAGAACGTTAGTTAGATATAGCTATAGATGCTTTGGGAGTATTGCGTTAGTTAGATAGAGCTATAGATGCTCGCTGACTTGGCTCACAAGACACTCATAGTTCGCCGCGGGAGAGCAGCGTCTGGTGTGCAGGAAGGACACACCGATCGCTTATGATCATCATTTTGCGTCGACAGTGATGATTATCTTGTATATCTACGCTTCCTCGTCCCTCATTCAAGACGCTAGCACGTTAGCCAGTGTCACAATACCTCTACTCTGTTATCCATGTGCGCTCTCTCTCTCTCTCTCTCTCTCTCTCTCTCTCTCTCTCTCTCTCTCTCTCTCTCTCTCTCCTTCATATGGGGCCCTAGTAGACGGTGGTCCGCTGTGAGACGGCCTCCCTACACTCACAGGTAATGGAGGGTTTAAACAGGACGGTGGGAGGGCTGTTGTACAAGACTCCCAGGGCGCGCGCCTCTCCTCGTCCGCCCGTGAGAGAGAGAGGAGCGAGGTTGGTGTACGGCCGCACCTGTGAACTGCGGACGGGCAGGTGGCGGCGCCGCAGCCGAAGGCCGCGTAACAGGATCGAGATAACGTTGCGCACGTTGGGTCGTTCGTGTCTTCAGCATATGCTTGGGTCGCGCACTGTTACTCCTGCATGCTTCGTCTGGTTCGTCAGTGCACATGACTCGATCGACTCGCGGTCTGAAAGAATGACTTAGTGCGTTCAGACGTTCTGAAGTATGACTTGATGGATGTGTTCACGGGTAGGTGTGACGCCCTCGAGTGGCTCCTTGGTCGACACGTCATACATCCTTCTAATTTATTGTGATAAATTCGTAACATTTGGAGGAAGTGATCGTTTTTGTTTTGTTTGTGTGCCATTGTTTTCCAAAATGCTAAGACGCTCTACTGTCTATCAGAGACATTCTTCAAATTCAGGTCCATTTTTATCGTGGTGTATCGGTAGAGAAATATTGATTTTACTTTGTGTCATTAAACAGTGAAGATACTGCGTCATATGCGTAGAGATATGTTTCTCTTAATGGAGTTCTCCTGTCGTATCCTAAATTTGATCCTCCCTCTTTATCTTGGTATTTCTGTATTCCTTCCTTTACATAGTGACGGCCGGGGAAGATTGCTGCTTTCATGCCTCGTCTTTCATAGAGGAGCCAGGATACTGTAGAGGAAGTGGGACGAACAGTAAGGACACAGTTGATATCTTGTGCGTCGTGAGGTGTCAGGGATTTGGCAGTGTGATAATTGTGTCTTAAAACACCATTACGCTCAGACGATACGCACGCTGGTGCCCTGGGAGGTCAAGAAGTCAGCAAAACTCTTGGGTTGATGTGTTTCAGAGGTCAGCTCGCCTGACCTACCTGAACATGCACCTGTGTTGACCTGGTGTTCATAAAACATGGGCTAGCGAGCTTAAGGTTAAACAGTGTCAACAAACTTGGCGTAGTGTGTCTCTCGGCCGCTAAACCCCATTAATACCTGTAGGTTAGTGCCGCATATTGGAGCTCGCAAGAAGCAAGTACATATAGCTCGGTGAGCTGAGGTGTTGACACACACACACTTCAGCGAACATGATGACCTGGTGTGTTGAAAAGGAGGGGTATATTTTCACTCAGGAAATTAATCTAAAATGTTTTGTGTGTATATATATATATATATATATATATATATATATATATATATATATATATATATATATATATATATATTGTCTTCAGGTGTGGAGGCTAAGCTCTTGTTTGTAAACTTACTTTGTATCTGCTGAAACCCGATGACAAACAGAACGACTCAGACTAACTAACCATCAGAAAAATGAAGTTATCAGTTACCACAGCGTGTAGGGATCACTTAGCAGGTTAACTTTAACGGCGATATGGAGTGTGTCCCTTGAAAGTCCTTCTTTTTTTCTTTTTTTTAATCATCCATTTATGAAAACGTTGGAATTACCCAGTCACTAGTGATAGGAATGTTGACAGAAAATGGTCCAAGTTACATAAGCGTTATCATCCACACTCATCAAACCTCGTCCACCACTGTGTAGCATATACATATCGTACACCATGTAGCATATACATATTATACACCATACGTCCCGACCTGGGACGTATGTATGTTTACAGTTGCGACTGGATGAGATGTGGCATTTCTTCATGATAGCCTGGCGCGGAGATATTAGCGTATTTGAATATCACAAACGCGTATACATCATCGTACGTTGCTCCGGCTCACAGCTCCTAGAGGTTAGGTTAGGTTAGGTTGATG
Source organism: Panulirus ornatus (assembly GCF_036320965.1). NCBI lineage: Eukaryota > Metazoa > Arthropoda > Malacostraca > Decapoda > Palinuridae > Panulirus > Panulirus ornatus. Next base: position 4,686,054 of record NC_092264.1, read on the forward strand.
GGGAGGAGCGTTTTCTGTTGGCTAGGTGGGAGGCGTAACAGCTCCCACTGTCACGGAGAGCGTTTTCTGTTGCCTGGAGGTGGTGTAACAGCTCCCACTGTCACGGAGAGCGTTTTCTGTTGCCTGGGAGGAGGCGTAACAGCTCCCACTGTCACGGAGAGCGTTTTCTCTTACCTGGGAGGAGGTGTAACAGCTCCCACTGTCACGGGGAGCGTTTTCTGTTGACTGGGAGGAGGTGTAACAGCTCCCACTGTCACGGGGAGCGTTTTCTGTTGACTGGGAGGAGGCGTAACAGCTCCCACTATCAATTACCAGTTCCTACCTCCGCTCCCGCACCTCGATTACTAGCCATTATGGTAACCACAAGTGGTGTTCCTCCAGATGGTCACGGTGGTCGTTTTCGTTCGCTTTTTATCGTGTCCAGGGATTCAAACACACACACACAGACACACACACACACACACACACACACACCTTTCCCTGCCTCTCCCCACCCAGCTGTAGCCCCGGCGTTACAGTATTCAACGTGTGACCATTTTAGACGGGTCGGGGCAGACGGTGGGAAAATAACTGACAGATAACAGACCGTCTGTTTACGGTCGGCCTAATGATGTGTAGAACCCGGTGGTTGGCGCTTGACTGTCATCCTGAGACACAGAGGGAGGAAAGGGCGGTGTTACCGGACTCCACACGAGTGAAAATTTACCCTCGACAAGGCTCTGGTACCCTCAGTCATGACTGTAATGTCGATTGGAAGTATGATTTCGACAGTGAAAGAACGTCAGGAGAAAGAAAATGAAATCTGAATGAAAACTGTATGTAGGACAGATCGTGGTGACTTACATAGCGTCAAAGGATTAAGAGCTCATTGTCATCATTCCATACTTAAGGGAAGTAGATTACGTCTCGGTGTTGCCTGACTCGAGTCACGCAGCGACGCTACCGCCTGGTACCTGACTGATCATGACTCAGGTCACCGGTGGCCAACAGGGATGACTTAAGGAGCTGCAGCCTGGACAGAAACCCACGTCCGTGAGTGTTCTTCCCGCTCGTTCTGCTCCCTCCTCCACCCTCACCCTCCTCATACGAGTCCAGCGGCTCCATCCTCTCATCAGCATCAGCTTCCTCACTCCTTTGCCTCCTGGAGGTCACTGGTCTTTGAAGTGGGATTGCAAGATCCGGTTCCCAGTGACCTCATGTTCCTAGACACCATCTTTACATCTTCTTGAGCTCGAGGACGCCCTTCTTCAGTAGCATTATCCTCAGCAGTACTCTGTTTCTTTTTACCCCCTCCCGGCTCTCGGATCTTCCTCAGCCCCGGATATGAAATTTTGAGTCCCTTTCCCTTTGCTTTGGCGCCTAGATCCAGCTTGCTAGTGCCAGCTTTGAGGCGCCAGTCACCTGCATTCAGCTCAGAAAATCTCTTTGTTTCATTCTGTCCCTTCCGTCCTTACCAGTTTGTTTATGCTTGCCTTCTATGGATAGTACAGGAAATTGTGGTTATTAGAGGTTGTGTATTTACGAACTTGTAGATGATGAGGGAGTGCGTGGGGGCTGGTGGTGGAAGAGTGCGTGGGTAGTGAAGAAGGGTGTGGTTGTTGAGGAGGGTGGGGTTGGTGGAGGGAATGTGTGGAAAGAGAAATCGTTATCCGGGAGGGCAACAATGGGTATGTTTGAAGGTACAGTTCTCCCAGCATTATTATATGGATTCCAGACTGTGCAGAGGAAGGTGTATGTGTTCGAAATGAAATGCTTTAGGACGATATGTGGTGTGAGGTGGTTTGATCGAGTAAGTAATGAAAGTGTAAGAGAGATGTGTGGGAATAAAAAAAAGAGTGTGGTTGAGAGAACTGAAGTAGATGTGCTGAAATGGTTTAGACAAGAGTGAATTGGAATGGTTCGGTAGACATGGGTCGACTTGCTGGACTGAACCAGGGCATGTGCAGCGTCCGAGGTAAACCATGGAAAGCTCTGTGGGGCCTGGATATGGATAGGGAGCTGTGGTTTCGGTGCATTACACATGACAGCTAGAGAATGGATGTGAGCGGATGCGGCCTTTCTTCGTCTGTTCCTGGCACGACCTCGCTAAGGCGGGAAGAGGTGATCAAGTACACAAAAAAGGAAGTATGTACATATATCCAAAGCTTCTAGTACGCAGCAAGCCTCTACTGCAGAAGTGTCCAGCCCCAAAGACTCCTGGAGCTGCGGAGGTCTGAGCAGGTAACGAGGCGCGGCAGGTCTGGTGAAGAAGAATGAGGCCGTCACACGCGGCCGGAACCCCAGCACTCTCCTGCTGGTAGCGGCGTCGCCAACACAGCCCTCCTCCTCCTCCTCCTCCTCCTCTCCCCGGCAGAGATAGATCACATTAGGGAATGTGGGACCCCGTTGCCTCCTCCGCTCCTTTTCCGTCTGTTTCCCTTCCTCTAGATGGTCCATGTCGTTTGTCTCGGTTCATCCATTGGGTTTTCTTTTAGCGTTTTTTTCTGGTTGGCTTTTGAATATCTCTCTCTCTCTCTCTCTCTCTCTCTCTCTCTCTCTCTCTCTCTCTCTCTCTCTCTCTCTCTCTCTCTTTCTTTCTCTTTCTTTCTCTCTCTCTCTCTCTCTCACTCGTGTTGTCATACATGTTCCCAGGGTTCATGTGGATGTCATTATAGGTGTGTGATTCATCCATTCGTCATATCTTCGTGGCTGGTTCACGTGTGTTACCCTTGATCGTATTTGTATCCTTCTACCAGACCCCCCGCCACCTCAGGTCGACATCTGCTGCACCCTTCTCCTGATCCTTCTGCTGCCCACTTGCTTGTCTTCTCTTTCAAGCAGCCTCTCAGCTGAATTCTGCTGCCTGCACTCGGGCTAGCCACTCCTACATCTCCTGCCGCAGTTCTTCTGCTCCTGCTACTGCCCTGTTACCTGCGTCTGTTTGGCTCTCTTCATTTACGCGGCTCCTCCGTTCTCTTCCTCCCTGCCCATAGAATTTCCTGTTATACAGCCTCTTATTTCTCGTTCCCCTTTCCTTCGTAAAGAAGACGATGACGGCAAGAAGAGAATGAAGAGGAAACCTTAAGGCCGAGGAAAGACACTGTTTACATGAAGAGGTTGAATGCGAGAGGAAGATAAAAATTTTCAGGGAGACCAGCAAGAATATCAAAGGAAAAAGGGAAGCGACGCACTTGAAAACGAACTCCAGAGGGAGAAAACGGAGGTTGATGCCAGGGGATTACATAAGCAGGGAGTAATTATATGAATGAGTGAGGAAAGAGAGATGGAAAAAGGTTTTTAAGCTCATAAAACTAAATGTTATCTACGCTGAAATACAGTAATGAGTGATCGGAAACACAGCAGACATATGAATATGAGGAGACCCAAAATGTGAGATGAAATGTAAACAGATGTATACCACACGACACGAGGCTGGAGAATAGAAAAAATATATGAAAAAATACGATTATTTGATTTTATCGAAGTGAATGAAAAGGAAAGTTGGAGAAGACGAAGCTCTAAGCCAAAAAAAAAGGGAGGAAAAGGGGAGGAGGAAGTAATATGTAAAGAAGGCATCGATTTTGGAGCGGCTTAGCTACAGCGGGAGTGGAAGAAAGACGAAGGTATGATTAAAAAGAGAAGTGCAGACGAGACTGGGAGAAAGGATGCACCAAGGTGGATATATATATATATATATATATATATATATATATATATATATATATATATATATATATATTTTTTTTTTTTTTTTTTTTTTTTTTTTTTATACTTTGTCGCTGTCTCCCGCGTTTGCGAGGTAGCGCAAGGAAACAGACGAAAGAAATGGCCCAACCCCCCCCATACACAAGTACATACACACGTCCACACACGCAAATATACATACCTACACAGCTTTCCATGGTTTACCCCGGACGCTTCACATGCCTTGATTCAATCCACTGACAGCACGTCAACCCCTGTATACCACATCGCTCCAATTCACTCTATTCCTTGCCTTCCTTTCACCCTCCTGCATGTTCAGGCCCCGATCACACAAAATCCTTTTCACTCCGTCTTTCCACCTCCAATTTGGTCTCCCTCTTCTCCTCGTTCCCTCCACCTCCGACACATATATCCTCTTGGTCAATCTTTCCTCACTCATTCTCTCCATGTGCCCAAACCATTTCAAAACACCCTCTTCTGCTCTCTCAACCACGCTCTTTTTATTTCCACACATCTCTCTTACCCTTACGTTACTTACTCGATCAAACCACCTCACACCACACATTGTCCTCAAACATCTCATTTCCAGCACATCCATCCTCCTGCGCACAACTCTATCCATAGCCCACGCCTCGCAACCATACAACATTGTTGGAACCACTATTCCTTCAAACATACCCATTTTTGCTTTCCGGGATAATGTTCTCGACTTCCACACATTTTTCAAGGCTCCCAAAATTTTCGCCCCCTCCCCCACCCTATGATCCACTTCCGCTTCCATGGTTCCATCCGCTGACAGATCCACTCCCAGATATCTAAAACACTTCACTTCCTCCAGTTTTTCTCCATTCAAACTCACCTCCCAATTGACTTGACCCTCAACCCTACTGTACCTAATAACCTTGCTCTTATTCACATTATATATATATATATATATATATATATATATATATATATATATATATATATATATATATTGAGCAGAAGGGAGTAAAATATAAAAAACAAAATATTGCCAGGTACTTCTCCCATCTGGCTCCATCGAGCTCCACTGTACGTTATCGAGGCGTAAGACAGGAGCCCTTGACGGGCCCCTGAGTGCGGAAGGGAAGTGTGGGGCGTCATTTCGGTGGGTGGCTTCGATCTCCAGGGGCGCCTGAGCTCCGACACTGATGGTTGAACACGAGGGCCTCTGAGCACCCGTGAGTCCTGAATATGAGACAGCTCTAATCACAGAGAGCACACATGTGTCTCCCCGACCCTTACCACGAAGGATATATATATATATATATATATATATATATATATATATATATATATATATATATATATATATATATATTGTGTTTGCAGAAAGAAATGGTGAAAAATTTGTCATCTCACAAGAATTGCAACCCACAGCCTTTTTGGAGTTTCATGTTCTAACACTTTGTCTCCCTGTACCTCTACCTGAAAATACATCGAATCGAATTTCATCTTCAAAATAGTTTAGAAGCGTGAGCGTCCTGCTCTTGAATGTTCATATATTTATAAGTAATGGCAGCAGAACCTTGCAAGTTTAAGTGTAAGTTGATGAAGAAGTATTTGTTTGTGAAGTTGTACGTTATGCTCTTCGTTATTGTTTTCATTGTCGTTTTGACATCGGTTGGTTATGTCAGATGTAGATGGTGAAAGAAGATTAATATTTTGAAATTTGAGTCTTCAATTAACTCAGATGGTGAAAGAGGATTAGTATTTTGAAATGTGAGTCTTGATATTAATTCAGATTGTAAAACCTCAAGGTTAGTATTGTGACGATACGTGTCGGGGGGGGGGGGGGGGGGGGGGGGGCCTCTTACAAGAAGAGTGCAACTGTATACGAGAAAATTAAAGGGATATATTCTCATGAGTGCTAGCTAGACTCTCTCCCTCTCCGCAGTGCACAAATATTATTTCCCATCTTCCCAGGGGAGGAAGAAGAAGAAACAAAAAAGAAAAGGCCGATTTACACAACAATGAATCATACACACATTATGCTTTGTAAGCGTTCGTGAGATTTAGAAAAGAGAAACATTCTATGGCAGGTTCGTGTGATGGTATAATCCTTAAACATTCCTTCGTCGTTTCACACAGTTTTGAAATTTTGACATTGAATGCATTGGTAGGTCTGCGGTTACTCCATCTCATTTGCTGTGAACCAGTTAAAATGCATAAGAAGATTGGTTGATATATATATATATATATATATATATATATATATATATATATATATATATATATATATATATATATATATATATACATATAAGCTTTATGCTTGGACTTGCCACAGAATAACAACAGGAAAGCAGTGAACACTTAACAGTACTGTGAAACTAAGGTCTTGGCGTGTTTGTTATTATCACACAAGTATTCGCCCCAGTAAACACAAGCTGTGAAGGATTCTGGGAACCAAACCATCCTTGGGAAATATTCTCCATCTCTGTCAAGACGAGGTGTGGTTTAAGCCAAGAAAAAGAATCGCGTGTTTAAGAGTAAGTAGAAAATGCAGAAATAGCTCTACGAGGAATCCTGATGAATATATCATAAGAAAGAAAATAACTCACGCACGTAGATTATATATATATATATATATATATACACACCTGAGAGGGGAATCCAGTTCCTTTCAGCGTTCGCGATCTGTCTTCCGCCGTCCTGAACGAGGCTTCAAACCCTCAAAGACCCCAACAATGGCCCGCGTCATGCCCTTTGGCGCACCAGAAGTTACAGGTGCCGTCAGACACCTGCACTAGGGCCTCTCATGGTCCAGGACTGGCTCCCCCGCACCCTCCTTCACCATTATCAATACACCGTTCACTTTCCCCCGTGTGTTTTATTGCCGTGTTCCTGCTGAAGGTGGGCATGATTTAGACTTTCAATATGCTATACATAACCACACATACCCCCTTTTTTTGCGCAGCTGCTTACGTGGTGCATATTTCTCTCCTGCCACCAATTTCACGTCGGGTGCAGAAAAATATTTGCGATGAAGGTAACGCTGGCATTGTAAGGGGTGAGGGGGGAGAGGAGCGGTAAGTTTGGGACGACTGTGGGTTTGGAGTTGGGGTATAGTGTGGGGTGGAGATAAGAGGTGTGGAAGCGACTTTAGTAGTTTCAAGTTTAGGAGTACAGGTGGCTAAGGAGGATGAACAGCTAAGTTGACTGTGAGCAGTCCAAGATTCCGATATGATCATCCAGGGTCTTTTTCCTCTTTAGTTCCCGAGTTGTAGTTTGTGATCTTTTCATTCCTCCATCACAGAAATCTGCGTCCCGTTGACTTATAAACCAGTCATACGCTGTAATTTATATGTGCGTCCGGATCTCCTCATACCTCAAAATTATGAGAGGGTTTTGACTCATACTTGTATGAGGGAATTTATCGTATGAGTAACTGATGCGAAGCCATTCCATCTGACATTTTCCTCATCCTTTGTTGTCTTATCGTCGACGTTGTGTCTCTCGTCTTCGTCCCTCTTTATTTCACAACGATTGAAGGGAACTGATCATGCACCTTCCCCTTGGCCACCTTCAATTCTCCTAACTCCCTGACTTCCCTCTCTGACATCCTTAGTTAAGGAATTGACTTGCCCCCATCCCCATATCCTCCTGTAGACTGCAGAAAATTTCAACACCCGAGAGAAGTCAAAACTCCTCTTGTGAATTGCATATCGCCATGGGACGCTACTGGAAACGAGCCGCTGTCTTCCCTTTTTTTCTGATAGGTACAGACACTGACCCGCCCTCCTCCTAGTGATCTCGGCGGAGGTAAACAACGAATGCGCTAGCTCAGAGAGGGAGGGAGAAGCTAGGACGCATCCACATCCCACGTCCATGTGTTGTTTGCAGTCGTTCTTAAGGGCGTTCATAGCACCGCTGTTATTTGTCTCAGCGTTCTTAAGGGCGCTCATGGCACCGCTGTTCTTTGTCCCAGCGTGTCATTGTGACGTCTGATATGTCAGATTGTCCAGGTTTCTGTCACGATTGGTGTTAGATCTTGGGGAGAAACTTATGGGATTAAAAGATGTCCAACTGAAGGGAGAACTGGAGCGGTTTAGAAACTCCCTGGAGGAAGAATTTGAAACTGCAGTTCGTAAGGATTCAAGTGCCAACTCCCATCACTGAAGCTGCAGTTATTCATGATTCTCCAAAGCATCGGACTGAAATGATATAGAAATTCTGGGAAAGTGGTGAAAGATACAACAGTATCGAACGTCATTCATCTGAATTTTCGACATGATAAAGGATAGAGTTGTGTACGAGTAAATTCAGATCCGTAGTCCGCTTGTCCAAAGGCAAGAACAGCTACTACCTTTGTGTGTGTGGTGTTCATATCTAATTACACCCTGACGGAGGAGATGGAGGTTTTCATGCCTGGGTGTTATTTCAACCATCTCTAGAACTGACGAAGTGTGAGGTGCCTGACGAAACGAGCCGTAAACATAAGGGAATGACCATGGCAGAGGACTGAGGCTCTCCCGGCAGCCGTAAAACAGTGCGATGGGGACACATTTACAGGCATCGCTGTCCTCCTGGAGGCTGGATGTATTCTCACGAGCTGAGAGTGAGGGCAAGGCTATAGTGTCGCCAGAAGATTGAGGAACTGCTCAAGGTCAGGAGTGTGGGAGCGAGGCTAGAGTGCTGCAAGAAGATTGAAGAAATGTTCGGGACCAGGAGTGTTGAGAGCGTGTCTCTAGTGTCGCGATAAGACTGTGAGGAACTGCTCAAGGTTGTGATCACGAGTGTGAGAGTGAGGTTACAGGGTTGCAAGAAGATTAAGGAAATACTGACGGCGACCAGGAGTGTGTGAGCGAGGCTACGGTGTTGCTAGAAAATTGAAGAAATATTCACGACCAGGAGTGTGAGCGAGGCTAGTGTTGCAAGAAGAAGAAGGGAATATTGGCGACCAGGAGTGTGTGAGCGAGGCTTACAGGGTTGCATGAAGATTGAAGATATATTCATGACCAGGAGTGTGAGAACGAGGCTACAGTGTTGCACTAAGATTGAGGAAGTGTTCAGGATGAGTTATACGAGAGAGAGGCTGTAGTTTTGGCGCGTAGGTTGAGCTCAGACTACTGTTTGTTATCAGATGCAGCAGAGGAAAAGAAATGGTTTACGTTTGATATGACAGCGAAAGTGACTTAAGATCAGGAGGTGGAACTGTTTCTTGAATGCTTCTTATGGCGAGAACATCAAGACATGATGGAATTTACTCCCCAAACATTATCCGCGAAGTCCATTATCATACAAAGGAGAACATTGCATGTTAGCTAAGTAATACGTGTCATTGTTTTTCTATTCTGCTTTTTTTCTCTTTTTTTTTTTTTTTTTTGCTTAACTGTTAGAGATCTTATTCGTGAGTTGAGGATACGCGAAGTTCTTTCTTGAACATCTATATTCCACGGCCTATATATATAAGGTCCTAACAAAATTAACCTCCATTGACCACTTAGGAAGATCTTTGGAGTTAGAGTTGCATCTAATAGTAAGGTTTAGACTCTTTAAGTCCTTTATTTCCCTTCCTCTCTCTCTCTCTCTCTCTCTCTCTCTCTCTCTCTCTCTCTCTCTCTCTCTCTCTCTCTCTCTCACACACACACACACACACACACACACACACACTAAATGTCATACCGCAAACATCTAAAAAAAGAATGGAAAATGGAGACGTCTTATTTGCTGGTGTTTCTGTAGTAGCGTTACGACGTCGGAGGAGTGTAATTCGTTGTGTGCGTACGGTAAACGAAACGAAAAACGCGAGCACGAGTTGGGGAAATATTGTGTGTGAGTTTTCCCCTCGCTCCGTTACTTCCCCTCTCTCCCGCGAAATGCATTTTGATCATTCGTTCTGTACGTTAGAGTCATATATGCTTTCAGTGATGGTTTTCGGCGGCGGTCGCCTTCTCCTCCAACAGCCCATTGTCGTATGAACGAGTTCTCGTCCGTTCACGTGAACGGCATTTGATCTTCCTTTGTCCCGGCTGACTCATGTAATTGCAAGTAGTTCGAAGTCTTTGGAGAAAACTTGATTACCGGCGGCCCGGTGTGTCTCTCCCTCCTATTAATCTTTGACCCTCGCGGTGTCTCCGTCGCCTCGGAACTTTGCCAACAATACTGTGTAAGTGACTTACAAGGTTACTGACCGGTGTTGCTCTGTTTCTTATCCGGCTGCCACTGTAAGAAGTTCGGCTCCCCCCCGCCTCCCTTTTTTTTTTTCCACGGGTTACCTTCTTGCGTGCAAGCAAATGGTTTCTGAGCTCCGGCAGTAAATTTCTTGCTGTTTTCTGCAGCGAAGTCAGCTTTTGCATTTTCGTCACCGGTTTTAGATCAGTTCCACTCCTGCTAAGGTTTCCATTTATAACTTCGGGCAAATATGAGATGAACTGTCACGACTCTCTTAATGTCTATTAGTACCTTGGCATTATCCCATCTGTTGCAGAGTTATTTACTCCAACCATCTTTGGCCTCACTCTACTCTTCCGTCCTCAAAAAGTTACAGAAATGCTGATGTTTTGAGGATTTCATTCTGTGTGCGTGTTTATCACTCTATATCCCGGCTAATCTTTCCTTTAACCTTTCTTGTAGCATAGGCAAGATAAAAGGAAATGTGTAATGCTCTCATGATGTTCCTGTGTGTTTTTTTTCGTAATTACTCTTTCTCACTCAGTGACAGAAGTCCTCCTCGAGGCTTGGTCCTCAAATAAGGAGAATGCACAAAGTGAAAGAAGAGATTCATCAGTTAAGAGGGCAAACTGCAGCCGGTTTTCTACGGTATATAACAAGAACCTCGGTGTAGGTATTGTAAACCCCAAGCATGAGGCGGTTCCTGGCCAGCGGTGAAGGTCTCTTCATAATCACAACCCAACAAGCAACCACACCCTCACCATAGGACCAGCCGGCTGCTCGGAATGAGAGCGAGTCAGTTGGTCGGTCGGTCGAGGGCGAAGGCAGTGACGCGATGTCGGCTCCGGCGGGGGAGGTGGGGTTGTTGGGTCAGAGCGGCGTGTCGGCAGCGGCTTGCCATATGGCTACGGTCGCAGGTGTACAATGTCCCCCCTGCTTACCTCCCGAGGTTAAACTTAATGTATTCCTGCCTGCACCACAGCTGCCGCCACAACAGTTATGCTCAGTGGAGGGTTGGGGGGAGAGACAGAGAGCCTTCGCCTCGCTATTCTTTTCTTCCACTGCTTTTAAGGGGACTGTATATTCGGCCAGACTACCTCGCTAGTCCTTGGGATTGTGTGTGTGTGTGGGGTCTGTGTATCTATGTCCTTATCTGTGTAACTCACTCCCGGTCTACCTCCTCCCGTGGCGCAGAGACGCTGAAGACGGCCATCAACTTTGATTTCGGATCCATCGCTTTGTTTTGTTACTCCGAACAGCTGCAGAGGACGCGAGCGAATCCATCTCAAGCTTTATTTTCCTTTTGAAACGACGTACTTCACAGGACGTTTTAAGATACCAGGGCGTTCAGACAGTCCTCAAAGACCAGCTCCTGACGGGAGAGCACGATTGGAACCTGTCCGAAAGTGCTGGTGGAGAAGCTGATTGTCTTGCTGGAATGAACAGGTCATTGTTGTTACGATATCCCCCACTGGAATCCCGGCGTAACTGTTTTCCTGGAAATGATCTGTCTCGGTGTATAGTGGTCTTGCTCGCCGGAGCTCAAAGACTCTGATTGAAACTAAGACTTGAGAGAAGACCCCACAGCGGCTTTGACGGGTCTCCTCATGCCTGATCAGTTATTGGCTTATCTGGAACTTATACTGCATTATTTACAGTCGGTGATTCTTATTTATTGATCTGTCTATCTATCTATCTGTCAGTCTCTCTCTACCTCTCTATGTGTGCGTGAGCGCCAGGAATAGATAAAGGAAAGCTCCATGCGCTCACATTCATTCTCTAACTGTCGTGTGTAATGCAGCTAAATCGCAGCTCCCTATCCACATGCAAGCCCCCACAGACTTTTCCACGGCTTTTCCCCTACTGCTCCACATGCCCTAGTTCAGTCCCTAGGACAGCACGTCGACCCCTGTATACCACATCGTTCCACTTCACTCCTGCAAGAACAGGCCCCAGTTGCATAGAATCGTTTCACTCCTTCATTCCATCTCCTGTTTAGTCCTCCCCTTCTTCTAGTTCCTTCCACTTCTGACACATTTATCCTCTCTGTTAACCTCTTCTGACTCAATGTCTCCATATGTCCAAACCATTTCAGCAAACTAACTTCCTCTCTCTCTCTGCCACACTCTTTTTTATTATGAATACACGTGTGTGTGTGTGTGTGTGTGTGTGTGTGTGTGCTTATGGTAATGAATGGTCAGTCCACATCTGTCATTCATGTAATTAGGTCGAATTTCGATGACAAATTACTACAGCGTTAACTCAAGATTCGTTTGTGTCTTTTGTTAGGTCACTTCTGGATGGGTTTGCCTCACTAGAAGTTTACATGCGTTTGTTATTATTTGTTTATGTCTTTAAGGTATAATGTTTTCAAGATATTTTGTAGGGGGAAATCAGTCAAATGAGCAGCTAAGGTAACGTTTTACTATGTGATTACAGGAAAGTCAAGATTGTTTGAACCGGATTGACGATCTCATGATGATGAGGTTATACAAACGGTATCATTATCCAAGTTTGAGTTCAGTTTTGGTGTAAAATGTTCTCACAAATATATGTAGTTAGTCGCTTCTGGGCTAATATGTTGCAAGGAGACAAATGTGTGACCAGGTATTATTCACGCATTTGACCAGTTGGTCTTCTCCTCATAATGTCTTCCACTGAACTTGATTTTTAAGCCATTTAACCTGTTGGAAACGACAGCTGGACTACGACTCTTGTGCACGACAGTACGATCCGTTAAGCACGTGGGTACGACCCTTGTGCACGAGGATGCGATCCTTAAGTACGACGGTACGACTGCTTGGGCATTTGACTGGAATTTTGGCCCATATCCTATGTGTTAGGTCAGAGGTCACCGCCATCATACCCAAGGGTCGTACGATCGTGCTGAATGGTCGTAATATCGTGCTTAAGGGTCGTACCGTCGTGCTCGTGTCGTACTGTTGTGTTCATCGGTCGCACCGTCGTGCTCAAGGGTCATACCATCGTGCTCAAGGGTCGTACCGTCGTGCTCGAGGGTCGTACCGTCGTGCTCGAGGGTCGTACCTTCGTGTTCAAGGGTCGTACCGTCGTGCTCAAGTGGCTGACACACTCTTGAAGTACAAGGTAACAAGAATATTACAAATTTATTCCAAGTCTTTTTCTCTATTTAAGCCCACTGAATTGAACCTGTCTCTCACCACCCTGTCTGCTGCCTCCTCCTCCTCCTCCTCCTCCTCCTCCTCCTCCTCCGGTAGGTAGGGGTTCCACAGCGCCAGGCACGATGTCACTTCGATGCTCGTGTACTCTGAGGTGTGTGGTGGGTTCCCGTCGCTTAAACAGTGTCAGTAGAACAGCATCGGTGACATATGGGAGGCACAGGATTCCCCGCTGCTCATCTTGTGTGTCGGATGACTGTGTGTGTGTGTGTGTGTGTGTGTATGATTTGATCTGGTTTGTGGTGGGTGCCGTTCGTCAAGTTGTGTGTGTATATATATATATATATATATATATATATATATATATATATATATATATATATATATATATATATATATATGTTATTTACGGTTTCTGTGTATGATATATGGTATATGCTGAGTGATGTCATGTGTACCTGTTCGTAAAGTGTTGCTTACGTTTTTGTGACAGGATGTGTACTTGGTTTGTGACGTGGTGTGCACGTGATTTATGACGTGCTGTGTACGATCCAGGACGTGTTCTGCGGGACCATATGGTCTGTCACGATGCATACAGTACCCTATCCGCGTTGTGGTTCGTATGGTCTTTACAGTGATGGATACAGGCCTCCTTCCCCTCCTGACGTGAAACTGATGGTCTGCGGCCGTGTGTGTGTGTGTGTGTGTGTGTGTGTGTCTATACGGCCTGTAGCGTGATGGTCCATAATGTTGTGTGGACAGTCTGGGACATGATGAGATGGTGGGTGCACCGTACCATCTGTGACAAACTGTTACGGCCCAAAACGCGGTGTTTACCATCTGTGACATATTGTTACGATCCAGGACGCGGAGTATGTCCGCCTGTGACATAGTGTTTACGATCTCTGATGGGTTATGGCGAGTTGTGACTTAGTGGCGCCGATTTCCATAGGCCTTTATGAGAAGTGGGTAGTGTGTGTGTGTGTGTGTGTGTGTGTGTGTGAAGGGGTTTGGATGCTTTCGTATGGTAGACGTGTTGGCTTCGACCGCGCTGAGCGCACCTTGTCGATTCAGACGTTTGAACTGCTTTCGGATGGAGGTAACACCTAAGACCGAACACATGGGGATAGACATGGGGATATATAGGAATGCAAAGAACAGGCCACAGGGTCCTTTCGAAGGTATTTGTGGGTAGTAGATCAGAGGCACAGGGCCTCGTTGAGGAGAGATCGGATGAGCAGTTGAATATATACAAGGAGAAATGCTTCTAGAGTATATGACTACATTGGCGCAATATTTGTCGAAGGTATTTCGAAACATGGTTTGTTGCTTTCAGCTCTTGCTGTTTGTAAGGCGTCCTGTACGTTGATGCTCATATCAAAGTATAAGTACTTTGCCTCTCTGCAGTAAAGAGCGTATCTGAACCTTTGTTCCAGTAGAAGAGGTGAAAGCAGACGAATCTGATCCCATGAAGGTTGACGAGGTGAAAGTAGTCGATGCTTTTGATAATCTTGACTGCCTTCGAGACGGGTTTCGAAGGGTTTGTTTCTCAGTCACGGAACATCTTTGGTGCTTTAACTCTTCCAGCAATGTCTTGAAACAGCATCTCCATAGGCTTGTCAGAAGCATCCGCACACTTCCTCACCACATAGGGTGAGACATGATCATAAACTTGAGACTTGTATGAGTCAAGATCCTTTAGTAATATGTTTAAGTCAGTTGTAGATGTTTCATTGCTCTCCCAGACTACTCAATTCCATCCCATTCATGTTAGAGCTGTTGTGTCTTCCACTGTGAAAAACACTTTTGAATGTGTCATTCATCTTCTTCCATATATTTACATCATCCTCCGCAACTCTTCTCTCTTGAATTCCCTAGAATAGTTGCCATAAGTGGTGGTATTATATACCCCTGATGAATTTATGGAACATTTGTTTTAGGTTATTACTTTCCACCCGTTTCCAATATTTATTCCATATTCTTTTATTCTTTTCCTCCTAATGTACGTGTTCTGTGCGTGTGTTTGTGTGTGTTTGTGCGAGAGCCATTATGTGTGTGTACGTGATGTTTGGTTGTGTGTGTGTGTGTGTGTGTGTGTGTTTGTGCGAGAGCCATTGTGTATGTGTACGTGATGTGTGTTTGTGTGTGAGGTGGTGAGAAGTGAGGGGGACCAGGTGTCGTGGTTGCCTCACTAATGACCCCCCACCATCTCCAAGAATCCACAGCGGTTCCCTCCCGCCACCACCACCACCACCTTCTTACGACCTAATGAAAGAGAGAGAGAGAGAGAGAGAGAGAGAGAGAGAGAGAGAGAGAGAGAGAGAGAGAGAGAGAGAGAGGAGTACTGATCATTATTTTCCCCTATACTCTCCTCTCAGTTCGCCATCTCTCGCTTCCTCTGCTTCTGATACATACCTTCTTGCTCTCGTCTTTGTTCTACATTACTCTCCCACGTCACCAGCCCTGTTATCCTCTTCTATCTCACCTCTGCTTCTATGGTTTTGTCCTTACTCTCCTCATCTCTTCCTCTAGATTTTCTTCATCTTCTCCTCCTCTCTTCTCCTCTACTCTCCTCACTCTCCTCCTCCTCCTCCTCTCTCCATCCCTCACCCTCTCTCTCTCTCTCTGCCCTCACCCTCCGTCCACTGGCCCCGTGTTCAGTCCCCTTTAATCCTGCCTTACCCCGTCCATCATCTGCCTCCCGCGTCTGTCGTGCCTTCCAAACGACAACCGTCATTGAGACAGGTCCTCGCCAGGGCTCCAACCCCGGCCGTTCGCTGCCCACCTCACCGTGTATTGCTGCTGGCTTCAGTTTACACACGGGGAATTACTGGAGGATGGGAAGGGACTAGTGTGCAGGTAAGGGTGTACGTGAGTGTGTCTTCGGCTCCGTCAGTCAGTCAGTGTGCTTTGGGGGTGGTCGGTTATTGGTGTGTTTGCGGGGTCCCTCGTCTGTTCATAGCTGTGTTTGTTAGTGTGTTTGTGGGGTTAGTGTTTGTTTAGGTGGGTCTCTTAGTGTGTTTCTGGGTTCTTTGTTAGTGAATGCTTCGGTGGGTGTGTTAGTGTGTTTGCGTTGTTTGTTGGTGTGTTTGCGATGTTGTAAGTGTGTTTTCGATGTTGTTTGTTAGTGTGTTTGCGATGTTTGTTTGCTTATGGGATCTTTCGTTAACGTTTTCTTAGGCTTGAGTTTCCTGCTGTAGTGGTGTTGTTTGTCACTTCTTTCTCAGGTGGGTTGTAAGTGTGACACACTAGTTGTTTGTCAGTGTCACACTTGAAAAAAAGATCTTCCTCTCTCAGTTAATGACGCACCTGAATCAGTTTTAGAAATCGCTTGTTTGCCCCATTGGTCCTGACAATTTGCTGCCTCTCTCTCAGATAACACTTCTCATTGCTTCAGTATGGATGATCTTGTGGTAGATAACTAAAGTCATTGATCTGCTTATAACGACACGATAGATAATCTTAACTAGATATATAGATATCTTGTGGAAGATCACGAGTGACGTCACCTCCCATACTTAACAGTCCATAAAAAACTATGAAAGTTAGGTCATGAATGAGAAGTGTGACTCTTATTGCTGCAGTAACTGGATTATCGTAATTACCCAATCACAGTTCCATGAATGAACGAGTTTGGGCCACATATCCGTGTTAGCCACTGTGTTACCAGATACTCGTAATGTATTCTGACATACGTTGTTAAAGACAAAGATTGCCTCCCTTTTAGACGTCTGATCTCCGAACCTTCAAGCATTAAAAATCTTCATTTTTTTTCCACCCTATACGTTTCTTGGAAACTTGGGGCGTTTAGACACATTAGTGGCGAAGGCGTCCTTAACCCTTGAAGTCATGTTACAATACAACTTCCTTATTGTCTCCTCTCCAACCTCAGACTCCATAAGCAGGAGTTTTTGGACACGTTTTGGCAGTATTTATCGAGTCTATTGTCCCGTTATATTGCCCCGTAAAAGGATACTAGTGCGCTGTTTATACACAGTCGAGTTGTTGTTGTGTGTGTATATGTGAGTTTATGAGTAATGTCTCTCCTGTACTTTATGAGGGTGACAGTTACGTTGAGGGGAGTCGTCATGAGGTGATCTCGAGTGCTGCTGTTGCCTCATTGAAAAAAGAATATAGATGTAAAAGAAAAGTATTAAAGTGTCTCTTGAGATGACCCGGTGAGGGTCATGGAATATTGAGATCACGGAACTCTAGCTACGTTCTTCTCCTCCTCCTCCTCCTCCTCCTCCTCCTGAGGAACGTTACTTAACACCGTCTGCGTCTCTGTTCCTGGTAGACATCGTGACCTATTTCCGTCACAGATTACTACGTGATGGATGGATGGATGGGAAGCAATGATATTGTAATTCTGACTTTATGGCACCAGTGATCGCTCTTTCATTCAGTATGAAGTAAGATAATCGTATCTATGTATCTAGATTACAAGACTTTTGATGAAACTGAGGGGTGATGAATTGAGTTACTTCGAATTGCGTTATTTTTTTTTTTTTTTCTACGTCTGCGCCACGCGATGGATTGTTCAAAACTGTCGTCTCGAAGACGCATACAAACGTTCTTATAGAGGTTCCGTAAGGGATCAGTTCCGTGTATGCTCATCATTACTTCTTGGCAACAGCTTACGCAAAGAAAAAGGTTCTCGTGAATGAGGAAGTTCAAAGAGGGTAGTGAGGTGTGATGTGCAAGACTAGACAATGTTCCAGTACAAGTGTGAGTTTACGCTTTGAACTTTTTGAGGAAGATATTGTGAACAATCCAGTCGTGTGTGTGTGTGTGTGTGTGTGTGTGTGTGTGTGTGTGTATGTGTGTGTGTGTGTGTGTACTCTAATGTATCTGAAGTCAGTTAATTTCATTATTTTGCGGTTCATTGTGCTGTGTTCATTCCAGGAACTAAGACCTCAAACGATTCCGCGCAAGGGCCGGGGTAAATGGAACATGCGCACTGATCATTTTCCAGTTCCTTTGGGGGAAACGCTGAGAGAGAGAGCGTTCGTCAAAGGAACCTGAGTTATTGAAGATATTCCCTTCAGCATTACCCGCTCCAGAGCCACAAGGCTAGCAACGCTAAGAGACAAGGTTCATGGCATTGGTTGGGATATGGGACAAGCGTTCGATATTTTTGCCAGTGGTTCCTGGGCCGAGGCGATCGTTTGATGTTTGCATCCAGCTCTGTCAACATTTGGAGAGAGAGAGAGAGAGAGAGAGAGAGAGAGAGAGAGAGAGAGAGAGAGAGAGAGAGAGAGAGTGGGGTTTAAAAGGGGGTTTAGAAGGGGGAAGGAGTGGAGAGGCTACAGCTATTCCATTTCCATTTCCCGTATGATACATCGAAATAGATACGCGCTCACGGATCGCCATATATATATATATATATATATATATATATATATATATATATATTGTTGCAACCTATGTTTTCTGTAACCTGAAGGATGTGAAGACCCTCATCAGGGGAACATCAGTTTAAACGTCAGAGGTCTATCCTTGTGGTGTAAATGATCACCACCTCCTCCTCCTCCTCTTCCTCCTCCCACCACTGGTGTATAAATATGAGCGTTTTCTCCACGCACTTATTTTCTGGAAAACATCACCGAAAGAAGAAAAAAAAGAAAGAAAAAGAGAACGCTGGCAAACTATTTAGTATATTTTTTGTTTCAAAGCCGAGAGTTTAGTTGTTGTATTTGTTTTAGCAGTAGTCTTAGAGTAAGTGGGAGACGATACGGCAAACACAAGTTTCGCTGTCGTTGTTTGACTTGGGAGCCAAGTATTAGCTTTAAGAGGTCTGGGGGTAAATTCAATTTACAACTTGATGATGTCGCGTTTTCTCCCTGTTAAACTTTGGTAAATGAACCAGATATTTCGTCTCGTGTTTGCAGGAAACAGTCTTCATCACAGTTTTGAAAAGAGTGGGGGGTATTTTTAGTTCCCGCGGGTCGAATGATATATATAAAAAAAGACGACATATTCTTCATGGTACATGAGTATTTTTCCATTAGTAATTAGAAAGGGTTAATCTTTGTCTGTACGACGTGTGTTTTACGTGATAGTTTTAATACTTTGAAAGTCACGTGTGAATATATTCACACAATGGATGTAACATTATAGTTTCTGTCCTTGTTTTTATGTAAACTGTAACGTGTCTAGATATTTCTGAATTATCTGATTAAAGGAAAACGCTGAAGGCAGACAGAGAAATGACATACAACGTGTACATTTGTGTTGTAAAAAGGAGGGTGGTGTTCCTCGATGCAGCTGTGGTACCGAACTGCAGTTAGGGGACGTGGGATCTTCGGTGGCAGGAGGTGATGGTGGCGAGAGCCGTGCTGTAGCTCCCTCTTGACGAAGGCATATTTCCGAAATTTTTTTTTATATTTAGTTCTGTTGCTCTTCTTTGTATTACTCCTCGATTTTCTTTATATTTGATCAGAGTTGGTGACCAGCATTGAACAGCATGTTGTAAGTGTTGTTTAGACTGATTATTAAGACCAATTTATAGTTTCCATATCTGGTAATGGGGCCTAACATTCTGTTTGCTCTATCATACGCAGTGAGGCGTTGTTTTTGCATATATAAAGTCATTACATTTGCTCTTAAGATCTTTTACTTCCTGTACGTTTGATAATGACTGTGGGTCTTCCTCCTCCTCTTTGAGAACCTAACTCAGAGGAAGACCTCCCTTTCCTTGCACCTGCTGGGCTAACTTAGACCTCCCTTCTCCTACACCCTGAGGATCTACACAGGGGATCCTCCCTCCTACACCCTGAGGATCTACACAGGATCTTCCCTTGTACACCCTGAGGATCTACACAGAGGATCCTCCCTTCTACACCCTGAGGATCTACAGAGAGGATCCTTCCTCCTACACCCTGAGGATCTACACAGAGGATCCTCCCTTCTACACCCTGAGGATCTACAGAGAGGATCCTTCCTCCTACACACTGAGGATCTACACAGAGGATCCTCCCTTCTCCTACACACTCTTAAGAGCTACCAACAAATCCTGACTCTCGTAACTTTTGAGCTTCATCCAAAACTCACAATTTAAAACTTTCTCCTTGCTGGCGTGTATGTATGTATGTATATGTATATATATATATATATATATATATATAAAGATCCCCCTCGTGAAAATGAACACCACCGTTGCTATGAATATGTTAAGCCTCGAACGAAGGATGCTTGCCTGGCAGCACAGCTATCACTTTGACAAGTGACGTCCAACTCCCTTCGTTTGTTCTGTGAAATTACCAAAGTTCTGGGGAAGTAGGAGTCTGGTGTGAGGAGGGCCTGGTGTAATCGGTGTGGGAGTCTGTCATTGTGTGTGTGTGTGTGTGGGTGTGTGTCTTAACGTGCATATGCGTGTGTCTGCTTCGTCTTTGTGCCACTGAAGGCACGACTTAACGTGTGTGTGTGTGTGTGTGTGTGTGTGTGTGTGATGCACGCAGGCGAGCACACACATGACAGGTGATGCTTTGGTGTAAGTAGCGAGAGAGAGAAGTGTTCGTCATGCATGATAGTGGCCATCATCGGGTATCATCCCGTCTGCTGTGTTGGTAAGAACGCGCCTCAGACGCACTGCTTACCCAAGCACTCGCTAACGGTCTGTGCTTGAGTGCTTGCCGTTGCGCATGCACCCGTGGGCGGGCTTGGGCGTGCCTTTTTGTTTTACCGTGCATTCGCTCGGAAGTTCTCGGTCCTGTTAACGCTGGTTGAGTTACGGTTACGTTACGTCACGTTGAGTTCTGTTCGAGGGATTCCGTTGGCCTAACTCGACCAGGAGTAACGTTGAGTGGTGCCTACGTGGACCATGTTGACCCACCTATAAGGTCATGACAACACAGGAGTACACATCATTGTACACATCATTGTACACATCATTGACTGAGCATCATCGGCAGATGGAGTCAGGTATGATGTGGCTCGGGTCATTGAAACAGGTCAAGGGTTGTAGTTGGCTTGCGAGTGAGCACGTAAGTAAGCCAAAGATGACCTCAACCCCTTGAAGGAAGGTCTCCTCCGACACTTGACCTCTGTTGACCCTTCCACTTGAAATCATTTTCGATCCGCCGAACGAGCTTAGTCCTTCGCCCTTTATATGGAGGACAGTGTCAAATGCTTTCTGACAGTCCAGGACGGAACATACAGTTCGTTCATCCAGCTCATAGTTTTAAAATGTAATAAGATGTGTTACGTGTGATCTATTATGACCGAACCCATGTTATTTCTTCCTGAAGCATTTTCTGCTTTTTAGGTACAGCAATCATTCCTTTTTGCTTTCTGATTACTGATCGCGCAGAGCCATTCACAACAGCCCTCATCGTCCTTTTTTTTTCCTTTGGAGTAAATAAACGCAGCTTACCAGTTCCATTTTCGTAATGGCCCAAAACGCTTGCTCATTTTTAGTTTCTTTGGTATGCCTCTCATACTTTGGATTTTTCTTTAGTTACATCTCCTGTTGTTCGTCAAGGGCTTCCTCGTTCTCCTTAAGCACGTAGAGTGAGATAGCATCATCGAGAGCATGTGCCTTGTTTGGGTTCTAACTCCTTGTGACCTTGAGTTGTATCGTATTTGAATAAGTATTTGTAAAAAGAATGTGTGAAAATACGTATGTATGCCTACATAAGTCTGTAACATTAATCATCGTATGCCATACTTACTATTGAGTCTCCTCCCCTCCCATCTCCTCTTCCCCCACTCCCTGATTCCACGTTAGCCTCCCCATTGCTTCCCCTTTCCCCTCCACTCTCCCCAGCCTCCTCACCCCACCTACCGGTTGCCCACACCCACCTTCACAATTGCCCAATTGATCCTTTTCGTCCTAACTGCCTGTGTATGGTGCTTTAACCCTGAAGGTGCCTAGTGTCGCCGCTAAACTTGTTACGCTTGTGAAAATGTGAATTGCAGTCGCTTTCCTTTACCATGTGATTTCCCCACGGACGCTTGTCAATGCGTATGTTTTCCTTTACGCAAAATGATCCGGAATGAATCTATGGAGTCGCGTTAGTCAGTTAGTATATAATATACCAGGATTAAACTGTATTGATAAGGATTTGTTCACTGAAGTAAATCACATGTACTAGATATTTCCAGAAGCAGACGTATGTTGAATGTTTTAATTAGTGCTCTCGCGTGGTGATGAGCAGAGGTGTTGAGGCTTAAGCTGAGGTTGGGGGGAGTTATGAGATTGTTGTGAGGCTGTGAGAAAGGCAGGCTAAAAGGGACGCTGAGGGAGGTGGCTTGAGGGAGATCATGAAGGAGATGGGAGGAGTTTTGATGGATGGTAAGAGAGAGAAGCAATGAGGCTCGGAGGATAGTGAGGGAAGTTGGGAGGTGGAGGTCGCAGATGGTCATCTAATATGACATTTACGTGGAAGAAAAATTATCATGGTCGTCCCACATTACACGAGTTGTATAGGTAAACTCGCTGTAAAATATTAAGCACAGAAGCCCTAAGCTTGCGTCTGTATTTTCTAGCCGCTTTCAAAGATCCTTGAGAATTGGCTCGCGGTACGACTTGAAAGCTTGGAGCTTCCTTGTGTTTATTTCTCCACCGAGTTTACCTACATCAGTGCTTCACGTGTGGATGTGATTTACTGCGAGTGGTATGGGATGTATGACCTCAAACACTCTAAGGTGACAGCTGGACTCTGTATTAAGGCCAGGGAGGAGGGTCGGCGCATCTCATGACCACCATGTCTCCAGCCTCTGGGAACAAACTCTTGGCAGAAGACCCCTCACACAAGCTCCTAATGGCCTCTGATGCCGCTCCGCCGTCCTTGTCAGTGTCCTTACGTGGCGTCAATATATCTAGGAGATTGCAAGCGACGTGGTGTCATGCTTCACTCTGCTCACAGTGTCTCCCGAGGTAGGCGAGGGTCTGTGATCCTCACAAGGCAGCCGCTGGGGGAGTCATGGAAGGGACTGGTAGTCATTGGATAGATTTAATATAGTCAAGGACACCCCACGGCAAGGAAAAGGTGAATGTGTATGATTTTGACGTGGGTTTAAGGGTCGGGATTTTAGGAGAGCCATCCCAAGTACTTGTCTTGCTCTGGGAAGAATTATTCTCTCTCTCTCTCTCTCTCTCTCTCTCTCTCTCTCTCTCTCTCTCTCTCTCTCTCTCTCTCTCTCTCTCTCTGCGTGTGTCCGTCGTGATCAAACCTTTGTTTTGTCTGTAGGTTCTATTTCCTCCGGTGGTACCGAGCAAGGAAAAGGGAAATCGATATTCGCAGGTGGAATTAAACGCAACCACGGGTCGCTCAGGGTCAAGCCGGCACGGGTTCGAATCCCGGTGCGCGGCAGTCGTTCCACAGTCCACCCAGCTGTTCCTCCTCCTCCTCCACTCGAACACCCGTTACATACCAGAAGCCTAAAATCGTATTTAGCTTCTCCACTCGTCCTTCTAAATCCAGTTAATTGGATTGTTAATTATGATGCATTTTTTTCGCTACTTTGGATGATTTGAGTTCTGGTCTGTGAGCATCACTGATGACATCTCGAGGGTGGATGTGCGCAAGTGGAGCCGTTGCTCGTTTGTTCCTGGATGCTGTACCTCACTCAGGTGAGATATGTATACAATTATATGTAAAGGTGACGTTAAATTCTTTATGTGTAGAACACTTAAAACTTCTACTTGTTAGAGGAGACAAGTTTTTTTTTTTTTTTTTAAGCTACTGTTTTGAAGGAGATTGTTTAATGGGGAATGTGATATATTTCAGATACTTGGCGAAAATTAGGTAAGGAGATGGACGGATAATCGTCTTAGCTTTAACACTATAATAACACAGAACAAAATTTTTTAAACGTGTCATCCCTAAGTCCAGCTCGAACACCAATGTTCTCCTTTACGTCATCCGGCAGCCCATCTTCGCCGCAGGATCCGCCAGGCGTCACCCCACATGCCTTCTTCTTCATCCACTAGTTAACTTAACCAGCTTACTGCACCGAACACTTGCTCCGGCCTCAATAGATGGCAACACACTGGCTGTTCTCTCTCTCTCTCGCTAATGACTATAGCGTTGGTGTGGCCAGAATCCTGAACCTCTCGTTGCGTCCTCCCGCTCGTTAGGGAAATGAGTCATTGTTACGACGATGCTGACCACTTTAAGTGTTACCTTCAGCAGTTATTTGGGCAGCTGAGGTAGACTTGTGTCTCGAGAAGGATGGTGGGGAGGAGGAGGAGAGACTAAGAGCAAGAGACGTTTTTGAAAGGTTGGGGGTGGAAGTGTAGGTCGACTCAGTCACAGAGTAGAGGAATGTGTTCGGGAGTGCGGAGTTTGAGGTCATAGGTCGAGCGTTGCTGGAGTGGACTGCGTGAATATTCAGGGGTGCATAGTAGAGATGACTCGCTTGTCGATGATACAGAGAGAGCACATATGGTATACAGGTCGTGATTGAGGTGTTTGAAGGTCGTGATTGAGGTCAAAGGTCGATTATTTCAGGGAGAGAGAGAGAGGACATAGATCTCGGTGGATGTAGCAGAGGTTATACACAGATTATTCCAGGGGCAGAGAACTCATGTCATAGGGTCGGGTATATCTAAGGACATAGATCCTTTATATTCCAGACAGGCGTAGATAAAAGACAGCATCTGTTTTCCGGACGATGTAGCGGAGATCAGAGTTCGATCCTCTTTCGCGCAGAAGAGCACACATGTGTTCTGGAACATGTAGGGTTTGTGGCAGTGTGTGTGAAGGAATCGTCTCTGAATGCTCGTATACGACATTGGATGAAAGAAGAACCTCTGATATTTTGGATTCATTGAGAAGAATATTGAATGAAGTTTATGAAATCACTCCATCTGTACGTAGTCATCCAATGCGAGCTATATCGCAACAGTTTTGTTTTTATAGTTCTGTCACTTAGTTAACAAGGAAACATTGTTATTTTTAAGCCAGGTGGACATCGCGTGAACGAACAGAACCACCAGCAATCAATAATACTAGCAAGAAGGTCACAGACACGATATGAATACGTCAAAGGAGTAGAACGAACTTAGAAAAAATAAAAGCTTTCGTCTCCGACAGAACTTCTTGTCCGAAATGAATTTTCTTCAGTACCTTACCAAGCATCATGCATCTTCCTGGGGGGCATAGTGATGTATGTAGGGAGACGCCCACATAGTGATGTATGTAGGGAGACGCCCACATAGTGATGTATGTAGGGAGACGCCCACATAGTGATGTATGTAGGGAGACGCCCACATAGTGATGTATGTAGGGAGACGCCCACATAGTGATGTATGTAGGGAGACGCCCACATAGTGATGTATGTAGGGAGACGCCCACATAGTGATGTATGTAGGGAGACGCCCACATAGTGATGTATGTAGGGAGACGCCCACACAGTGATGTATGTAGGGAGACGCCCACATAGTGATGTATGTAGGGAGACGCCCACATAGTGATGTATGTAGGGAGACGCCCACATAGTGATGTATGTAGGGAGACGCCCACATAGTGATGTATGTAGGGAGACGCCCACACAGTGATGTATGTAGGGAGACGCCCACATAGTGATGTATGTAGGGAGACGCCCACATAGTGATGTATGTAGGGAGACGCCCACATAGTGATGTATGTAGGGAGACGCCCACATAGTAATGTAACGAGAGAGACGCCTTTATCTTTTTTTTCTCATTATGTAGGGAATGTGTGAGGAGTCTCTCTGTGTAGTCTACCACACCTCACACATCTCTCACTTGCACCTTCCTTACTCGAGAGTAACAGCTTCCAGCAGAGACAAACACACAGGAAAAAAGAAATGCCGTTCCTGTGAAACTAGCTTGGAGCTTTTTTCCTGCAAAAGTCGGGTGATATTCTCCAAGCCTTGATAAAAAGTTTGCTAAAAAAAAAAAAAAAAAAGTAAAAAAAATTCTTTGTGAAAAAAAAAGAAATTACTTTGGTAAAAGCTGTGGTAAAAGAATTTTACCCAAAAGTCTATCTAGTTTAAAAGTCTTTGTAAACAATGAAAAATTGTTTTGCTAGCATCTTCGGGGGGGGGGGGGGGGGGGGGAAGGTAAGAAAAACAATTAGTAAAGGACTCGGTCAACCCAGTCACATGTTTAGCTTCGTCATGAAGGCGTTTGGTGGCTGGCAAGAGGGAGGTCATGACTTTCTCTAGGGCTGCTTCCTCACTGCTGTGACCTATGATGTACTCAGCTGGAAAATGTAATTGGTTTAGCTGACAGCTGATAGCTGTATACATCATAAGTCAGCTAAACCAATTATATTCCCAGCTATGCTAACATAGCTGGAAATGTAATTGGTTTAGCTGACTTATGATGGACATAGCTGGAAATATAATCGTTTTAGCTTTCTACAGACACTGAGGTCCCTCCAGCATGTCATCACCTTGTCGAGGAGGTGGGTCCTCCGTTAGTTCGAATCCTTCTTAAGGGTCATTGTCAGGTCCATGAGTAGTTATAGACTATTCCCTGTGGCCATTAGGTGATCCAGAGGTGTTCCAGACGTGGCATGGATCGTGTGATGTGAGGCGACTTCTTATGACGTGATCGATGCAGAGTACTTGATCGTTAGTCTCACGTGATGATGAATAACTAAGTCTTCCCTTTATTATCACCCATTAGCTGGGAATTTGAGGTATAATTGGCGTCAGAATTGCCTTGAATTCGAGCACACTTCTGTTATATGTTTGTGAAGAAACACCACGGCGACTTGCGCGGTGTCGGAGGCTTGGGAGCTGTGCAATCCGATGCCTTGGTCAACAATCAGTCCTCCTCCTTCAGTAAGACCTCCTCCGACAAGGCCCTTCCTCAGGAGGTTCTCTCCGTGTTTGACGAAACTGTTTGCTCGTAAACAGACGCAGAGGTCGTGGTTCTTCCTTCACGCGCGGGGGACAGTATGTGATACACCGACGTAAACTGAGGGATGAATTTTGTGGATGAGGATTGTGCAGCAGAGAAAGTTCAAAGGATGGTACTCCACGTGCGTAGTACTCCCTCCATGTACAGTACACCCAGATGATTACACACTCACACACACACACACACACACGTATATGTATATATATATATATATATATATATATATATATATATATATATATATATATATATATATATATATATATATATATAAAGCTGCAAACGCAACATACTCGGATGACCCGCCATTACGTACTTCACACGAAGAACCACACACACCTCAGCGTTTCGGTTTTGATCTACGTATGTTCGCTTCGTCGGTGCCCAAGCCCACCCTGCTGAAGGCACCGCCAGGAGCTCCCCTGTCACAGTGGGAGTTCGATGATGGAGACCTGATGGTTCTCTGTGGCAAAACCCCTTTCACAGATGACCCACAGGAATATTCAGGCTAGGGTTCTGCCTTGTTAATCCTGACATGGTGTAGTGGCCCATGTCAGCCATTAAGGGCTAAGGGAAAGGGATATTTTTCGTCTCCTGTAACTAAAAAAGATTCTGACATGATCCCAGTGAGCGACTCGGTGCATTGTAAGGTAATGGAACGGGTGATAGACGCCTTTTATAGTGACTAGTTAGGGTTTAGGAACTAGTAACTAGGTAATTGGTTATTAAAAGGTTTCATGTCGTTAGGCATTAAAATTATCATCATTACAGTAAGACCCACAAAGACTCCAAAGTTGGTTTGATGTAAGAAGGAAGAAGAACAGGCAGTGAAATAAGGACTCGAGACAAGTATCATTCAGTAAAAAAATGTACTGCAGGATTCTGTGTGCGAGAAGGGGGCTCAGGAGTTGAACTTGAGCTGGACCTGTCTGTCCTAACCTAACCTAACCTTTGAGGAAAAGTTCAGGAGCCAAATATTATGATACATTCAAGTAAATGAATAAAAAGAGATTCAGCAAGCACTTCACATTCGAGTATATATATATATATATATATATATATATATATATATATATATATATATATATATATATATATATATATATTGGAAAGGATCGATGTATATCAACTGACTGTTATATTTCTCTCTTGTGTCTCCCCTGATGATGGGATTATTACACGAAAGTGCGCTTGGGAACTTTTCGTGTTTCATTTTCCCCGTGGACTCATAGGAATATATATATATATATATATATATATATATATATATATATATATATATATATATATATATATATATATATTATATTATGCGCTTGTATGTGCTTATATCGTGTGGTAACCTCTTGTATGCAGATGAGGTGAACCACCTCCGCCACGCCATATATCTTTGTCGTCTCTCGTGCGGGAGCTTTGGTTTTTTAGACCATCCATCAGGGCGCTTCCATCTAGGTCCTCGGCAAACACCGAGGAGGGAGGAGGGAGCAGCGGCAGGAGCTCAGCGTGAAGAAACACACAGCTTAAGGACGTCACCAAACTTGCTTTGACAGATAGCTTATCTTTGATAACACTCGACTTCATTTATCTTAGTTTTCTGTATTACTTCATTTATCTTCGTTTTCTATATTGATGTCCCTTGTTGATTTAGAGTATCAATATGGATAAAGAGGTCATGAGTGGGGGGGGGTTGTTATATATTCGTTTCATAGGATATGGATGAAAGATACTGAATGGGATTTATCTTATCGTTTTCTAAGTTGGTGTATTGTGTATTGTCTGGTATCGAATCCAATACGTATGATTTTCCCTTTAAATCTAATAATTCATTATTTATTCCTGTATTACGTTTCCATCATTTATTCGTGTGTTGCGCTTTTCATCAGCATCAGTTCTTCTATATATCTATTACAGTATACGACCGTCGCTTTTCTAGATTACCTCCAAACTCGTTTGTTGGCGCTGTGAGGCAGGGGGGGAAAGAAAAAAAGAGGAATATACAGCGAGCTGTTTTCAAGTGAAATCCAAATAAAAATCTCCAAAACTGTTTATCTCTCACACGCTGAGGCTATTGACCGTTCGTGCTGGGCCCCGTACAGGAAGGGATATGGGTTTAATACACAGGGCGTGTCCTCATGATCTTACACACACTCCTGTATGACACGGGGATTGGGCTTACACTGTACAGGGAACAACAGCTGTGATGCGGGAAAGGTCAGGTATACATACAGTAGCATGGCAAAGGTCATGTGTACAAGGACATGGCAAAGGTCATGTATACAAGGACATGGCAAAAGTCATGTATACAAGGACGTGGCAAAGGTCATGTATACAAGGACATGGCAAAGGTCATCTATACAAGGACATGGTAAAGGTCATGTAAGGACATGGCTAAGGTCATGTATACAGTAACGAGAGAGAGAGAGAGAGAGAGAGAGAGAGAGAGAGAGAGAGAGAGAGAGAGAGAGAGAGAGAGAGAGAGAGATTATGTATACAGGTGTATGAAGGAGTGATCATGGTATACAGGAGAGATGGTGTACATGTGGATGATCAGGGACACTTGAGGCATATGGCTTATAGAAGATCCATCGCCCACACAAGGTGTCTGGTATTAAGAGAGGTCATCATACGTTTACGGAAGACGCGTGATCCCTTTGTCACTCGTCTTAACGTCACCGAGGAGCACGCCTTACCCCCTGGCATGACATAGTGACTGGGATGTGGAGGACTGCTCAGATCTGTGGCTATTTCATACGTCCTCTGTGAGCTTGGGGTGTTGAAAGATCGTGTGTCTAACCTTCTGTAACTTTCTGTAACCACACTGTTTATGTTGTTTGTATATTCTATGTGTGTATTTTTAGGCATTGCTGGCAGTTAATTAATTAAACTGGTGAAGATAAAGCTACTAGTTATAATAATAATTATCATTATTATTATTAAAATTATGAGATTATCTTCCAGATGCTTGGTGGGTAAATGACAGTAATAGTTATACTTACACTCTAGAACTTAAATATTTAAAAGCTTGATTATAATTCCTTTTTTAATGTGATATGCAAGAATGAGGCGGAGTGTATCCAGGGGCAAAATGTGGTGGATGTGAGTGGCAGTCACTGCATGCTAGGGGGACACACACACACACACACACGCTGGTCAGCTATAGGTCCTCCTCGCCATACACTCGCCACCTCCCAGTTACTGGCCTTGTTACCAGTGCACCAGCAGCAGCAGCAGCAGCAGTCATTTCGTACGCTTTTATCTGATAAATTTAGTTTCCCAACGCTCCATCTGCCGTGTTGCCATGTTTGAATTATTTCCAGATTGGGGTGAAATGGTGATGGTGTTCGGTCCATATGTTTTGATGGTTTCCATTATTTTACCTTCTCTCCCACCCTCCCCCTCACACTCTAACCCTCCCACCATTCCCCTTCCCACTCTAACCCTCCCACCGGCACCGTTTCACATTCCATGCGCTCTCCCGTTGTTCCCTACTTACCCTTCGTCCTGTTGACTACTTCTCCTCCTCCTCCTGTTGTTCCCTACCTGCCCTTGGTCCTGTTGACTACTTCTCCTCCTCCTCCTGTTGTTCTCTACCTACCCTTCGTCCTGTTGACTACTACTACTCCTCCTCCTGTTGTTCCCTACCTACCCTTCGTCCTGTTGACTACTTCTCCTCCTGTTGTTCCCTACCTACCCTTCGTCCTGTTGACTACTTCTCCTCCTCCTCCTGTTGTTCCCTACCTACCCTTCGTCCTGTTGACTACTCCTCCTCCTCCTCCTCCTGTTGTTCTCTTTCCACCCTTCCTCCTGTTGATCACTACTACTCCTGTTTTTCTCTCTTTCCTCTTGTTACCTCCTCTCCTCCTGTTGACTACCCCTCGTGTTGCCTTCTCTCCTCCTGTTTCCTCCTCTTCCTCCTGTTGCCTTCTCCTCTCTTGTTGACAAACCCCTCACGTTGCGACTCCCTCCTCCTGTTGCCTCATCTTCACGTCTGTTGCCTCCTTTTCCTCCCGTTCCCCCCTCACTCTTGCTCCTTCCTCCTTCAATTTCCGCCACCTGTATTCCTGTCTCTTCACAAGCTCCCCTGCTGATGCTCCCTGCGCCACAATCACCCTTCCATTACATTCCTTTCCTTTACCCCTACTTTACTTACCCCTTCCATGTAACCTCCACCTCTTTTACCTCCAGTTCTGATTCCCCGTCTGTCGTATCCTGTCCAGAATTCCCTCTTGCCTCTCGCTTCCCTCTCTTCCCCATTCCGCTCCCACCCTGACCATCAGCTCCCCATCCGTTTTCTCCCCCTCCTACAATTCCCTGGTTTATTACTCCCTTGCAATGGCTCCCTTTCCGCTTCTTCCCCTTTCTGTACTTTCCCTATTGCTAGTTCCCGTGCAACAAGTGCTCTTCCATCACCTACCATTTCCCTACATCCCCTCAGCTACCAAGACATCTCCATGGAGTCCTCCATCATCCAACTGTCCATCTCGTAATGTCTGTTCCACCACATCAGCCACACACCTTTCCCTTTCATACCTCAGCCACGTAGAACAACGTCCTCCAACTTCTTTTCCATTCCCTCTTCCACCCTCTGTCTCTCTCGTCTGGTACTACCCCACCGTCATGTTTCCTCCATTACTTTCTCCCTTTTCGCCATCTCCTCCCTCACTCCCTCTCTCTCTCTCTCGTCAACACTTCCACTATTTACTGCCTCCCTCCCCTTCGTAGTAACGTCTCCCAGTGTCACTCTACAAAGCCACACCTCTGACAATGACCTGACATCCTATGGCTTGACCGACACCTGCTATGCTATCAGAATCCTCACAAAAGGTCCGTTTGTGACCTTATATCATGTAGGGGTCACCATTCAGGCCATAAGCCAGGTATCCAGGCAGGTAGATGACCCCCGACCTTCACCACGGGAGGTCCTTTCTATTTCTCTATGGACTCAACATGATTTGGTGACCACGCCCACACAGATAACTCTGTCAGCGTGGCTGACGCTCGTAAAAACTCCTGAATCATTGAACTTCGATCAAGCAGCCCCACTGACCCTCGGCTGTCTACAACTATAACTGCCCACGAAGTGGACACTCGTGACACGATCACACCTCTTGCCACTCCCTTACCTCCCAGTATTGGACAGCAAAGCCAAAAGCAGCATCTTACGTCACTATTACCTGTTTGCTGAAGACAGAAGATAAAAAAGGAACAAGAGGCTCAGTGTCGCGACATTTCCCCGGAGTTGACTCAACACGGCCCCGCCTCTGATGCTGACCTCACGTCCCACAGCCTTACCAACACTTGTCCAGCTGTTGTAGTCTAAACAATGGACGTCGTGTAACCTCAAGTGACCAAAGACAGCCTTTGAGGCCATAGGCCAGCAACCCGAACAAGTAAATGACCCCGACCTTCGCAATGATAGGTCCTCTATACTCCTCCAGTGACCTTCCATAATAATAATAATAATAATGACATTGTGGCCATAGTTATGCATTCCAGTCCAGCTCAACATCCTACAAAGATAATGAAGAAATACTCGACCAAGTACAAAGAATGTCTACAAAGCTAATTGTGGCTACCAGGAACCTAACGTCTGAAATGAGGCTGAGACTAAATACCTTTACCCCTAAGAATCGTAGACTACATAGGAAGTTGATACAGGTTTTCAAAATTTAGAATGAATTTAACAGTGTCGACCTTCAAGCCGGTTTTCGGAGTACACTGGAATACAGCCAGCCAGACATATGGGATGAAATCTAAAGGCCAAAAAATGTAATACCAAATAAGTAAAGTTGGACAGAAATTTCCACGATTTGCGTATTTACAAAAAAAAAAAGGACAAAATCAACACTTAGACCAACAGCTTTTCTGTCAGCCTGAACTCAGATGATTCATACGAGAGAAACCATTACCAGATCGTAGCTCCGTCTTCCAGGTCTTCATCCTCCTGGAAGAAATGGATTGTGATGTGGCATGAAGGATGATTCTCAAGATCTCTCAAGGTAAACAGTAATCAATTTGAAACTTCTAATTAAACAATTAATTTCCAGATTAACGTTGAGAGGAACGCGCAAAAGGCTAGTAGTTTGGGGCAAGTAGCTGGAGAGAGGCTGGTGGATGGAGATGAGCCAATTTGCAATGGCTTTCGTACATTGTGTAAACGAGATTGGGATGGGTATTGTGAAAGTAGTGGATGGGGTGCAGCGACTCTGCCCTTAAGCGAGGGATAAAAGCGTTGAGGATAGACACAGACTACCACCGTAAGGCATTCGTTTATGAGCTGGGAGAAGTTAGAAAGGATGTGGATAGGGAAACGGAGAGAGGTGAGGATAGAAGCCAATCACATGTAAGTGGAGGCCAAAGAGGCAGATGAAGCTACGTGGGTCTGTGGACCAGATCTTTACCAGGAAAATACCAAAAAAGTGATCGGATGTGATGCCACTTTAGACTTAGGAAAGATATCAGAGCGTCTGTAGACATGAGGCCTATTTTTGTAGTGCCTGGGGACGTGTCAGACACCTTAACTATGCATTACTATCGATGGAAGAACGAATAGTTGGGAAACGAAGTGGGATTAAAGCAAGAGTTCCATACCCCTCTGCTTCCTCATCTTTATAGATGAAGTAATGACCTAACTAGAAATAATCATACAAGGGATGAAAGATAGAGTGTCTACCATACGGTTGATGTTACTGTTGTGATAGGTACGGTGGTAGAACTATAGGACATTGTAGAGGAATTATGGCGGGTGTGTGTGTGAAGAAGAATCTAAATGTAAATGAAAACAAGAGGCCACTAGGAGTATTTGGGGAAGGGGAATCAGAATGTGTAAAGTGTAGCTGGATGCTGCATCGTTGGAGAAACTTCAGAATTTCAGATATTGAGGTTTGTTAACGCGGGTAGAAATGATGGGGGATGGAGAAGGGCCAGAGAGGAATGGGCACTGGTGATGGTACGATACTGTTGCTTGATGGGTTGTCAGAGGAGCTATATGGTATTTGAGCTAGGATTTTCGGAAATGGAAGCCTAGGATGTTATGGACTCCCTGTGGTGTATCGGTTAGCGATACTGACCGCCCAGGGTCGAGGGTATAGGTTCGAATCCTGGTTGCGGCAGTCGGTCCACAGTCAACCCAGCTGTTCATCCACCCCCTAGGGAGTTGGTCGATAGAATGGGTACCTGGCTCAGGCTAGGGTATATATATGTATAGCGTTAATGGGGTGGCTTTGATTAGGGCCTCAGCTGCCCGTGCCGTCTCAGCTAACTTAAAAAAAAAGTCACTGCGAGGGAAAAAAAAAAAAAAGAACAGCATTCAAGCAAAGGTGTTAAGTCCTTTTTGTGAGATCCCCATAGCTGGGATCGAGTAAAGAATACTCCATTACAGGAAGCATCATTGATGAGGCTGGGGGACAAGGAAGCTTGTATAGGGTACGAGTTCCTTTAAAGGTGGTGTCATATGTTTCTTCCCATGGGTGTGGAGATAATTTATAGCTACATATGTTAGAGACGCCACTGTAGGTATGTGCTTATAGATCAACAGGACATAGGTTTTTGATAACAGAGCGTCGCTGAGAGTGGGGTAGGTGATGGTTATCGTCTAGGTAGGATTACAATATGGAGTGATAAGGTGTTTGAGAAATGAGGGTGTTGTAGTACGGTTCATTAGGGGGACAAGATTGGTCTGTGAAGCGAGATAATTGTTTTTATAAGATGATGAAGACACATGGAGTAATGTTTACACGATGATGATGATGAGGAGGAGGAGGAGGAGTAAGTGAGATCGTACGAGTCAAGTGAAGGATAGAGAAAATAAGAATGGAGAAGAAGGGTGAAAGAAATGAAGGTTTTGGGGTGAGGGTGAAATAAATGAAGGTTTTGGGGTGTGGGAGTACATATGTTAAGGAGAGGTTAGCTTGAGGGAAGAAACAGAAGGCACAAGAATTGGGATGGAGAGTGAAAAGTTGGGAAGACGAGTTGGATGTAGATTTGGAAATGCATTTATTACACGATGATGAGCAGTTGATGTCGATCAGATCGCCTTGAGGACTTTATATTGATACCCATCAAAGCCTGATTAAGAGGGCCAGGCATCTCAGTGACTAGATCAAAATCATCAAGATTTTAAGCCTTGCAATTATTGCATGAGCAGAATTTGAAATCATTATAGCAATTGTAGTCATAGGTCACTCTATAGAGTCTTAGGATGACCTGTGACCTAGTGACTGACGACCCCTTCCAGTGAACGAAAAATAGAAGATCTGTGCCCATTAACCTAGCACAAGTAACGTCTGGTGTAGATCTACTCACTGACTGGTAGTTTACTGCCCTCCGCCGATAGATAACGTCGCAAAAACGACCCTTTGTTTGGCTACCCTCTCAGACAGGTATTTCGACACAGCTTGCCGACTGCTCACATATCCCCTGGCCACTCAGGAATGAGGGTAATCTGGGTTGCATCTGCACAAGCACCGGGGAGGCACGGATGGTGTAATACTCATCAAAAGCCCGCACCCTCTCGTCTCGCGGGCCGCTGAAGAACGCGCAAAGAGAATGGCTACCTCGGCAAGAAGTGGAGGAGGTCCTTGAGGAACGTCTTGGCCTCTCTCGGCGTGGTCTATCTCCAGGGCCATTGTGCCCGTGCAGTGTTCCCCAGCTACGAGAGGATCTCATCGGCGATTAGTCGGATAAGAGGCCGTTGTGAAGGACGGAGGAGAGCACGTGCGGGTTCCGTGGCTGCTTCAGGGGGTGGCGACAGGCCTCTCCCTCCCACTCCTCCTCGTGTGCTTCTCCTCACGTGGGCGGCGTCGATAGCCAGGTTGCGACGCAGGTACTGGCCTGGGGCGTAGGAGGAGGAGGAGGAGGTCATGGTGTCATGATTAGCAAGGTTGCCGATATAGGTCACAAGGTGACGAATGACCGGTGAGATGATACACGATATTTACCCTGGTGTTTCCCCGTGATAATGATGATGTGGGTCGCACGGTGATACGATCGAGGTGAGAGCAGTGCCATGAAGCTAAGTGACAGTGATCTTGATAACGGTACTGCTAATGCGGTCGAGAATAATTTTCACTGTAGATTGCAGTGGCGCATCGGATGTTAACCATAGCGGCTGATATACAAGAACGTTTCCAGTCATCATATATGTATATATATATATATATATATATATATATATATATATATATATATATATATATATATATATATAAGCGATACTTTCAGGCTTGACTAAAGGTAATTAGAATATACAATATTCTCATCTAGTGTCCGTAGTGTGTGTGTGATGAATAATGGCAACCACATGTTCTTTAACAACTGTTTCTGGTTTAAGAGCCAACGCCTGGATTATATACGACACCATCTGGACTACTATACCATCAGACGTGGACATCTTTGCCCTCACTTGAGAAGTGGCTTTGCTTTTCAGGACCTTCGCCTCCCTCACTCACCGCTGTTAACCCCCCTTTACCTAGATCCGAAATTTCTCCCCTTGATTCTGTCAGCAAGTTTGATGACTTGGTTCATTGCCTCAGAGGCTGAGGGATCGGTTGAACTGATCCTGATGTTGTGTCACATCCACTGTACCGGGTGTTTATTTACCGTCCAAAACGTAAAAATGATTTCAAGGTGTTTTAAATCATGGCGACTTTTATCTTCCCCTCGAGAAATTTCAGGGGGTGAAATTCTCCGCTTTCCAGAGATAGTAAAGTGAATTATTTCCACGATACGTTTCTTTATTCTTGATGTGTGTTATCGTTAGTAAAACAAGACATTTATGTAAGAGCATGATATACCTCATACCAGACTTAATTCCGCATTTGATCTGTTTAGATGATGACGCGCTTTGTACAGTGGACTTTTGTAGTCATTGTGTTTCAGACGTCAAGGAACTTAAAGAATCGCATCCACACCACTATTATCCATCTTCCTGACCATGCAAGAGGCGGCCAGATACTCACGTAGTGGTGTCGTGAGTCTGAATATGAAGAATGGTGATGGGAACAAGCTTATCAACACTTTAAGATTCCCCTTAAAGTGGGATTAAGTACCTTTTTGTTTTGATTTCAATACGAGTTCAGTTACATCTTCATCACCGTAGGATCGACCTGGGCCGGAGTAGAAATCCGTCACGCAAGGAACATTTGAGTATGGATGGCACATCGTAAGTGGATCTGGGATATATGGAGAGAGAGAGAGAGAGAGAGAGAGAGAGAGAGAGAGAGAGAGAGAGAGAGACAGAGACAGACAGAGAGACAGAGAGAGAGAGACTGAGACGTGAAGAGAAGTTGACAATGGGAGGGAAAGATGAGACTAACGTGGAACAGTACTCGAGGCCTGAGCGAACAATTCCAGGATGCCTGGAATTCCCAGGAAAGGTGAACACCCTCCCTCTACTGCTTCTGAGGAGGAGGAGGGAGGGGAAAAAAATATATATATATTGTGATAGATGGCGACCATAACTCAGACCATAGACGAACAAAAGTTATTACCAGACCGATTAATTGTGAGAATTAGGCCTCATGGACGTCAGATACGTCAAGTGATTAATTTCAGTTATTCTTTATTGCCATCCGTAGGTGATTAACTACATCCAAAGACGTCGTTTGCTAAGTACTTTATGGCAAAGACATAGTTTTGCCAAATTCGTTTCAGCTGTATGTCGTTAGGGAAGAACTTTTATTTTTTTCCAGAAAAGTCAAAGGCTTCTGTCGTGGGCGATAGACAGATGAAAGGCGATAGACAGAAGAAAGGCGATAAGATTTGTATGAGCAGGGAAAGTATGAAGACAGGAGGGAAGGAAGTATGTGAGGTGAAAGTATGAATGCCAGACCGATACTTTCCAGTGTTCATGATAAAGACCAGCAGTGCTGACACGGAGGTTGTAAGATGGCTCTGGCCATCACTTCAACACTCCTCAGTCAGTAGGGTGGTACTTCCCCGGGCGGCTCTTGTCTACAACCTACTAAGTCATGTATTGAATCCCGAATGTATGATAAGATCATTCAAATTCCTTTCTTAAGAGATCACGCTTCAGGAGTTGGAATCCGAATAAATATTATCTCATGACCTGTGGCGTTGAAGAATACGTGTTTATAAAAGAATATAAACGATTAAGGTTGTAGAATAACACATGCCTCTGTGATCCTTGGGTCGTAGGATATGCATCGTTTTGTTTATGTTGTGTTTTCTAAGATAGCTATATAGATCTGTTAAAAGAATATATAGTTTATAGGTAAATAGCCTCGTAAATCTGGTACTATAAGAAATTAGGAAAATTAGCTGTAAGTTACGACTTTCGTAGATAAACAGGTATAAAGTATTTGGTTGTCAGGCATTGTTTTGGCGTTTTTTCAATGGTAAGTAACATATTCTAATCCGATTATCTAAGACTTTATATATTCTTGTATTCGTGTCGTACGTTCTGTTAAAGAGGCTTACAGGAATTCTGCCGGACCAGAGCTTATTCACCTATACAATGGCGTTCTAGCTACGTCTCTTCGTTGTATATCAATTGACAGTTACATGTCTTTTTTGTATCTCCCCTGATGATGTGATCATTACACGAAAGTGCACTTGGGAACTTATCGTGTTTCATTTCTCCAAGGATAAAAAAGGAACTATACAAGGTACATGATTGTGTCTTGGAGGGATATTACAGTGATCTGTTGACTAACGTGTGGAAACTCCTTTGCAATGCTTTCGTCAGCATTTTCATAAGTATTATTTAATCACATTAACGTACAGGGATTCACTTAGAACATTAAGATCAAAGGTTCTTCTTGTATGTGTTCTATCGTATCCCATCCCTTTCTTAAGGTCAAAGTTGAATCCGACTCTCAGAACTGTTGGTAAGTCCCACGTAATTTGTAATCTCATCCCCCTTTTGCTTTATTGAGAGCCAATCTCTTCAGGAGGACAACCATGAGAATTGTATACAATATCCACCTTGAAACGACTGCCGAGCCACCCCTTCACTCCCACTAACACACACACACAACACAATTAGAACATCAAGGAACTCCACTGCAACACACACACACCCTTGCAACACCCTCTGCAAAAGGCCCCGACAATTTATCAGACTTCCACATGAAAAGGCCTTCAGCTGTTTTCAGTCCAAGTGCTCACACATATCCTCCCGCCACCGCGTATCGACACCCATGTGAAGTCCGTGTTTACCCTCAAGACGTTCTATAAAGTGAAGCCAGGCCGGAGGCTCAAGCGATGGCTTAGGAGTCGTGGGTTATATCCCCCTCCATCCTCCCTTCCCGAAACGCCGTTCATCACCCCCGTGGAGCAGTTTGTCACACCGACCCCCCCAAGTTTATCAGAAACGTAATTCAGTTTCAAATGACGGTGGTTTATCCCCTCCGGAACATGTTTTATGTAGCTGTAGAGTTTGTCTCCTGCGGATGCGCTATAAGTAAGTTTTGGGGCACGAGGTGAGTGAGAAGGATACCAAGTGGTACCTACGACCCTTAAGTACGACGGTACGACCCTTGGGCGCGACGGTACGACCCTTGGATACGGCGGTACGACCCTTGAGCACGACGGTACGACCCTTGAACACGACGGTACGACCCTTGAGCACGACGGTACGACCCTTGAGCACGACGGTACGACCCTTGAGCACGACGGTACGACTCTTGAGTACGACGGTACGACCCTTGAGCACGACGGTACGACCCTTGAGCACGACGGTACGACTCTTGAGTACGATGGTGTGACGCCTGAACTTACCACTGTGAGTCAGGTCTTTTAGTATATAATGATATGAATTAGATTTTAGATATAGATCGCTCTGCTCTGTCTCTGTGTCTAGTGACACTATTCTAGGATGAGTTAAATTTGACGTTCGTGGTAAATGATCTTCACCATTTTCTTTGTTATGTATCCGAGGGCAAAATAAGGTCAACCATCGTCTCGGTATTCACTTTGACCTATCGTGACCTGGCTTTAGCACCTGTGCAGGAGTAACAGGTATCCCTCGCTGGTTTAAAGGTCAGTAGCAGGTTTTCATGATTGGTCATTCTGATGATTTTCTGGTCCTTAACTTCAAAATATCAGATTTTACCAAAGCTTCAGTTTAACAGTGAGTGCATACGTGTGTGTGTATGTGTGTGTGTGTGTGTGTGTGTGTGTGTGTGTGTGAGAGAGAGAGAGAGAGAGAGAGAGAGAGAGAGAGAGAGAGAGAGAGAGTATGTAGATGTGTGTTTGTGTAAGTTATCTCCCTCCCTTTCTGCCCAGTTATCAAGTGGTTACCGAACAAGAGGGTTGTAACCCTCACCCCATGATTATTGCCTCGTCCCTCGCAGGGGTCTCTCAGTAGGAACCTGTATTTGTTATACGAGTGGGAGGCAGGAGCTCGGGTATCGAACGGGTTCTCTCTGCTGTACAGTGACTGCTCTCGAGTGGGGGAACAGTCCACGAGTCAAGATTCTACAATAGAAGGAGAGGAAAATAGGTATAAATGGACTGATGTCTCTACGTTGGCCTCTTACCATACTAGGAAGCACTTTAAGGACCCGTAGGACCGACTTGGAAATGGGAGTCGCATCAAGGCATCACTCTCTTGCCTTGGGGGATTGTTTCGCCTCCCACCGAGGATGTGGTGCCATGATCGTTCAAAATGGCCGGGGAATGTACCCGGTTCGCACCAGACCCAGGGCCCAGAGCTGGCCAACCTCAGCAACCACGAGTCGGCAAGTGACATTAACGAGACGTTGAGGGAGGAGGGCAACTCCGTCCATGACTGGGGACGAAGCAGGAAGAGACAATGCATGACTGTTCAGCAGGATGTGAGGGAGGAGGTCCTGCCACCGCCTCCAGTTAGTCCTTACCTTTTCGACTATGAACTGTGGATCATCTCCGAGGTGCGAGTGAGGCTTTAAGGGATCGCGTGTGTGTTCTTGGGATGGCTTGAAGTCTCGCTGACTGTACGTACAATATACTGGGTTGTTGTTCCAAAGCTACGAGGAAAAATTGCAAATGACTCGTTAAGATAAAAACAACATTGTATTAATTCTTGCACACAGTGATTTGAGCATCGAATTTGCAACAGACGTGGGTTGCACGTTTAAGCAGAGGCATGAATCATTTCTGAACTAAACTAAGTGAGGAAATCAGGTAAAGACTAGAATTGGCTTTCATCAAGTTGCAAAAGGGCTCTTTTTACTATGAACTACTGAAGAATTACGGTGTTAGTGTCACATAGCATAAAGCCTCATTGGTACGGCTCACAGTGATCTGTCCTCCTGGAATCACTCGTCAGCATATTAAATCCGGTCGTCTAATAGGCTAGTACAAGGAGACTGGCGTCTGCTGAGCCACTCCTCGTCGCAGCCTGTGACCGAGTACGACACTTTCGTGAGGCTTGTGAACCCTGGCAAGTTCATGCCTCCGTGCAGGAAGCATGAGGTAGGAGAGCACTTGATGAATGGATGTCTCGTTACGACAGTGGAAATATCTGCTCATAGGTAATGGCTGCTTCCACCAGCCTGTAATTGGTTCTAGTGTTCTGGCTGGTTGGGACCAAACTGATAAAACGAGGAACCAGGAAGCCTTTTCGAAAGGGTTTACGACAGACAGGCAGACATCCTCCGTCTTCAAATGGATCTGAGATGACCATTTACAAAAGAATACATATACATTTTGCTGTGATCTTCGCGCAAGACTCAAGGAGCGGTCGAAGACCTCAAGTCAAAGGATTTGTCCTACCGTCACCCATCGTCAGCTACTGGAGTCATTCCTATCATTAAGATGGCTGGGTCGTTAAGATTACGTATCATTTACCCAAAATCTCAACCAGCTTGAGGTACGATACAGGTGTCCACTGCCCGAGCATTTCTGAACGTAAAGTAGACGTTTATAAAAGGCCACATTCTTGATGCCTGGGTAGTGGGGGGGAGCCAAAACAAAGACCCTCTAGAGATGGTCTACTAACCCTCGACCCATGAATGTCCACTGGGGACCATCTGTAGGAATATAGACGACGAAACATGGCAGAGGAAACGAGAAAGCTGTTTGCCATGGTAGATTATCATTAAATGTTTTCCCTGGCCACAGGACAGGCACCAGTCATTGCAAGTGTCAGATGCATATACCTGGACGCGCTTTGATGTGCGCGCGCACACACACACACACACACACACACACACACACACACACACACACACACACACACCACCTCCTGGAGAGAGAGAGAGAGAGAGAGAGAGAGAGAGAGAGAGAGAGAGAGAGAGAGAGAGTGGAAGTGCATCAGCGACAGAACTTTAGGAAGATGAATAGTGCATGAGCAATACTAGCTAGGAAAGGTCATCGCCACCACTCCGGAGGAGGGTAAGTGCTCGGCCTGTTTTCTTACACACTCTTTTTTTTTCCTTTTATTTCATTTTATCTGCCGAGAGAGAGAGAGAGGGAGCCAGTCTCTGTCGCAGGCTCCGACGTCGTGTGTGTGTGTGTGTGTATGGGGTGAGGGAGTGCTCACGAGATGTATACCCGTGTGGATGAAGCGCTTTGGCACGAGAAGGTTGTGTTTAAAGAGCACGTTTGAAGGTGATCCTTCCCCAACAATATCTCATCACGAGATCAAGACAAGCTCTTCCTCTACACACCTCCTACCACACTAATCCACCAGTGTCCATTCTTTACCACAAACAGCCTCGTTACGAACCCACTGGTGTACTGCTGTTGGAACTCAGTTGAAAAGAAGGATGTCACGAAATAACCTTCACACTGAACACGCGACGAGCATCCACCATCGTGTTTATGTCACAGAAGGAGAACAGATGACTGTGTTATATAAGTGATGGGTATAAGTGACCTGATTTCGAATGGGAATGTTGTATTGCACGTTCCTGCTGCTCCATGGCCCCCGGTGCCGGGCTGTGGGAGATTGTGGTGGCGTTCCTGTGGTACATGAGAGGCATAAAATGAAGAAGAATACAGACGGAACTCCCTGCATATGAGTCGCTTGATTAGAGTCAACACACTCTTATATGTATTATATATTCGTATAATGAAGTTAGTTGACATTGTACATGGTCTGTGCATCGACGGAGTCATGCACAGACCTCATGACGTGGCTGACAGACACAGTACCTCTATAGTCTGTTGTGTCCAGTCCCTTCAGCCCACGTACAGACATGGAGACACAGATGGACGGTCTGGGAGACAGACAGAAGGAGACACAAACGTACAAATTTATAAGAGGTCGTCCAATAATCTGGAGTCTTCAGTGGAACAGTCGATCCTACGCCTCGCCTCTCGTAACGTTTGATGGACTCTGTGCCAGACCTACGTAGCCACGATGCGTCAGTTCCCAACAGCTCTCGTGTGAGAAGTGTAATGAGTCAGTTCGGCATTGTACTGCC
Source organism: Panulirus ornatus (assembly GCF_036320965.1). Classification (NCBI taxonomy): domain Eukaryota; kingdom Metazoa; phylum Arthropoda; class Malacostraca; order Decapoda; family Palinuridae; genus Panulirus; species Panulirus ornatus. The sequence goes on from NC_092264.1 coordinate 4,729,226, forward strand.
ACAAACATAGCAAGGGAGCAGAGGTAATTGCTCAGTCCTTTCATCGTCCTCAGGCCCAGCATTAAATATGAATAGCATGTAGGTTGTCTGTATGAATCCCTTGGAAAACGTTGTGTTCACTGCACGCCTCACGGTGGCATCTTTGCACACTCGACCCTGTGATACGTGTGTCTTACTGCTTGAGAGACGAATTACGTCGTGCGTAAGAAGAACCGAATTACCCCAGTCGATTTCTTTTTATATAGACTGTAGTTTCGTCTTTCTTTAAATGTAATTTTAATATAACTTACTCTATTTTATTACAGTGATCACCCATTTTAGACAAGTGTGTGTGTGTATATATATATATATATATATATATATATATATATATATATATATATATAATATATATATATATATATGTATAAATACAACGATGATAATAATAACAATAGCACACATCTCCGCAATTGTCACCCACCGTAAATATTGCAGGTGGAAATTCTCATATATATTGTACTTCAATAATTATAATCACTTAGTGGATAATAGGATTCAATTCTACTCTCCCCTCTGACAATATCATGATTACAATTAACCTTAAAGGATTTCTCATGATTGCTTCTTTGTACATTGCTTACCTCTGATTGGCGAATCTCTCTCTCTCTCTCTCTATGTCGGTGGGTTACGAATGTGTTCCTCTAAACACCTGTTGCCCCTAATTGGCCAATCCCGTCGTTGGATGAGGGACGACCTCCTCCCTTGCAGCGGCGCTAATGACCTCAGCTTGGCGAATCCCCTGGGTGGGTGAGGGACGGGGATGTGGTCCCCTGACCACGACTCTCAACCCCCCTCTTGACTGGCGAATCCCGTAGGATGGGGCGAAGGATGCTAGGCAGCAGCCTACAGGGGAGGGAGGGAGGCTGCCTGCCTGCCTGCCCTTGCTCGCCCGACAACCGCCCATTATTAAAGGTGAACCCTGTGTGGGTTGTCACCTGCAGCCTCTGCTTGAGGGGGAGGTGGGAGGTCGAGGAGAGGAGGGAGGGGTTGATTGGTGTGGGAGGAGGAGCAGTGTTGTTGCTGCTACTGGGCGCTCTTGGTGGCGATGGTGGTGATTGTGGTGGCGATGATTCGGGTGATGTTGGTGATGGTTCTGTTGTGGCAGCGTCTGTTGTTCCTCCTGTTGTTGTTGTTGTTATAACCGTTGACTTTCTGTGTTTTCTTTACATTTCCTGATGTAAATAAAGTCCTTCTTGGGTGTGTCTTGAAACCAGAATGTTTAAGCAAATATCAGTTTGCATATTAGCCTTTGATAGGAGAGACCTTCAATGGAGAACGTCGTAGAATGTAAGAGAGATAAGCTATGAAGTTTACTCGGTAACGTAAAGATAAGATTGAACATTTGTTGGTTTAAAGATGGATGGGACTGTGTAACGGGATATGGTGCCGGCCTTTCAGAGAACCTGGGTCGAGAGGGTGATGGGACGCGGACCTCACCCCTTCATATTATCGTGGGTTTAACCAGAGATGGAACTCACCTTCAACGAGGGATGGAACGCAGCTCTCCCATGAAATGTCGTGGGTTCAACGCGAAATCAGGATCATGGGTCCAATGATTGATGTCACTGAGCCCCCCATCCTTTACCTATCATGGGTTCAACGAGGGATGGGATTCTGGTACCCCATCTGATGTCATGAGTTAAACGAGGGAAGTGATCTCAATTTCTCCTTCAGATACCATGGGTTAGAGGAACGAAGGGACTTAGATCCCCCCTTCTGATAACGTGGGATTAACGAGTGATGGGACTGAACTTCCCCTTCAGATGTCAGTATCCTGGATTCAACGTCTTACTGGAGCCACCTGTAGACGCCTGGTCCAGGTGGCGCCTGACAGTGTGTAATGACCCATCGGCTTTAACTGATAAATTGTTCTGATGGAAGTCGTAAGAGTAGATTTGCTGTCATAATTCCTGTGATCCAAGGGTAACTGGAAGTGAGGATGGCGGTGTCTGTGTTCCAGAGCTAACTAGATGATGAGGATAACGGTGCTTGTGTGTTCCAGAGCTGACTGGAAGGTGAAGATCGCGGTGCTTGTGTGTTCCAGAGCTAACTGGAAGGTGAAGATGACGGTACATGTGTGTTCCAAAGCTAACTGGAAGATGAGGATGACGGTGCTTGTGTGTTCCAGAGCTAACTGGAAGGTGAAGATGACGGTACTTGTGTGTTCCAGAGCTAACTGGAAGGTGAAGATGACAGTGCTTGCGTGTTCCAGAGCTAACTGGAAGGTGAAGATGACGGTGCTTGTGTGTTCCAGGACTAGTTGGATGATTCCTGTGGTGTGGATCTGGATGGTCGGTCGTTGAGGCTCAGGCCTCCTGTGATCTGTACCTAGATGAGTGGTGAGCCTCACTCATAACTGTCGCCTGATGAGTTTCATTTGCCTCATTTTTTACGCTCCGGCCGCGTATAAGTGGCACTGTGGTTTGAGCATCGGCGTATCGGGGTGTTTTTATACCAGAGAACAGACACGTTTTACGTCGTAGGCTCCGGTCGTGGACGAACAGTCTCCACACTTCCTGGCAAAGCTTCAGACAGAAAAGCAAGATTAAAAACACAGCTGGAAAAGCAGAGAGGAAAGAGTGGAAAAATAATGGTAGAGGAAGTGGGAAGAACACATGACTATTAAAAGGGGCTAAGTCGTAGCTGTTAGGGAAAGATATATATGTGTATATATATATATATATATATATATATATATATATATATATATATATATATATATATATATATATATATATTATCCCTGGGGATAGGGGATTAAGAATACTTCCCACGTATTCGCTGCGTGTCGTAGAAGGCGACTAAAAGGGGAGGGAGCGGGGGGCTGGAAATCCTCCCCTCTCGTTTTTTTTTTTTTTTTTTTTTTCCAAAAGAAGGAACAGAGGGGGCCAGGTGAGGATATTCCAAAAAAGGCCCAGTCCTCTGTTCTTAACGCTACCTCGCTAATGCGGGAAATGGCGAATAGTTTAAAAGAGAGAAAAAATATATATATATATATATGTGTGTGTGTGTGTGTGTGTGTATGTTTTATCTTAACAATTACCAGCTGATTCTCATTACCGGTTATCTTGATAGTTTACCCTCGTGTTTTCTTTTGTTTATTTTTTTTGTGTATTTGTTGTACCGGTTAACTTTGTCGTCTGCAAACTTTTTTTTTTTTTTTGGCATCACTTGCAGGGCCCCAAGTTTTGTCTGGATCCTTGACTTTTGGTCTTCCTAGTGTCGTGGCCAAACCACAGAGGACACTTCGCTCAGAGTTTAAAGTTCGGCCGAAGTAATTTAAAGTGAATTTTTAACCCCACTTCTAAAACCTCCCCGGGTTGGGGAAGTAGAGGGTTTATTGTGGGCGACACATCCACAAGTTGGGTATATTTTCAATTCTAGATTGCCCTTCTCCCGCTCTCCTTCCGCTGGAGGAAGTGATGTATAGGAAGTTTTTCTTTTTTTTTTTTTTTACCCCCCATGCGTTCACTGAAGGGCGGCGGTGATCTCCAAGCACGGTTAGACTTTTAGCGTGATTGGTCGAGTGTGCTTGCAACAGGGGCGGTTATAGAGAGAGAGAGAGGGGAGTCTTATTGCAGGCGTCTTTCTATGGCACTCAGCTCTCTCCCAGGCCTTCGCTCTGTGTACAAGGCGCAACTCAGGAACTCCATCCGTGTCCATGTCAGGCCAGAAGATATTCATTCGCGTATGTAGAGTTAGAGCCTGAGCTTAGCGTAAGTCTCGATTGCGCACATAGATCGAGTACATGCGTAGATGAGCTTCAGTCGTGTCCATAAGAGTTCAGTCGCATTCACAGAGCTAGGGGATCACTTAAGAATGCTCCAGCCGTGTTCACGAAGCCAGATTGTGACTTACAAATTCAGGCATGCCCATCGAGCCATATCAGTAACCTGGATAGACATATGTCGTTTATGAACCAGTTGAAAAGGTATTACTCATAGAAATCACAGTGTGAGCTCTGATTCTTCCTGCCTACATCACCAAGCCACTGTATGTATAGCAGTTCCCCCTCAGAGCGAATATATTTCGAAGCAGAAAGTGGAAAAGTAGCTCCTACGGAGATATCATCAGTGCAGTGTGACCGTAAACCACTCCTAACCATTAATGTTGTACAGGCAGACGACCACAACATTACGTATAGGATGGAAAACGTTCATTACATAGCAAAAGACCGAAGATTTTCATTAAACTTTCGGATATTTTTTTCACCTTGCGCTGAATATATCTCAGACTATTTTTTCGTATTTGTATATTTTTTATCTTTATTTATATCTTTATATTTTATCTTTATATTTATATCTTTATATTTATTTATATTTTATCTTTATTTTATCTTATTTATATTTGTATATTTTTTTATCTAGTGTTGTCTTCCTCTTGTACTTTGAGCTTATTGGCGTGAATCGCCGGTATATATATATTGTGTGTGTGCTTCATCTATGAGAGAAAGGAATAAATTTACCAAAAAAAAAAAGAAGATATTTAATACCAATCAATTTCAAAATCTTTCATTCTCAGGAAACTCATTAATATATTCGGCACTTGGCTCCGATGGGGGAGGCAAGGGTTTCCCCGAGTGGCGTGGAGGAGTAGGAGTTGAGAGAGAGAGAGAGAGAGAGAGAGAGAGAGAGAGAGAGAGAGAGAGAGAGAGAGAGAGGGGTGAAGAGGGTCGCTCTTGTGACCATGCTACACCGGGGTCATCCTCACTCCTGATTGTCTGGCTGGCTGCATCACCTGACCCCGGCTCGTCCTGACCCACGCCCCCCACCACACCTCCTCCTGACTCCTGGCCTCCGCTCCTGTCGTGACCGTCACTCCAGCCCTCAGAGGCTTATTGCTTTTTCACAGTATGTCTTCGCAGCCGTCAACAAACCTAGAGCTCCGATTTTCTTAATCTTTTCTCTCAGCCATTACATTAAACTTTCAGTTTCCCTTTGAATTGCCTCACCATTGGACGTTTCACCACGTCAGTCATCCCTCACTGCCTCCGGCTTTTTCCCTCCGTTTGTGCAGTATCGGAAAAATAGTCTGTTTCGGAAATCCATGCAATGCGGTCTTTTGGTGTCCAGTCCCGCTTTCATCATCCTCTTCTGCTACAACGGTCAACTCGGCCAGCTCCCTGGAATTATCATCCTTCCATGATGTTCCAGTACACCACGACAATCCATTTGCCACAAACCTCAACCCCCTTAAATCATTCCAGTTCACCTCGTCAGTCGACTTTCCAGAGCCCTCGACGTCAGCCCTTGCATCCTACCATGACCCACAGTCATCGATTTCTCCAGGACCCTTTAGCCTTATCAACCATTTCCACTCCAACTCCATCTCCAGGCTCTGTCCCCCCCGTACTTCTTCCAGGATTTGGAGAGCTACTAGTGCCTGGAAGAGCGCGCCGTGAGCGTAAAGCGTTCTGTATAGTTTTTTTTTTTCACAAGAAAAAAGTGTGTGTGTGTGTGTTGTTGTTGGGGGGGGGGGGGGGGGGGGGACTCTTGCTTGCCACCATCCATTAGCAGAGAATTTTGACGTCGTCGGGAGCCCAGGGTGCTGGACTCTTTTTTATACTCGAGCCTTCACTCCACCCGGCTCCCAAACGCTCGGGAATGGCAACTCCTAAAGAAAAGCTGTAACCAAAAGTCTTGGCCTGTAGCTACGTCAGTCGCATTCTGTGGTCTTACGCTGATGAGGTACGTGTCCTCTATACCAAGCACAGGAAAGCTTAAATAGCTTTCAAAACAGTGAGATGTTTAGCTTTCATCACTCATTGTATCACCCTAACTTTTGGACCTCGGCTGTGTCTTTCTGCAAGTTGACGCAATCCTCGTCATTTCTCGCTTCTCCCATAACCTTAAAATCATCCTCGAACTTTTTCCATCCAGTCCTGCTGGCAGGTCACTTATGCAGATCGCAAAGAACAACGTTCCCAAGACATGATCCTGTGCCTCTGACACGTTACTGGAGATCTAAGTTCTTTTCCAGAGGGCCCATTGGACGTGCTTCCTCTGTTCCCCTTCCAGGAAGATAATTTTGTCTCCAACAAAGGATGTTTACCAGTGTGGTACCTCAGGATTCTCTCCTGTCGCCAACACTCATTCTTCTCTCCATGAAAGATGTTTCTTCAGCCTCTTACCCCGACGGTTCTATGATGTATCCTTAAACTCGTTTTCCAGCCTCTTCTCAGTCCGATGTCTGTTCTTTTTCTAGCACAGAACATATTTTGTCTTAGTTGAGACCTGTTTAACATCTCAGAACAAGAGAGCGGTGACCTGGGTATGTTTAACAAAGGAAATACGCAATTTTTACCAGTGTTTCTCTCCTATATATACGTCATTCGTTTCCGTCTCATTAGATGTCATAACATTGAAATCTAATCCTGCAGGAACGTAAGAATGATGCTGTTCATAACCACATCCTTCTTCACTCTCTCCTAGGAAACCCCGATAAAATCTTTAATCCCAAAAGTTGGAGATGTTTGCACAGGTGTCCAAGTAGTCTTTCCAAAAAGGTATTTGATATCTATAGGGGTCTCATTCGCTCCAGTGGAGAGTTTTGCTTGCATATATAGAGTCAGTTTAGAGCCCTACTTGCTTGTCTAGGGTAAATACAGAGTGCTGCTTTGCTTATCTAGGTTCGTTGTAGAGTGCTGATTGCTTATCTAGGTTCGTTATAGAGTGCTTCTTGCATATCTCGTATGCCTCATTTTCCACCTCTATCTCTTAGCCAGAATGAAATGAAAAGACCATTGCCCAACAAATTCTCGCGCGACCACATCACCGCAGCAAACCCTTCCGCTACCACATCACCACAACCACCCTCTTCCATACGCACTGATATTGCTCCTCTCTCTCTCTCTCTCTCTCTCTCTCTCTCTCTCTCTCTCTCTCTCTCTCTCTCTCTCTCTGCTGTAAAGAGTATATATTTCGGCCTCTGCTCTTTTGTGAGCTGTTCTCCAGGCGTCCCAGACCCATAGACTTGTACCCCGTGGTACACGTCTGGCTGCTGCTGCTTCCCATAGATTCTGTGTGCACTCTAGCCACACGAAGATGGAGCGTTATGACACCTCCCCCTTTTCCATGCATACAGCGGAGTTGTAGAAGAATCGTCTTTTGCTATCTTTGTCTTTCTCTTTTCTTATAACCTCTGTGTCTCTTACCAGTCGGGTCAACATGGGCCGAAGGAGCTCAAATAAATCGTGTCTGATTCTTGTCTTTCATCCATAATGGACCCGTACCATTTCGGTTGCTCTGAAAGGAGGGTGGAAAAAGAAAGACGAATTCCTAAACACGTCCCTGATACAGTGGACGTCCAATCAATATTCCCTTTTGTGAAAGTTATAAGTTGTGTTCGAGTTCTCCAATTATTAACAAAGTTTTAATGCTGTCCCCTATGAGAGGGGTTGGACCGGAAAGTGAGAGAGAGAGAGAGAGAGAGAGAGAGAGAGAGAGAGAGAGAGAGAGAGAGAGAGAGAGAGAGAGAGAGAGAGAGTTTGAAGCGAGTTTTTCTTTTATGTTGGAGAGAAAGAGAGTTTGTGTGTTTGCCTGTGTATATCTGGTTCTGTCTATGTGCTCTTGTTTATGATTTTCAATGTATGTACGTAGGTCTGATTATCTGTCTGTCTGCCTATGTCATGCTCGTAACGCCTTGTCACGTCACATACTACCGAATGACGTCATGCCTTGATATTCCCATATTCACCATTTCTCACGCTCTTGACAATGTCATTTTCATATAACACTGCCCAGATGATTACTTCACAGTCAGTAGGTTATCTGTGTGTGAGCCCCAGTGGTGTAGCGGTTAGCGTTCCCGACCGCTACGCATTCACGGGCCAAGATAGATGTCGAACCCATGTAGGTTCGAGCACTGGTCGCGGCATTCGGTCCACAGTCAGCCGAGCTGTTCATCCTTTCCTCGGGGCTGGTCGATGAATTTGGTTCCAGGCGTATGATATATATATGAGGGAGAAATGAGTAATACTGTTGAGTTACGGATCCCTTCTTGCCAAGACCTTTTTAAGATAATTGTAGCCGTTGCTATTGGTTTGAAGTTACATACAGAATTTTGACGTCAGTAATGGATATTTCATTGCCAGCCCACCAGGAGAGAAATGGCCTAGCTTTAAACAAGAAGGGGAACGCCTTGTTTGGTGAACCCTTACAAGAAGTGATGCTGGTGGTTGTATGCTAAAGCCATTTGAATATAGGTCATCACAGGGAAGGCGAGATAAGATTATGTTAGATGGAATGTTGTATGGGTATATGAAATAGATAGGAACAGTAGACGCAGTGCTGTTTAGGTTTGTAGATAGATAGGCATGATAGCTGCAGTGCTGTTTGGATTTATGTGTTGATAGGAACGATAGATGCAGTACTGTGTTGGTTTATAAGATAGCTAGCATGAACAGACGCAGGGATATTTGGGTTTATTAGATAGGCAGGAATGGTAGATGCAATGCAGTTTGGTTTTATAAAATAGAAAGGAACAGTAGACGCAAAGGTAGTAAAGAAAATGGTGGACAAGTCTGTGGAGGGGAATATGAAATATTTTCAGTCGAATTTTATCTTTTCCCATGAAGGCGGTACCTCATAAACCTGTGTATTGATATTTCCGTACAAAATAAATGGGTTACCAGGGTGAGAAAAAAAATATGACTCGTCATAGATGTATATGAGGTGTGAGGTAGGTCACAAGAACGCCTTGGAGGAGGACACCAAAGGGCAAAGTTCGAGGCTGAGAGTTTGAGACTCCATCGAGGAGGTGAGGGGTCTGTCAGCCGTTGTGTTCCTGGGTCCAGTGATGGTGGCTGTGTCGAGTTATGGCACGGAGTGATGGTGCCATTTGTAGGGTGGGTGTTTTTCAGACGATGAGAGACGTCTCCTGTAAAGGAATGAGTTATAAGTTCATAAGATTGTGGGGAAAGAGTGAGGGGGGAAGGGACTGAAAGTTGATGCAAGAAACTGAAAGATTTTTGGGGGGTTAGTGGAGGCAGAGGAGGAGAGGAGGTAAAGATCGCGAGGAGGAGAGGAAATTAAAGAAGTAACGACGTTCAAGTATTTGAGCTGGACTGTCTGTGAGGAAGGAGCCTGGAAGGATGAAGACACAAGGGAAGAAAATGGGAAGAGGTTCCAGGGATCCTTTTTAAACAAGAGAATTTCCTTAACGAAAACGAGGATTTGCGGTACAACAGTGATATCATTCCTTTTTGAAGCAGATATTTGGGAAAGCGAGTTCGATTTTGAGATTACCGAAGAGGAATATTGCAGGGAGTACGGACGGCATCTGGAACATTTTTGTCGTCCTGGGTCGTAGAGAAAACGTTTTAGGATGGTAGACTAAAGCGATTAGAATCTATTTAGCGAAGTAAGCACGTTTAGCTGCAAGTCATTTTAGGAACGTAAAAGGCCAAAAAGACTAGGAGAATAGTTGTCTCATAAACCTCGAGGCAAATTAAGAAAACAATCATCCATACATTTAAGACTCGGTTGTTGACGGTGGTGCCAACTGGGAAAAACAAAAACAAAAAACAATCAGGCTTTGTACTGATATTGGAATCTATATATTCTGGCAGCTGTTCAAAGGTGATTATTTGAAAATAGTTAGCCCATTTGCCCTGTACAATTTCACGGTGGAAATGGGGACATTGGGATCTTTATAGGGTTGGAACAGCAGTGATAACACAGACTACAAACAGATGATATGTTATCACAGTAATAGAGAAGTGATAGTGTTGATAGTGTCCGTGTTAACTATGGAATACGATTTGTAATGGTGTATAGTTTAGAGGTAATACGTGGTCATATTCCCGGCTTTTGCTTCGCCATATTTGATTTCGTAACGCTTCCAGAGTGACGTGGTCCCAATTGGGTGACCAAAAGCTTTGATAAAAGAAGAACTGGGGCGTTGGAGTTGTCTCAAAGGAGATGCCGGAGAAGGAACGCTGTCAGGGAGGAGGGAGTTGAAGAAGTCCACCCAAGGCGAGGCAGGAGCAAAGTATGGTTGGTGTTAGAGATTGTATTTGGAAGAGGTAGAAACAGATGCTGATCCAAACGATTGTGTCCAACGTGTCGTGTCTTTTCCCTTCCCTTGGAGCAATATTTTGGAGCAATATTGATATACAGGTGTACATAATTCCCTCCAACAGCAAGGATTCGAACTAGCACTTTTTGCTTGGCAGTTTGGAAATGTGAAATTATTGAGGAAATATAACACTTTAGAAGTGCTGCGGGTATTATTTTGGTTAACTGGGATGAATAGATTTCTCTAAATCTAATACACATTGAGATGAACCACCTGGTGTAGTGATAACATAGTAAGTCAGATGATGTTGTATAGTGTACAACTCCACAAGAAGGAACAGAGAAGGGGGCCAGGTGAGGATGTTCCCTGAAAGGTCCAGTCCTCTGTTCTTAACGCTACCTTGCTAACGCGGGAAATGGCGAATAGTATATAAAAAAAAAAATATATATATATATATATATATATATATATATATCTTGCCTTAGATAAACGGGAAACGACAGGACCACCTTGTAACACTCAGAGAACAATTCGCTTGAGTATTGATATCTCATGACGGGAAATCTAACCCCAGTTTTCAAGTTGATATCAACGTACGCTTCTGTTTCGTCGATCCTCACCCACATCACGGACTCGAAGGACAAGGAAATACCCCCGTCAAAAGACTCCTCCTCCCCCCTCGTAAACCTCCCCACGAAGCCCCTATTCAAACATTGCTCGGTTCTAAGTCATTAATGCAAATGTGTTGTTTGATTATTCTCATTAAAGTCAGGTACTGGAAACTGCACTCTAAATATCCTTCATGGCTGCGGGTCTATTGTCACGGGGGGGCTTCTCCTTCCTCCCCCCCTTCCTGCTGGGGACGCCTCCGGAGGCAAGACCCCGCTACGCCCTGAGCCACGGCAAAGGCGAACATCTCGTACCACGATGCTATGTGTTTCGTCCCTAGCGGTAGCGTGGGAGTTGTGATAACGACGACTCCGTCCGGTCGATCTTTCGTAAATCTGTAAGACTCTGACGAGGAGGAGGAGGAGGAGGAGGAGGAGGAGGCGTGGTGTTGAACCTCCTCCTCCTCCTCCTCCTCCTCCTCCTGCTGGGGGGGTAGTCGATTGCGGGCTGGCCTTGCTGATCCTCGCGCTTCCTTTCTTGCGCTGTTCACTTTCCCAAGCCTCAAAAGTGGGCAGAGTGGACCAGCAATTTTCTAATTTGAAAGCCAAGGAGCAGAGAGGACCCCTGAGTGAACTGCTGCCACCCCCCCCCCCCCTCTCTCTCTCTCTCTCTCTCTCTCTCTCTCTCTCTCTCTCTCTCTCTCTCTCTCTCTCGTTCGTCTCTTATCTCGATGTCTTATGCCATTATCGTCTGTTCGTTTGTGTATATAGTTGTTGATTTTTTTTTTTGTACACCTGTGTCCTTCCCTATGAATGAGAGGGGAAAAAAAGGTGGCTGAATGGCGTCTTAATTAGGCCTGTCCTTCAGATGTAATTTGCTTGTCGCGTCCACAGTGTAAAGGTTAGCACTGCTGACCGTGACGCATTCACGGGCCGCCCTGTGTCGAGCGCATAGGTTCGAATCCTGGTTACGGCAGTCGGTCCACAGTCAACCCCAGCTATTCATCCTGATCGTCATTTACAGAATCTGTTGCATGTATTTTGAAATAGGTTGTGGTACGAACATTTATATATCACGTATCAGATATCGGTTATCTTTGTACTTCAACCTTTCAGTGTACTTACAGTGACTTATGCAAACTGCTTCTTTCCATCTCTCGAACTCAGTATTACTTTCTTCGTTGCCTGCAACCCCTCCCCTTCCAGCCGCCTAATTCAATGCATTTATGTGGGCGGCACATGCGTCTTTACCGCCCTAATGCATCACGCACGCTTTTCTCTCCCGTGCCTCAACCTCTTCCATTTTCCCCTCGGATGGAAAGCTCCTCAAGGAAAGATCTGGGAACGAAGAAGATCGCGGAACGAAAATTCATATCCGTGTCTTGGAGGAAGTGATGGTGTTCCGAAGACCTGCTTTGGGTGGGGATGTGGGGAGGCTGGTGTCCATCTCTGGCGTATGGGAGGAGGGAGGGGGAAAGAGAGAGAGAGAGAGAGAGAGAGAGAGAGAGAGAGAGAGAGAGAGAGAGAGAGAGAGAGAGAGAGAGAGAGCGAACACCATCATCTAGATGGCGCTAGGTGTAGCATGCTCCTCCAGGGAGTCTAGCAGGTGATGGCTAGAGGGAGGAGGCCTTCCAGCCATCAACCTCCCCGTTTCCTGTGCTGTGTTGTGACCCGCTCTCAACTTTCACCCGAGAAACACTTCCTGTTTCCACCAATTTCTGGTGGTTGGAACTTCCTCCTCCTAGGGCTTGCCCTTGTCTGCCTCACATTGCTAATTACCCATCCCCCTTTCCAACCTATACTTGACTGCCCCAGCTCTACGTTGTGACCAGATAGCCTTGACTCCTATGAACTCCCTTTCCCTTTCCTAAACTGACTTTTTTTCCCTCTTCCTCCTCCTCCTCCTCCTCCTCCTCCTCCTCCATCAATATAGAGTAGATATTTAGGATACTGTTACTGTCTTCCAGCAGATAACCTCGTCATAGACCATCAGGTCCTCTGTTATCTCTCTCTCATTTACTGTTCCCCCTCCGCAGATAACTTCGTCACAGACCATCAAGGTCTTTCGTCATCTGGCCTTCCCGTTCACTCCCGTCCACCGTTTCCCCGTAGATAACCTCGTCATAGACCATCAAGTCTTCTGTTATCTTGTTTATCCGTTGTACTTCAGGCCCCACAATCCGGCCAGTGTCATCCATCCCCCACCCACCCACGACCTCTATCCACGAGTCCCCATCCTTACCCCAGAACAAACATTAGCAGTTCCAAACTCACCACAGACTTCGTAGCACCTCAAACTCACATTAATCATAACCCTGCACGCTCTGCATTTCCAATAGTTCCTACAACCAGTTCCTCCCCACATCACAACACTCATTACAACCCCCGTGACTTCCCAGAGACCCACGCCTCCGCAATCCTCAGTTCCCGCCTTCTGCATCGCCTTGCTACTCACAGTGTCGCTCCTCCTACCATCCCGCACTCTGCAAGACTCTTGAAATATCCACAGATTAATGTCTCTCACAAGTCCATGCTTCCTTCATCGCTGAAATCCACCCTGTCCCACTCCCTCTACCCCTCACTCACCCATGAATTTCAGGTCTGCCATAAATCCACGGTCTCATAACGCCTTATTGAGCAAAACTCCTCTCCTTACCCTATCATTAGTTGCGAACTGTCGTTAACTCCGCGTCACTCACAGACTCGTACTCTCCACAACCCCACCCTTGCCATGGACCTCACGTCTATGCATTTCCTCTCCGATCTCATCGCCTCAACCCTCCTCACAACCCCAGACCTTTCACGGCCTCAGTCTCGCCACAACCCCACTCTCTCCTCCCCTCGTCAGAGCACCTTAGTGTACCCCATCGTCTCGACTTCTACTCGAGGAACATCGGAACTTCCTCATCTCCAAGCAACCTTTTAAACAATACGTTTCCCCCGGTCCTACGCCACGCTACCTCTACATTCCCTCCATCTTTTTTTATCCTCGTCACTCGTTTTTCACCAAACCTTCCTCCCCACCTCGATCCACAATGCTCTCTTCATACTCGGTACAAACCAGTCGCCATATTCCCTGACTATCCTTTGCAGTGTCACTCCAGCCCTCACGACGGCATTGGAGCCCTTGCAACAGGCACTGCAGCCCCTGTAGTAGGTCTAAAGCGTGTGCAGCGACTCTGAGGCCCTTAGAGAGAGATACTGAGGCCCCTGCAACAGGTACTGAAGCCCTTGCGGTGTAACTGCAGTAGTTGGCTGCTGCCCTCCCCGCTCTTCCATTAGCCAGAGGATCCTGCCTGCCGCTTGCTTTACTGGAGAGCCATCAACCTGTGGCCTGGCCACCTGCTTCATCATCCATGACTCACAGCAACAGAGCTGGACCCTTCCCGTGTCGAAAGACTGGGTCCCCTTCCATGCTCCAGGGTAGTGTCTCTCCCAGGCTCCAGGACAGAGCCTTTCCCACGTACCAGGACCTTGCCTCTCCCAAACACCAGGGCATTGTCTTTTCCATGCATAGGGACTGGACCTATCCCATGCATCTGGACTGGGCCTATCCCATGGACTGAATAGATTTGGGGCTTCTCCCAAGCCTTAGAACTAAGTTTATCCCGGACCACTCTGCTGTTTATCTGCTATCAGTTTCTTGAACTTGTAAGTGTTTGATCGTGTTGATTCAGTCGTATTTATCTACTGTTGTGTCGTGTTGTTTATATTCATATATCCTTTGCAAACTCTATCTACTAACTCAACTTCTAGTCCTGAAGTGACGGGATAATCTTTCGTGGCTGTCAACTTCCTCCGCTCCTCTCTCTCTCATGCCTTATATCCTCCTCCCTCACGCTCTCTGTTACCTCTTCCATCCTCCTCTCCCCTTCTATCCTTCACCCTCTCCACCTTCCCCTCTCAATGCCTCGGCGACTTCACTGCAGGTGCTGTATAGCTCCTCATTTCCGAGACCCCTCATCCCTGCTCCTGCCTCAGCCCCCCCTCCATACGCGTCTCTTCCCTCCACCCCCACATATCACCACTTGCCTACGCTCCCGTGGCCCCTTGATTAATCCTAGGGCAATAAAGTAGAGGTTAGCGTTGTTGACTGTGAATCACGCACGGGCCCGCCCGAGCTCGAACCCTGGGCTGAGCAGTAAGCTTGCAGCCAACTCAGATGTTCATACTCCCACCAGAGCTGGTCGATATTGGCTACTTGGCTTACCATTTCAGCCTCGTCGTTTCATAAATATTGTTTACTTAGGACCCGTGTGGTTGTTGTTTACATGTTATCCCTACTGGCCCTTCTTGTGTTGTTTACTTCTCTGAATCCCCGGGTCTCTTGTGACCCAGCCAGTCAGCCCTCCCTACCAGACCCCTTCGTCACCACAACCTCTACTTTTCCTTGTCATTTTCTACCCTCGTCTGTCTCCGTCCCCTCAACTCACCTCCTTCCACTTAATCCTTGGTTATATCCCCCCCTCTCCTCCTACGTCCTTCAGACTCGACCCCATCCTCACGTTATACCTTTAACTCGACCCTTTACCCTCCCACCTCCACTAATTTGATCTCTTCCCACCCTCTCCCCCTTACGTTCCCCTCCTCCTCCTCCTCCTCCTCCCCAGATGTCACCATCACAAACGAACCCCAGCTTCCTGGTGAGTCTCGAGGTATATATCTCTCTCCAGATCTTGAATCTAATTTCATTACCACACCCGGCGAGGTCTTCGGCGATAAGATAAAAAGAAAATAAAAAATCGGGAGACTTAAAAATCAGGGACAAAGACGAGACCCCGAAGGTCTCTGACGGACATACTCCCTCTATGGGGGTCTTATGTGTGATGGGGAAGTTGAGATATAGTTTGGGATTATCGTGCCATGCGCGTGCGAGAAGGAAAAGGGACAGAAAAATATGTAGAGGAGGGGAGGAAAGCTGAAGAATAATGGACAGACATCACCAGACGTGAGACCTCAGCGAGAGACCGGGGGGGAGCAGATGGTTTTTGCCCTCAGTGTTCTTGATGTCTGGAGGGAGTGTCAGGTGGCCAAAGCTCTCTCTCTCTCTCTCTCTCTCTCTCAGTCTGCAAATAAATTATCTCAAGTTTACGTCCACTACTATCATGTCAACTCATGTTTCAGTGAATGGAGGTCGACTCGTGTTTCAGTGGAAGAAGCTCCCTTTTGTATTTCAGGGCAAGGAGCTTAACTACTCCTGTTTCAGCACAAGGAGTCAACTCCTCATGTTTCAGTACAAGGAGCACCCCTCCTTCGTGTTTCAGTGCAAGGAGTCAACTCATCCTGTTTCAGCGCGGAGTCAACTCATGTTTCAGTACAAAGAGCACCCCTCCTTCGTGTTTCAGGGCAAGGAGCTTAACTACTGTTTCAGTGCAGGGAGTCAGCCGCTCATGTTTCAGTACAAGGAGCACCCCTCCTTCGTGTTTCAGCACAAGGGGCTCATCTCCTCATGTTGCAATGCAAGGGGCTCCCTGCTCACCTCCTCGTATTGGAAGACCTCGACCCTAGGCTTCGACATGAAACAATACTCGATGTTTTCCCTCGTTGTGAGCGTCCTGTCATGTAGTGACATCCCCCACCTCCTCTCTCAGTCACTCCTGGTAATGACCACTGTTGAATCACGAACATTTCATTAATAATTTCAAAGTTTTTTTTGTTAAAGGTCAGTGAACGCAATGAGAAGACTATTAACGCATATGACGTCCCATTGAAGACACTTTTCGTAGCTTCAACATTTTTTTTTTTTCTTATTTTCTCCCGTCGTTAAAAGTGTGCTCGTGTAAAGAATCCGACGGTACTTTACTAATCCATAATTCATATATGGTAAATAACCTCATGTTTCCCCCTGGTTTTGGATGGAAGGTTCAGATGTCTTTAGGAATGTAGTTGATGAATTAGGGATGAAGATGATAGACGGATGACTGATGTATCTCTCCGAGATAACGTCTCTTGTGCGATTTTGCTTGATGTTTTCATTAACGATTATGGATAATATTAAACACACACACACACACACACACACACACACACACACACACACACACACACACACATCTATATCTATCCATCTATCTACCTACCTTTCAGTGTGTGTGTGTGTGTGTGTGTGTGTGTGTGTGTGTGTGTGTGTGTGCAATTTCATGAAATTTGTACCACATTCTTCACACTGTTACGTGATTGAAGGCGTCATAAGATTCGCTCATTCGTAACACACACAAAATCTTCGGCGTCAGTACATGCGCCGGGGTGACAGTGCTGATGAGTTTGCCGTCTGGTTATAATGCCAGGCCAGCCTCTCACGTCTGCCCTGCAGAGGATATGTGACTCCACGCGGCACCTAGTGTTTTGGGAAGGTTTCTCGACGCCTCCCGTTTCTACTCTGGGCTCAGGGAAGTGGGAGGGGAGGGGAGGGCGGGGGGATGTTATAGACCGCCTACAGATAGATCCAGTAAGCTGGCTACCAGCCCAGGCCAGCCGGGCCCTCCATAGCCGAACGTAAGCGGATCATGACCAAATTATCTCCATCGGGTGTGTGTGTGTGTGTGGGTGTGTGTGTGTGTATGTGTGTGTGTGTGTGTGTGTGTGGGTCGCGTGCAAGAAATATCACAGCAGAAAGGTTGTATCTTTCCATAATCCGGATATAACACCTACTTGTATCTGGTAAAGAAAGGAGGGGGGGCACTCTCTCTCTCTCTCTCTCTCTCTCTCTCTCTCTCTCTCTCTCTCTCTCTCTCTCTCTCTCTCTCTCTCTCTCTCTCTCTCTCTCTCTCTCTCACGTTTTCTTATTTTTGCCAACGGAGTAACAGTCGCTAAAATCCGGCTATGTCAGATTTTTATTTATTCATGACATTGTAAATTTATTGAGAGGTTTTTCCTCAAGTCTGTCCCATGGCGTCCCTTGGAGATAGACAAGAATACCTCTCTTATTTGGTTCGTATGTGACGCATCGGTAACCTACGTGTTGGCTTCCAAAGTTGGACAGTCGAATTATATGTCACAAAAATATGATATATACCCTTTGAATATCTACCCTTCATCCAAAAATGCTTATGTTCATTTGTTTCTTATCGATGCATTTCTAAATTTGACCATGGATTTTCATCTTACTGTTCGTTTACTTATTTGTCACTTAAGGATATGATTTGTGGGTAAGGAAACGTTCGGAATGTAATACCTCTGTCTCTCTCTCTCTCTCTCTCTCTCTCTCTCTCTCTCTCTCTCTCTCTCTCTCTCTCTCTCTCTCTCTCTCTGTTCTCGTACATACATACTGATAGAATGTGTCCATTAAAAGAACATATAGTCGTTAAGGATTCTAGGAAATATTTGTGTAACCTTCCAGTTAATGTTAAGTCGTTATTGGTACGTTCACGTCCGGGTTTTGTGGTCAAACAAGAAGTGGAACGTTTCCTTTCAAGACACACTGAACGACTCCAGGGTAGACGATCACTGTGATCATAGCCCATGTTGGACCAAAAAAAAACCTGGTGAATCTGTTGACAGTAAGGGATGGCGCAACAAAAGCACATCCATCCAAACAACAGAGCGACGGATGGTAGAAAACGACGACAAAAGCAGGGAGGAGTGTGTGTGTGTGTGTGTGTGTGTGTGTAGAGGGGGGGAGTTTGGTACCACGACGCGTCACGAAGTAACAGAGCGACAGGTTGGTGGATGTTGAGGGAGGAGGAGCAGCCTCCTGCAGTCCTTGCGACGCGACACAGTAACGAAATGACGTCCACGCCGAGCCAGGGGGAGAGAGTGCGTCACGCTGGGGACTCTCCTCCGTCAACGAGGTTAGCGTTGGTGCATTGCCTGTGGAAGGGGGCGAGGCTCCCAAGGCACAGTTTGTTGCAGTTTGCCGTTTACGCCCTCCTGGGTTCCTCTGGACGATTATATGTGCGTACTGATTTACATATAACGTAAACCTCCCTTGATTGCATCATCGTCCTTCAACATCCACTGGGTGCTACATCACCCTCCAACACCCCTTGAGTGCATTCATTGCCCTTCCAACACCCCGTGAGTGCATTCATTGTCCTTCAAAAACCCTTCGAGTGCATTCATTGCCATGCCATTCAACACCCCGTGAGTGCACTCATTGCCATTCAGTACCTCTTCAGTGCATTCATTGCCATTTAACACCCCTTAAATGCATTCATTGCCATGTCATTCAACACCCCGTGAGTGCATTCATTGCCATGTCATTCAACACCCCGTGAGTGCATTCATTGCCATTCAGTACCCCTTCAGTGCATTCATTGCCATGTCATTCAACACCCCGTGAGTGCATGCAACGCCATTCAATACCCAATACCCCTTGAGTACGTTCACTGTCATACAACACCCCATGAATGCATATTATGCCCTTCAACTCCCCCTTGTGTGCATTAATTGCCATTCAACACCCTTTGAATGCATTATCATCCTTCAACACCCATTAATTGCTTTATCGCCCTTCCACACGCCATTATTGCATTTATCGTACTGGTGCACCCACATAGAGGGGATAGAATACCACTCACGTATCTTCCGCGTGTCGTAGAAGGCAAGTGACTAAGAGTGGTAGGAGCCGGAGGGGCTGTATCGCCCCTTCCTTTATTGGTTTCCAAAAAGATGGAACAAAGGAAGGAGCCAAGCGAGGACATTGTTCCTCTTAAGGTTCAGTTATCGGCCATAACTGAGTCATTTAGCGGGGGTTGTCTAGTGTCATAAATGGGGCAGATGTTACCGGACTCTATCCATCTTCACCCTTCTGTAAAAGCAAAATGAGGTGTAATTGAGCAAGGAATGTATAAGACTGGATGACAGAAAGAATAACAAAAGAAAGATTCGACCCCACGTTAAAGAAATGGGAATAGAAAACGTAAAGTAAGTGACAGTACAGTTGATTATGGGATGTAATCATGATTACAGGAGAGGATTGCAAGAAGAAAATTAGAATCAGTCAAAGGAGAAGTTGAAGAGAGAATTCCTCAATACAGAGAAGAACTGTAAGGAATTATTCTAATGTGTAAGAAATCACTAAGTTATCAAAGACAATATTGGCCTGATAACTAATAAAAGTGACGTAGTAACAAACAATAGGAGGTTATTAAAGCAAGTGTTTCGAACCAGTGTCCACTGCAGAATTTTTTTTTTTCGAATACTAAAACGAAAAACGCTGTATCATGTGGAAACTAAAAAAATCAGAAAACTCTGCTTTGTGCACAATACTAGAATGATAAATGAATCATGTCAGACGGCACGTTGATAAACGTGGAATCGTTCGGGTATCCGATAATGATAAATGTTGAATAAATGGAAGCATAGAAATATAAGTGATTAACTGATATTAAATGGCTGAAGCAGGAAATAGTGACACTATTTACCGACAGACGCAAGTGAAAATTTATGTGTGTGATTTATGTGACATTTTAATATCGAAATATAAATCGAATATCAATTAATTCAGTGAACAACAGTGAAGTTGACAACATATTAATATCAGTGATGTGGGGAATAATATTAGTTAGCATTTGTGTATATGATATAAAAAATCTCTTGTGGTAAACATGTGATTGTCCCAGACAGACAAATGAAGTTTTAGCCACGTCTCTTTGTTGTTTATCAAGTGACTTATATTTCTCTCTTGTGTCTCCCTTGATGATGTGATTATTACACGAAAGTGCACTTGGGAACTTATCGTGTTTCATCCCGTGGACTCATGAGAATATACTTGATCACGCGAAAAATAATTGTGAACCTCTCCAATATATATATATATATATATATATATATATATATATATATATATATATATATATATATATATATATATATATGTATACTTTGCGTGACTGTGGCTAGACCTTGAAGAATTGCCATGGACGAGGCCGTATCACAGTTGTTGGGACGAAAACGAAAGATGCCTCGTCAAGGACCTCCTTGTTATAGGAGTTCGTTTACCTTGCTGCTGTTCGGAGCGCAACTTTGAAGCTGCGGGAGCCCCATGAAAGGGGTTGTAGGGTTATGTATATATCAAATAGTTCGAGAGTTACTGTGGGTATTGCTTTTGCAAATGTCAGACAATACGGGAATATCCCCTGGAATTAATTTGCGTAGGTGTGGTGTGTGGGCTTCAGACGGTCCTGTGTGTGTGTGTGTGTGTGTGTATGTGTGCGCGCTGGTTCAGAACAACCCCCCATCCACAAGCCTACTGATTGGTAATGTTATGGAAATTATATTCATGATATTAATATATTGCTATTTTGTAATACGCTCTGGTGGAGGAGGAGGAGGAGGTAGGGGGCATTTTGTATCTGTAAGAACCTATGGAGGCATGAGACCCCCGTGTGGTGGTAGTGAGGCTTGTGTGCAGAGAGAGAGAGAGAGAGAGAGAGAGAGAGAGAGAGAGAGAGAGAGAGAGAGAGAGAGAGAGAGAGACTACTTGTTTACTACCCCCGCATGTTTTTGTTTTTTTTGTTTTGTTTTTTGAGGTGAGGGAGGGGGCGCCGCTGACTCTTGCACACCCCTGGCTGTAAGGTGGGTGAGTAGCTGCTTTCAGGGGGCCACCTGCCCGCCACCCTCCCTAACACCTAAACAGAACAGCGTCGGCCGGAGCAATTTCCACTCGTTTCCCCGAGGGCCGTGGGAGGATGGAATCAAATTGTTGCTTTGCTGCATTGCGGATTGAGCCAGATGGGAGGGAAAAGGTAGATAGTCACAGACCAGCTCGTGGCCGTCACTCCATTGATCCCCTCCCCTCCCGCTCATACACAAGGAGTCCGTGGACGACCCGAGCAACGAGGTGAGTGGTCTGCTGTCTCAGGTAGGGCGTTGTAGATCAGCGGCATTTTCACGTAAGGCGTGTGAGAAACACACTGTAGGTGAAGGAGGGTGAAAAGCATAACCTGAGGCCAAGGGATTAAATCGAATCATTTGGACTTGAGGATGGAGGGGACTTGCAGACGTCCCAGTGGCTCGTTTGACACACGAAGTTCCCGCTTAACCAAAGCCATTGATCGTCACGTATCGTTCCGTTCTGTAGTTGAGACTCTCGAGGTCTTTGTCCTCATTTGACAACTTGGTCCATTCATCCATTACTGTGGCCTCACCAACGTCTGTCTACCTGCTGTGATTATTACTGGAAATCCCCTTTTCCACACTGATTGATCCGTTGGTACGCTATCTCTTGGATTAGTATGTTTGATACTGTTTGTATATCTTCCTCATCTGTGCTACATCAAGTAGTCTTCCTTGGTTCTGGAAAGATTGTCTTACATTATTCATTGAATGAATTTGGCAAGTATTCCATCGGGTCCAATTTGGTTTAACTCATTCACTTGATTAGCGTCTACATTTGTTACATGGTATATTAGCATACTTGATACTTATATTCTTTTGTTCCCTATAAAAGAATTGGTAATTTCAGGGTAGGTTTTTTAACGTCTTGCCTTCTGGCAATTGAAGTATTCATTTAAGAATATTGGCCACTTCTTCGACAGTATGATAAGCTGCTATAAACCAAGAGATAACAATATTTTTCAGTCTTTAGTTATTTTTTTACACTCTACGAGTCCTTCCGGATAATCTTTCTCCTCAGCTGCAACTTTAATCTCATATATCCTTGTGCTGTCTCTACATCTTTTTTTCTACTAACTTTCTCGCTAATTCGATTATATGGGATTCCATATCGAAATTCGCCCCCTTCTTTTTTTCCGATAATGTTATTTTCTTCTTGGCTAAAAGTTCCTTGTATCATTCATCCGTGTACGGTCATACCAATTCAATCGACTGTGTTTATGTGAAGTATAAGGTGTCTGGAGTAAATGGTATCAGATATCCTTCATTAAGGGATCAACCACCTAAATCCATTGCTGCGATTCGCTAACTAGATTATGATCCTTTAAAAAATATGATTCACAGTCTTGTCCCTCAACGATCGTTTCCATAACTTTGCCAGCTGTGAGGACGTTTAAGCTAATTGGATGATAATTTCCGAGTAAGGACTTTCGTAGACCTTCTTTCTGAATATCGGTGCTACACCGGCGAACTTCCAATCCAGGGGAAACTTTCGTTGTAAGATCTGAATTACTGAAGAGAGGGAGAGAGAGAGAAAGAGAGAGAGAGACAGAGACAGAGAGAGACAGAGTCAAGGGGCTTAACTCTCTCTCTCTCTCTCAGCATCTCTCGTTGATCTTAAGATAGAATTTAATAGTACGTTCTTATGCTTCACCAGCCTTCATTTGTTTCTGATGCTGATAGCATCATTAGGATCATGGCCGTCAGTAGGTTGCAACATGTTATCCTCCACAAGGAGTGGGACTGGAGATGGGGTCATGAGTTAAGTCTTCTATGATACGTATGCCATAGCTTGATCGTCTTGAGCACAGTCGCCATTTTAAGTAGTGGATCTGTTGACTAGGTTGTTTATCTCACATGTCTGTGTCTTTATGGTCCTATTTTTTTGTTATTTTAACAATATACGCATTATATCAGCGTTCGATTTGACGTATGAAGTTTTTCTTTTCGCGGCTCTACGTGAATTTATTTTCTCCGTGTTGGTTAATATTACCCTCTTTGAGTTTTTTCTTTGTTGTTCTATTGGACAACAGACTCTTGTCTGTTGCAGTGCTGTGCTGCTATTTTTCACATAGTTCTAGAAGATGGCCACCTTGTACACACTGGTATTCGTTCTTCTGCTTCTAACACTTTGAAAGCTTAACTGAATCATTTCTTCCAAGCTTCGCCTAACCCTTTTCATTTACGACATCACTGCAGCTTATCTTGTCAAGAGCAGTGTAGAGCTCCTTAAATGTGTGTGTGCGCATATGTGTTTGTGTGTGTGTGTGTGTGTGTGTGTGTGTGTGTTTAAAATCTGGTGTGTCTCCACGCTCTCGTGTTGGTCAACATCACAATCAGTGTTCAAAGCCAGGACGCTGCCGGCAAGATCCCTGTGTCTAGCTAGACTTACGAGTCTAATATATTCATGATGCTTGAGGATTTCCCAGAAGTCTGATAATAGAGGACTATTAAGCTAGTTGATGTAGAATCCGGATCTGGGGGTTTTTTTGTCCTCATTTCATTATTCATAAGATATTAAGATCTCTCGTTAAAATGGAATCTTGCTCATTATCAATTATTATTATTGTTATTATTCTTTTTTGCTAACTTGTCTAGAGTTATTCTTTGCATCTGGTGTCTGCGTCAGAGGTCTGGACACTTATCCTGCAGTTATTTTCTTAGGAAGCTTTCTTTTCTGGTGGGTGGAAGGAATTTCCATAGTAATGGAGTCAATATTGTAGACTGCCACTACTACTTTTTGGCTCTGAGAGAAACTGCTGTGTGTATGTGTGTGTGTGTGTGTGTGTGTGTGTGTGTGTGTGTGTCACGTGATTGATATGATATTCTGTGAAATGAATGATATTTTTTCCTAGGAAGGACTTATGGAGAAGGAAGGGTCTGTTCCAAGTGAATTATTTTTTTTCTTACCTTTTTTTTTTTGACCAGTGACCAAATCACACGAGTAGACACGCTGATGAAGCCTACCATCACTTAAGTCGTCTAGATGTAAACTGTTTTTTTTTTCCTTTTTTCGTCAACATCTCGAGCCGTTGGTGGAATGGCTCTATCGTCTCTGCGAAGTTCGCTCCTTCCTGCGAGCAGAGGTTGACAAATCGACTTAATATCAAGACTGGACGTGTTTCTCAAGAAGAGGTTCTTGTTACTGATCCAATAGCGAATATTCCTGAAATTGAAATGCCATTGATTTTATACGTAAATCCACGAATGAATGGGTGATACCCCGGGAAAAATAAAGGAAAACTCCGGCAGTCCCTTCTTTTGTGTATGTGTGCGTGTGTAATCAGTAAGAGGGGGACTGTTTTTGGCTTCGTTACAGACGTTCTGTACCACAATAACTACGTCATCTACCCCCGTCAAACGAAGGTCAAACGTTATACTGCAATAACTACGTCATCTACCCCGTCAAACGAAGATGAAACGTCATACACAATAACTACGTCATCGACCCCGTCAAACGAAGATCAATCTCATTTGCAACATGAAGGGTGCCTAGAGCGTGGTCGAGTTCCTCCCTCCCACTGGCCTCCGTCGAACTGTGGACTCTCCAGCCACGTCCATCTCGTGCCATCCAGAGCCTGGGAAGCGATTTTGTGTGTCGACACTGGCGGCAAGGCTTGCTTGCATCAGGGAGGCTTTGCACCTACGCGTACACACTTCAAAAGCAAGTTCTGCACAAGGTGGAGAGAGACAAAGAGAGGGAGGCTTAGTTAAGGGTGATTCCAGCACCTACAACGCTCCTCCTTGACACCAGCTGCCGTCCACACACACACACACACACACACACACACACACACTGACACTCCAAGCACGTTGGTATGAAAGGAACATGACAGAAGCTGGGGGGGATTTCCGCCTACGAAGGGTGATATTGCGTGCGAAATGTCACCTTCGATGACTTATGTGTCACTCTCAACCGACAGGAAAGGAGTCCATATTCCTTGAGGACCTTCTCGCTCAAAAAAGGAGGCCATAATGCCCTGCTACTGTGCGGAACACAGGCCATAATCCACAAGGGCCCCCATGACAGAGCTTCCGTACGTAGATAACATTTGGTGTGTCTTCGTCTATGATCAGCGAGGAAGATTGAAGCTCAGAATGCGACGTTTATTTCTGGGTCTCTTTGTCATAAAAGGCCAGAATGAGCTCGAAAAAAAATAGTCCAGAACAGAGCATCGAAATTACTACCATCACAGCAAGACGAAGAAAGATAATAAGTGGAACTTACTGAAGAGAAATCTCTCCATGGGAACGCGAAAGAAACTTTCGAGATAAAAAGTTTGATGATATTGATACAGATACATTGCTTAAGGCACGTAAGGATGCTGTAATTGGGGGAAAAAAAAAACTTTAAAATCAAGGGTTATAAGTTTCACAGCAACGTAGGGAAGTGCATATGAAAAACAGTCACTGAGAAGTGGAAAGCCTGCTGTTGTCTGCTGCATTCTTGAAAACCAAACAAGAGACTTAGTAAGAAAGAATGTAAATGATCATTTCCGGCTTTGTAGATAATCATTAACTACCTGACAATGAAGAGGAAGATCAGTTCTTTCTGCTGGCCACGTCCTTATAGAGCAATAGACCTTCTGTTATCTGTTTGCTGTGGCTGTCTGTGTGACAATTCTCTCCAGTGGTAATATCATCCACAGTAGTGTTGTATGTGTGTGTGTGTGTGTGTGTGTGTGTGTGTGTGTGTGTGTGTGTGTGTGTGTGTTTGATCCCAGAGGGCAGAAGAGCATCTGCACCCCTCCCCCCCCCTTTCCCCTCCTCACGCCCCCTAATAAGTTATTAAATGTCTCTGGGTTTGTGTGTATTCCCACGGCTCCTGCCTCTCCTTCCATTACCTTAAAGCCATGAGCGTCTCTGGCTGGCCAGTGCACCTGAATCTCTCTCTGTCTCTCTCTCTCTCTCTCTCTCTCTCTCTCTCTCTCTCTCTCTCTCTCTCTCTCTCTCTCCCCCGAGACAAAGCCTTAATCCATTACAGCAACATGAGATCCTGAAATCAGGCACTGACCTAATATATTCCTGCTGGCAATTAATCCACGTCATTCTGTAGAAAATTCTTCTCGTAATCACTTAACTACCTAGTTCACCATCAGCATGTGTTACTGGTACGAGCCAAAGTTCTTTCCGAAGCTCGAATCGAAAATATATCATTCTCACAGGTTTTTTATGGCAATATCTTTTTTTTTCATCTTTCAGAAGTTCTTTGTGGATTCTGAAATACGGGTTAGAGCTGTGGAGTCCACGTTACTGAGGCAGATATTACCTGCGAAACGTTACCGTGTCTGGAGGCATCAAATGACATCTTGCCAAATGTAGTTACTCTCGTATACGCCATATTTAGAAGTCTGTAGATCTCTCGTACGATTCATCGTCCTAGATTTATTTACTTCCAAACACGCCAGATTTGTAAGCATGTAGATCACTTGTATTATTAGTTGTTTTTTGTCTATTCTTTTACCTTATCTTAGTTCTAGTGAGGCCAGAGATGCAGTTCCGGATGACCCATCAAAGTTAAAGTCTTTTTTCCACAACTTTTTTTTTTTTCAATCAACTCTGCCTTAGATTACGACCCACATCCTCATGTCTTGTGTTGTCTACGTGTCTGAAAGAGTCCAAAGTCGTCTGTGCAACACTAGTCCAGGAGTTCTCAAAGTACTAATTTCATCCATGTTTTCATAAGAACATTATCTATGTTATCTTTATCTCGTAGTAGTACCGATACCTCATCCATTTAATTTTTGATATATTTACTCTTTTCTTAATACACTTTTAACGAAACCTTTATGATATTCCTCACTACAGTCGGATCTGAGTTTCCCCTTAACCATATTCCTCTATTCGTAATATTGCTACCATTTTTGTTTGACCTTTGAGATACGTATCATCTACTTTTTTTTTTTTTAAACCAATCTGCCCACTGCCTTTACAGCTGAACCGCATATCGCCAATAACGCTGAGGCCTTTTTATATTCATTTACTCTATCCATCTCTCATTTTATTCATTTCTATGTATTCTATATATACAGTTGACTATATTCCCCTTCTCTCTCTCCTCGAAGATAGATATAAATCAACCCCATTGTGAAATAGATTATCCCTCTATGGACTACAATCTTGTATCTTATCTTGATAAGACACCTTTATATTTGCTCTGGCCGTGGAGGCACTTTACCCCAGCGAGTGCCTGGTCCATGATCGCCAGACGCACTCAGCGACGCCCCCCCAAACATCGCGCCCTCCCAGACGAGGTGCTAACCTAACCTCATCACTCCCTCCAGGGTTCAGTTTGCACTCGCCTTTGAGTGCATGAACACACTCATGGCGGGGGAGATTTACTGCGCTGGCTCGTTTTGCTTCGTGTGAGTGAAAAATGTTTATTTTTCTTTCTTCCTTTTTTTTTTCCGTGGGTACAACTCGCTCTTCACTACATCCACTGACTACAGTGGCGCTACGTGGCAGGTAATATGACGAACGACAGTGAATTACGAAAATCAGGTTCCCAAGATAGAATTCGTAATAGTGCTTTTTGAAATAGGCAGATTTCTACACGAAGGGAAAATAGGAAGGCGTAGGTTTGGTAATAGGGTTGGCGATGGTTAGAACAGATTAGTAGATATATCATTAGCCTGTGTCTACTCTGGAGAGCACTGAATGTAGATTGGTTTAGTAGTGTGTGAGTGCTGGAGTGTGAGTGTCGGAGTTTGATTAGAAGTTTGTTTTCTATGGCCCTAACTGGCCAATTGCGTTTTTCTTCCTCATATTCTTATGTTTTTCTTTTTTAAATGCTTTCGTTCAAGAATATCATAATACTGGAAAGCAAGACCAAATTTATTGGCGAGCATATATGAATCTATGTACGTGAATGAATGATTTTATATGTAACATGCATGAATGAATGTCATTGAAATGCTTTGCATTGCATTTTGTGATTCATATGTATTTGACACTTTGTATAATTATGGAGAACGAGATATGTAGAGCCTGGTATCTAGTTATGAATGTACATATGTACGTCGCCACGAACGTATCACAATGTGTCATTCGACTTTATCTCAACACCGCTATGGTCTTTTGGTGGGAAGGTTGAGCTGTGAGACGCGAGGCGAGGCGAGGGTGGCTGGCTGGGTTACGACGCTGGAGCCAAGCAGAGAGAGAGGGAGAGAGAGGGAGGACGAACCAGTTTGGGGAACCGGTTCCTCCCTTTCGCTCCTGCGGTGATGGCTGCCAGGGGGTGAACCATGCCTCGGGTCATGGTCCGCTTGTTGCCCTCACCACCTCAGATTCATTTACACACACACACAGACACACCGGAGACAGGCAGAGAGAGAGAGAGAGAGAGAGAGAGAGAGAGAGAGAGAGAGAGAGAGAGAGAGAGAGATGATCAGCGGCATAGAAGCCGAGCAGAATTTTTAGCCTGGAAGAGCCAAGGAGAAACACACACACACAAAAAAAAAGTGAAAGGAAAAGAAAACGAGAGTATTATCTATACAGCACCAGAGTTGCGAATAGTGAGAGACATTTTGATCATTAGTAACGCTTCCAGTATCATTTCCAGTCAATCGTCCTCAGACGTTCCAGCGAACCTTAAGCGTTCCAGCAACCACACACACACACACACACACACAAACAACCCCTCTCGAACTCGACGTATCTTTCACCCTGAGCATCAGCCCTAAATGGCCTTCGCGCCTCATTACCATAAGAAAGAAATTACGCATCTTTAAACCAAGATGTCCATCGGTAATGACGCGTTAAATAAAGCTGGTTCAAATCATGGAGTCGTATTTGCATGTAGAAACAGGGGTTCTACATATTCATGGAGTCGAAGACGCAAAGATTTGAATT
Organism: Panulirus ornatus; assembly: GCF_036320965.1. Taxonomy (NCBI): domain Eukaryota; kingdom Metazoa; phylum Arthropoda; class Malacostraca; order Decapoda; family Palinuridae; genus Panulirus; species Panulirus ornatus. Next base: position 4,758,301 of record NC_092264.1, read on the forward strand.
CACTTCGAGATATAATCCTCCTCATTATTCTCCTCAAGCATGAGGATCTCGTATGATATAAGGGGTTTGGTGGAGGTCCTCCGGTAGAGAAGTGGCTGATGTCTTGTCTGCTCTCACCTCGGTAGATTTCGGATGAAAATGGTTCTTCTGAGTACAAGAATCTTTGTCTGTATGTCTTTAAAAAAAATAAGGGTACATTGTCCTTATATTTTTTTATTGTGTGATTCATGGTTACTTGAAGTATGTTTCTAGCTTTCTTGGTTAGCTTCAGAAAAGTAAGCAGGAAAAAGCTAAGAAGAAACAAAGGCGGAGATAAATACAGAAGAGAATGGGAGAGATAAGGTTGTATACATAAAGTAAGAAAATAATAGATCTTATGGAAAACCGGTGAATCTGTGTCAGGAAGAGAAGCAACACAGTGATTCAGACACGAAAGAGAGACGAAGTTAGAGGAGAGATAGCACGAGATTGACTGAACGCTTACATAACCTTAAGAGACATGATCACATCTCTCACAAAACTGAGGTTATATAACGTAGACGACCCACTGTGTTCTGCATGCCGTTTGAATTCCACTGCATGGCACGTCACAGATCATGCATGCATGCACACACACACACACCAAAAGAACCTCAGAACAAGCAGAGGTTTTGTTCAAGCCAAGCAACACCACCGACCCAAAAATTTAAGATAGAAATACACGAAGAAGCGAGACGCAAGCCGGAAGAAAAATGTACAATGTCTCACACGCGAGCCAAGACGTAAGCCACTTCAAGTCTCTCCCTGGGACATTCCCATGGGAGATAGTAATTCCGAGAAAAGCAGGCTAACAGCGTGTTGCGTGCTGGGGGGGTTGGAGTGGAGGAAAAGACCACCAGCCTCCTAGTAAAGAGAAAAGAGTATTATACATTACCCAGCGACTTAACGTGGCTAGTAAGGGTTCCCCCCTCAGACCAGCAGCTACACACACCGACTCCAAGAACGTGGAGTGAACAGAAGGTGACGTGCCCTAATCATGAACGTGGTATTGTTCTCCTTGAAGTTCTTGTGTGCTGTGTTCTTAGTCGACAAGAAGCACCACCCTTTCTTTCTTGGCTTGGTTCTGGAAATTGCTTTTGTGCTGCGCACCCCGTACGTCAGGTTTGTGTGACTACAAACACTTGAAGTTTTTAGGAAATTAGAGACACTAGTTTTAAGAGGGTCTGGATAATTGTAAACATGTGAAATCAGTTGAAACACCAGCCCCAGTGGTGTAGAGACATGTACGTGATTGTATGAAGTAGGCAATCAAGACTTGTCTCAGCAGTGTCAGATGGTGTATATAATTGTAAACAGGAAGCAAGAGGGAAATGTTGTTGAAGACGTACCTCAAGACTCTCCACATAGAGACGATAACACACACACACACACACACAAACACACACAAGAGTAAAGTCACAGTGCATATTCACAATGCTCAAGTGACGGTGCAGCCCACACAATGTGTAAAACTCTTTCCCCGTCACACGCAAATATCAACCACATAAGTGAATTCCTCTAAACACACGCTTGTAGCTCACATGTCGTCACGGTTACGAAGTACGCTAAGTCCTCCAGGCAACGTAGAACCGCTACAGCAAAATCATCATTTGTTCTGTGATATTACGAGAATATAAGAAAAAAGGACTTTATGATACAAGTAACGTCAGAATAAGAGTGGAATTTGCCGAAAATGATTAATGCTATTCGAAAAAGTAAAAGAGTTGGGGCCACTCAGGCTAGGCGCGTGTGTTGCGTCTCGGCTCCAGACTGTAAAATGGAGAGATTACTTATGCTAATTATGATTACCTTAACCGTGAGGAAGATGCATAGCCTCTGTGTAAATAGCAGTCGTTATTCTTGTTTCCCTTGCCTTCACTATGCATTCGTAAACACCCACACACACACACACTCGTTTTCATAAATTCTTTCTCTTTTTCTGCTGGACCGGGACGATGGAAAAGGCCAACATATGTTGGAGATGAGGTTGCTAAGGGGGAGCGGGGTTAATTGGTAGGTATTGTTGGAGGTGTGGGGGATGGGGAGTTCGGTGGGAGTTCCTGATGGATGGAGGCTTGGGTATTGATGGGGAACACATGAGGAGACTTTGCCGTTATTCATATAGAGATCCATGTACCCCTTGACGGAATGTTTTGACAGTCACTCCATTTTCACTATTACATATGTAGTAATATGATCTTGGATTATACAGTGAGATTATATGATTATATTAGATAATTCATTGCCGAATAAGAGCACACGAAAAGCATGCGAGTCAAAGTGAGTGAGTGTAAAACTGGAGCCAAACCCGTGGAATTAGTTTTTTTTTTTTTTTTCTCGTTATCCTACGGTTCTGTTCCAGTGCTCTTAACGTATATAACCAACTGGAAACTCTAAACCAAGCCTCTCACGCATATATATATATATATATATATATATATATATATATATATATATATATATATATATATATATATATATATATATATATCCTGGTTCCGTTTGCAGTTAGTAACATCGAGAGGAAAAAATCCACCTTTGATGAAATTGTCCTCACGTAACGGACATATCATAGGACAGATCATAGCTGTGTCGAAGACTTTTCCCCACCCAGAAGACGCCCACCTTATCCTATCCCCTGGAGACCCTAGCCTCCAAGCAAGCCGCAGGATCTCCATGAAAGAGGAGGACCTTGAGGTGGCATATATATCCTGCGTCTGTCTTAGGAAAGTTCGGCATTGATGTCGGTCTCTCGTGACGTGAATTCGTAGGGCCAACGGTACAGTCTGGAGTGTCTTGTTTCTATGCCATCACTTTGCACGGCTGGTCTGTGCATCGTGCCTGCAAACACGGGTCTTCCCCCTGAGGAAACTGCCGGGAGCAAGGCCGGCCAGGGCTGCATCTTCCTGACCTCTGACCCTTACAAAGGTCACCGGGTCGGGATTATTGCTGCTCACGACATTTTTGAACCAATAGCTGGAAACTAGTTCAAAGCTCGTCCGTGTGATCTTCAGTACGACAACTTTAACCTCTGGAGTACGACGGTACGACCCTCGAATCTCAGTGGCGTTGGCCCCTCGACCTGACCTTTAAGATGTCTGGTCAAAGGTTAAACCCTTATAAGCCAAAGCATAGGTCGCACCCTTGTGTTCAGAGGCCGCCGTACCAACGTGATCAAGGAGGTGAATAGAGGATTCTTGTATCCTCATCCAATCAGGGAAAAAATACTCAGTTGCCAGTAACCAAGTGTCTCCGTTTTATTAGCTCTCGTAGCTCCCGACCACCTCTCGTCTGCGTCATCTATCACCCGTCCAATAACGCTGACTGTGACATATAACCGGTCTATTTCATTCAACAGTTTTCAAATACCGTATATCGACTGTCGATCGATCCCTTCATTGTGGTCTTCTTCATCATCAGAGTTGCCACGTGTGACGTGTGTCATGTGCTCGAGTTAATAAGTTCCCATCATTGTATATAAAACGTTACCAGGTACTACCTGACTCCGCGTTCAAATGGTTACACCTCGAGGGATAGATTCATCCCTCTCCAAGGCCATGTCATCATCAGTGGACGAAGAGAAATACTCATGTCAAGGAACCTCTTGATCCAAAGGACTCCATCAGTTCCCTGCTTCTGATTGTAGCGCAGCCTCAAGGCTACAGGAGTCCCTGAAAGGGATTTTTTTTTTCTTTTAAATGGCAATAATAATGATTTTTTATCGGGTCTTCGCATTCTTTCATCATCATTCTTCATCTCGTGGATCAACTCCGTGTGTTCTGTGATGTGATAAGCACCACCCGAGCTATTACGTGGGAAAGGTTCCATCCCTCACTTCGATGGCTAACTCCAGCCAGTCATCAGGTGGGAGCATTCGTCCACTCACTCCACGTTGAAGAGGAAGAGGAAGCTGTCGGGGAGACTTGACCGCTTAATCACGTAAGAGCATGGAGAACTTTTCTCTGACGCCAATGGCCCAGGCAGGCATTGAGAGACAAGGGCGCCCCCCCCCCCCCCCTCCAAAGAACCACCCTCAGTGAAAGAAGTCATTAGACAACTTGCTAATCGGAGGAGCGCGCCAGTGAACGCGCCCGACTGCTTGCCTTTAAAGCTGTGACCAGACGATTCTGTTGACAGTGTATATGTGTTATTCGCAGGGTGGCAGGAGGAGGGAGAGGCAGTGGCTTTCCCGCGCACACCTCCCTTACACACCTCTTTTAAAACAAGGGGGTTCTCAACCGTGGGGGTTGGCAAGCAATTATTTCTTCTGGGGTCGTGAGGCAGTAGACGCAACCTCCATGGCTTATCAAATTATATCTTGTCGCATGTCAGTGTCGGTAGTGGTGGCTCTCTCTCTCTCTCTCTCTCTCTCTCTCTCTCTCTCTCTCTCTCTCTCTCTCTCTCTCTCTCTCTCTCTCTCTAGTGTATAATCTGAAGGCTATTTAGGCAGGGTTGCTTTGCTGTGTATGAGAGTTGCAGCAACCCTACAAGCTCATTCAGCCACACCCTATTCATTTTTAAAGTTTTGATACATAATTATGAATACTTTATTTTTTTTTATTTTTGGTTTTGGGGTTGGGTAGGGTCGCGAGAGCCTTGGCGGTTTCGTCGACGTATCGTTGCTGCTGAGGAGAAGGTTTGGGGAACCTTTGTGGACGTAGATCGTCGCCAGCCACGAGACAAAGGAGAGCCCCAGCGCCACACTGATTCCCGACAGGTCTTAACAAGAGCAAACAAACGCCACCCGTTCTTACACACGGTTTTTCCCTCGTCTTGACTCCTTCCAGAGGGAGAGAGAGAGAAAGAGAGACATTCTGTTTCCTCTCTCTCTCTCTCTCTCTCTCTCTCTCTCTCTCTCTCTCCCTCTCCCTCTCCCTCTCCCTCCAGTAACTAAAAGAAGAGCGACATTTCGCTATTCGTAGACTAATCGCCCTTAAACCTGACATCCATGGACTCTGCCCAATACGCTCAGATTCCTTTCTCATTTTACGACTGAGTTCTTTGTTTGAATCACTTCGATAAGATTCTACGGGAATTACCGGGATCACTTCACTACAAGATGGATGGGGAAAGTTTTATAGCTCCTGGCGATCGTCGGCTTCGCTAGCATTCCTCTTCGATGTCAGTGTTTCCACGATTTTAAGATAACCAAGAGGGGGCCATAGTTTTTTAATCGTCTGGTTTATGCATGACCATGGATTTATATAGGTAGATAGATGTATATGATACGAGGTTATCGTGTTGATATGGTTGATCAATATATATCTGAACTAGTAGCTACCGTGTTGCAACCATAATGTGATCCAGTCACTTGGTGGAGGCTGTCGGGCATCAGCTCGCTTTTTCAGCTCCTCGGGTTCGTATCTCCTCTCCTTTTTCGAGTTGATTCGATCCAGCGTGCCACCCATACAACGGCGTGAGTTCATGCCTGTAAAGATGAACATTTACCCACATTTTAGTGTACAAGAACTTACACTGACGTGCCCAGCTTCGTCATCAGGACCCGGGGCCCTCGACCACCTTCCCTCCACAGCCCAACACTAAGGGTCTATAACATCCCTCTCGCCAACATACACTGGGTCAATCCCCTCTCCTCCGAACTGTCGGCTCTCCTCCATTTCCTGGACTGCGTGCTTCCATGTTCCTTTTCCTTTATCTTTCCCCCTCGACCCCACGATCGCATTCCATCCTTCAGCCATCGTCGAGATCCTGGGAGTAAAGGACCGAGGGAGGGAGTGAGAGAGGCATCGAAAACACCCACCAGTTGTTTACGGGGCTCCTGCATGTTTCTGTTTGTGTTCACGTTTTGTTTTTCTGTGTCAGTGAAGAACACATGTGTGTTAGGGGTGTGCTAGTGGGCAGATCCAGTAGGCTGCTGCCTCCTGCACTGCTGTAAGGCTCTTGAACGGGACTCTTTACGAAAGACTATCGACTGTTGGCTCTCACTGTTACTATAGTTGTTATAATGTTGACCCTTGTCCACCCCGATCCTCTCGGTCCAGTCTTCTCCTCTTTCATCCAGTCATCCACACGACAAAACGTCCACCACACACACACCCCAAACATCCACACGACTATACATCCACACATCTCAGCAATCCATACGCCCATATATCCACTCGCTCTTACATACACACGACCTTCCATCAACCCATCCATCCACACCTTCACACATCCACCTCATCCCACCGTACGCAGCCTCCCCACAGCAATCTCGACTCGGCACTTCCTAGTGGGAGGAGATGAGCTCGCCAGCCTAGAATAAGAACAACATACCCATATATCACCAGTGGGATCGATTTCGAGAGTGGATGCACCACTAGATATAAACACCGCCACCAGCTGATCGCCTCCAGATCTTAGCTTATTATCGAAGGTTTCGGGTAGGGATTTTTTTTTTGTCTTAATGGGGGCCAGAGGGCGAGGTGGATAGCCGAGCCTGGGGCGTGTCCAGCAAGTTATGAATACCTGGTAACTGTTGACTGGAGTAACCGTTGACTGGCATGATTATTGACTGGGGTAACTGTTTACTGCTGATTAGATTTACCCTTGATTAGCTTGACTGTTGACTGGGGTGACCTTTGACCTGTTTGACTGTTGACTGGAGTGACCTTTGACCTGCTTGTCTCTTGACTGGGAAGACATCAATTCATGCTACTTTTCTGAGGTCATTAGACTGCTCGAAGACCTCAGTATAAGGTCTGTTTTCCATAAGTGATTAGATTCTCGGGTTGAAATGATGTTTGGGAGGTAATTAAGCCCTGTAATTAAGTCTGTAAATGATCACGTTTCAGTGATCATTAGCTTCGTATTTAGTTAGTACCTGTCTGCCCAGGGAAGCATTGTTAAATATGTTCCAAGATTATTTCAAGTAGAGAAACGTTTCATTATATAACAAAAGGAAAACGTTTTTTTTTTTTTTTTAGGCTAAAAATACGTTTTGGAAAACAGTTTAATGAACTTGACCTTCGCTGTTGTTCTTCTCTGACCCCCCCCTGTATGTTCCCCAGCTCTCAGGTGTGTGTGTGTGTGTGTACGATCTGCCGTTTATTGCCGTCAGGCCAGGCCTGTACACGAGCGTCCACGACATAACATTTGCATGTCGACCCTCCTCTCACCGTGTGTCATTTGCGATCGATTGGTTCGCAAACCTTAGCAGGTAAACCAGTTTTTTTAAGGGGGGTGGGGGTCAGGGAGGATATATATATATATGTGTGTGTGTGAGTGTATGTTTGTGTGTGTGTGTGTGCGTGTGTGTGTGTGTCTGTGTGTGTGATGCAGAATGAGCCCTCTCAGGTTTATGTGACGTCACTTGAGCGGGTAACTACGTATAGTCATTCTACATATACCGCATCGTCATTTTACACACCATAGAGAAGTACCGCACAATGCTGTTCGTGGTCGTTCCCGTATGATTGTAAAGTGACCAGAAAACATGGCTTATGAAATCAGATTTACGATGAAAAGAAAAAAAAAATGAAGTATGAGTGAAGGTGAACCTCACCGATATGCATCACCGCCTGTCTCAGTCACTTAGAAATGGAAAGTATTGTTGTCTGAATTGAGAGAGAGAGAGTGTGTGTGTGATAGTTCCTGATCTCGTCCACTCTGCTCGGCTTCTATTGTTGAGGGGAAAACGCCTGACGATGCTGGACAAACACTCCACCATCCCCAAAGCCTCTCATGTCCCCTCGGGAGTGGGAGAGGCCCCTTGTAACCCCCCCGCCGCCGGACACATTCCACTCATCCCTAAAAGCATAACACATTTATCATCCGACGGTCAGAGGCTGTGTGGCAGCCCCAGCACAGCTGTTTCCAAATTCATCATCAACGTGTTTGTCTTTTTTTTTTTTTTTTGGCGTCAGATACTACAGGTATTTTCATAGCCTTTTACTGTTCGTTTTCCTCAGACAAGTATACTACAGACCACACCCTCCCACAGCTATAACTGGTGTGTTTAGGATACCTGTAGTATCTTACCCCACACCCTCACGTATCCGGTATATCTTCCCGACAGCCTTTGGTGAGTCGTAACTGCCTTTCCACAACGTTAGACTTGTCGTGTCATTCACATGCCACGGTCCTCTGTGGCCACCTTAACACCTCCTCTGACACCGGTAGCTACGACCTCACATACCCTCATGCCGCTTTTTCAGTGTCTTATTAGACTCTCTTAAATACCTGTAGCCTAGCTTTCCATCTTGTTATAACTGTTGAGATTCGCTAAGTCAGGCCGTTGGCTGAATGACTCCCAGGTCTCAGTGTTCGCCCCGCACTGTGTCAGGCCATGCTTGTGACATTTATTATCTGTCAGACACTCCCAGGCATCTGTGAAATCCAATCTATGCCCTGAGACATTCATTTCCTCTTATACGTACCCCCGACGTTGCTGGGATATCTTCACCTCACTCCTCCTAACCCCTGTTGTGGGACACATTCCACAACTTCAGGGAGCTGTGTGTCCCCAAACCACACACAGCCTCAGACAGATGGAGGAACATCTTCATACCCTCAGTCATATGTAACATCATCCTTTACCACGTAGGCATACCACAAGCCATGATGAAGCTCTACCATCCCTCACACACACACACACACCATCAGGCAGCTAAAACACCCTGCACATCCACCTTAAATAGCTGTTGTATCTGCCCCACACCCTCATGCATACTGAGCGCAGCCTGACAGACAAGCAGGTGTAGTATATTTCTGTACCTCCTCAGGCAGTTGTATTATTACCTCTGAATCTCAATACACCAGGAGCTTGTCACACACGCACGCACACACACACACACACACACACACACACACACACACATTTAATCATTTTTGTGAGGATATCTGCAACATTTTCCCCACACTTTCAATTGTAGCATCTTTCATTCACCAGTATACATGTCTCTCATTCACCACACACAGTCAAGCATCTTTCTCATCCTCCATGCACAATCCCACATCTGTTGCACCCTCCATACACTATTACATCTGTTGCTTCCTCCGTACACCACCATACATCTGTAGCACCCTCCGTACACCATCATACATCTGTAGCACCCTCCGTACACCATCATACATCTGTAGCACCCTCCGTACACCATCATACATCTGTTGCTTCCTCCATTCACCGTCATACATCTGTCGCATCCTTTGTACACCATCGTACATATGCCGCAATGCTTGTAGCAACTCCCTCCCTCACACCTTAGCACCACCTGTGCACCATCATCCATACACTCTACGACGTAGTACACATCTTGAGACATGTGTAGCAGCAACTCGCATAACTCTCGATCGGCACGTAACAACCCCAGAGAGAGAGAGAGAGAGAGAGAGAGAGAGAGAGAGAGAGAGAGAGAGAGAGAGAGAGAGAGAGGAACTCCTGAACACGTCAGGCTACGGCTGACGTGAGGTTTGGCAGCGGCTGTGACAGCACCAGCAGCAGCAGCAGCAGACGGCCAGAACGCCTCCCTACTTGCACATCTTCTTTAACTACTAAAACTGAACACACTCCTCTACTTTTTGTCTCCCTACGCTTCCCTTCCAACGTTTACATAGCCGGTGTGTGAGGGGGGGCAAGGGGGGCTGACCGGTGCTCTCGCTCGCCAGTTCACCTCATGGTAACGTGGACCTGCATCTAGTACCTCGTTATCCAATCTGATATGTCTGTTTGTGTTATCTGTTTATCAGTCTGTCTGTTCTTATCTGCACCTGTCTGTCTTCTCGTGTATTTGTGTATGTATCATTTCGTTAATCTGTTTATTTTCGTGTCTGTATAGTCGTATATTTATCAATGCTGTATCTCCCTACCAACCTTTCTACCTCTCTATATATATGTAAGTCTGTCAACCTACTTACCCATCTGTTTCCTTATCTATTTGTGTATCTGTCTATCTGTATGTATCATCTATTTATCTGTCTGCTTATCAATGTATCTTTTATCTATCTATCTGTCTATCAATCTTTTCACGTATGGAAATGTTTTTTTCATACTTGTTCGCCGTTTCCCGTGTTCGTGAGGTAGCACTAGGAACATACGAAGAGGTGACCTCATTCGCTCACGTCCAGTCTCTAGCTGTTATGTGTAATGCACCGAAAACCACAGCTCCTTATCCACAACCAGACCCCACAGACCTTTCCATGGTTTACCTTGACCGCTTTCCATTCCTTAGTTCATCGACAGCACGTCACTCCTCGTAGACCACGTTGCTCCATATCACTCTGTCCCTTGCATGCCTCACACCCTCCTTCATGTTCAGGCCCTGAATGCTTAAAGCATCTTTCCATCCTTCCATCTACTCCTTAGCTTTACCCCTTTCCTTTTTTCTTCCACTTCCCACATATATACCCTCTTAGTTATTCTCACCTCACTCATCCTCTCTATATGTCCAAACCATGGCAGCACACATCTTCTCATACATATTCCTCTTAATAACACACTTCCCTCTTACATTATCATTTCCTATTCGACCAATCCTGTTCACTCCACATGTTGTCCTGCAATGTTTCATACGTAAATGTTTATTTTACGAGTGTTTATATATAAGCTCGTCACTGAAACCCAATCGATTCCATCGACCTGTGTCCTCGGGTGTATCTGCCACTTGCCTGGTAGCGGAAGGTTGTCTCATGGTACTGTCGAGAACAGATGTGTGGTACAGGATGAGGGGAATTCAAGCAGCCTCTCACTACTCACTTCGTATTATATGGTGACTGAGAATTGATGTTATTATTTTGAAGTTGGGATATGCCAAGCTATGTGTGTGATGTGTGTGGCTCTGAGTGTCTCGGTGCTGTGTGTAGCATGGGGGTGTTTGTCAGGCGCTGGTCGTGGTGTGTGTGGTTGCGTCCAGAACTTGTGGTTTAGTGTGGTTGTGTGTCTAGATGCTGGTGTGTTATGAGCTAATTTATTTGGTGTGTGTGTGTGTGTGTGTGTGTGTGTGTGTGTGTGTGTGTGTATGTGTGTGTGTGTGTGTGTGTGTGTGTGTGTGTGTGTGTATTAATGTTGCTGAATGTTTAGGGTGTGGAAGCAGAATCCGACTCTGCTTTTCCTGAGGTTTATTTAAACCTGGAGACAGGTTTTGTGTTTGCTACTGTTTACATAAATGCGATGTCTTAGGGCACTTAGATATACGTGTTGCACGTGCAGATAAGGTTTATCTGGGAGGAACATAAATCGTTCGTTTCTTTCCCGGAAAAAAAAAAAAAAGAGAGAATTTGTAGGTGGATCAATTCGTTTCTCTCACGAAAAAATGAAAAATTGTCGGGTCGACTAGAGTGACGTGTGATTCATTGCCCTATACTAGATAACCCAACTCAATTCAGTGATTGCATTTCACGATTCTTTACAGAGGCGAAAAATTCGCTTAGAAAATAGATAAAGGCATAAACAAACATATAGATATAGATAGGTATAAATATAGATATTTAAACAGATAGATATAGAAATAGAGGTTATAAACAAATCTTTAAGATGTGAAAGAGGAGTAAATCCCTGAGCAAGATTCCCCACCGTAATCACCCCTGATTACCCAGGTGTAAGTAGGAGGCCGAGGGGAAGAGAGAGGAAGAAGCCGGATCGCTCTCAAGGGTAAGCTGAAGCTGAAGCTGGGGCCTCACGGAATGAGCTGATTGGGCGGTCGGTCAGCTTAGCGTCGAAAATTGTAAAGTTGGGAACGTCCGATGCATCACTTGCTCAGCTCTCTCTCTCTCTCTCTCTCTCTCTCTCGATGTGTGTGTGTGTGTGTGTGTGTCTGTGCTTGAGGGGGTGATGACCTGATTGCATTTTTTTTTTTAATTACGTTTCTGATGTTGATATTTTCTCAACCACTTTTTAACGTTTACGATAATTTGAAGAAAGCTTAAGCTGCTAGAGATGTACACACTCCGGTAGTTCTGATTAATGCCTTATGTTACGTTTGTTGGTGGACATTTATTGATATATGTTAATAGATTCCTCCATCTATGGGTTATATTTGTAAAAATCAATGCCTGATGGAAGTCATAGGATTTGCGTCGTGCCATCAAAAGGCATAGGTAGATGGTGTGGAGAGCAGAGGTTGGAGGAGGCGAAGGAAAAATTAAGAACGAGAAGGAAGAATAGGTAGAAATTATGAATGGAAGATAGAGGAACTAAATACACCAGAAAACAATGACATACGGATGTCAAATACTCCTCCTTCCCACAGGTGGGACTAGAAAACGAGAGAAAAAAAAAAGAACTGGTCATGAAGAAAAGAAAACCGAATGTGGATTTTGCAAAGACGATGAATGAAAGTTTCAGAACGGACGCACGCCTGCTTTTGTGAAGTGGATAAACAAATGCGAAAATTAGATCTTTGTTATAAATGTGTTGTGACTCTACACGTGCGGGTGATGGGGGTGCCACAAGCCTGGGAGAGGCAACAAGAGCGTGGAGGAACGCCACTTGTGTGAGGTCATAAGAGAAGTGAGGAATGAAGCCAAGTGCGTGAGGTAAATCGAGAGAAAATGCCAGACTGCGTATAGCGAAGATAAGTTTGAGAATATATGAGATCAGTATGTTGAAGTGCGGTTCAGGGCCAAATGAAATAGATGGAATGGGGGTTATTCTCATTCACGTGTGATATATCTATATATATATATATATATATATATATATATATATATATATATATAAACTGTTCCTTCTTGAATCAAGTGTGGCTCATGTATATGCTGGTTCCGTTAGAATGTTCTCGAATACTTGTAGGTCTTGTCAAAGATTTTTCGAGTGGTGGTTATAACAACTTGACCCTGACGACCGTGATGACCTTGGTAGTTAAGTGGCCCAGGAACTGTCAAAACAACCATTCGTCTTAGCTCACTGCTCCTCTTATCACCAGCTGGGTATATAATTTTAAGAGGGGACTCTGGTCTCTCATGACGTGGCGTTAATCTTACATCAGTTAGCCCTTGAAATCATATGGTTTTCCTGCATCAAACAAGTCATAAATCTACGGTGTGCGCCAGCCACACTCCATTGCTCAGTTCCGTCACGTTATGTCTGGAGGCCTCTGCAGGTTTCTGTGTATTCCTTTCGCCGTCTCGAGCAACTAAAGTACTTAAATTTTCCTCTATATCTGGTCGCCTCTTCACCATCCGCGTCTGTCGCCAATGCATTTCCATATCTGGACAACGAGAGCAGATGTGGATCCTATTGTCTTTTTTTTTTTTTTTTTACTTTTCTCGTTGTTTCCTGCGTCAGGAGCTTTCTGTAAACGTCTTCTGTACGTCCTTCGGTACACTGGAGTTTCACTGTCGTTCGTGGATGGCTGGATTTCGCGCACCGACACCCTCAGTTACCTTAATTAAGGGGGTTTAAGGTTCACAGGTCTGCCACACTCACAAGCCTCACGAACCATTCTCTCCACATATGGTGTCGTTCGGTGCAGTTCATGAGGACCATGAGGGTTCGTGAGGGCACATATGTTCTCCCACGAGGGGTCAGCTTCATCGTCACCCACCCACCCACCCTCCTCCTTCATCCCAGATGCCTTGAGACGCAGGTCTTGCAGCGCAACACACTGATACTACGGAATGACCTGTTGACGTAAACGAACGTCTTAGGACTCTTGGGCCACAGGTCTCGAGACCCCATACCACACACACACACACACACACGCACACACGCACGGAAACAAGGGGGATGGGGGGAGAAAAAAAGGAAAACACACCAGAGGGATGTATCAGCCGTTGTTCCGGAGGCGGGAAACAAGAGGAAGACGTCATCTCCTGGTTTATGGATTGGTCCCAACTCCTGGCTAATGATGGCGCACCTCCTATACCCTGCCTTCAGCTCCATCCTCCTCCTTTCCAAACCACTCCTCCCTTCAACCATCAGGCTTCGCATGGTTATTCCCGTCCCTTCCTCGTGTATCTGGAGAGCTGTCTTTTCATCTGTATTATGTCCGGAGTCAGGAGGGCGGTGGGGGAGTTTTTCTGTTGGAATGCAGAGGATCTTGTTTGAGTCAGCAATTCTTCTTGAGTAATTGACGTGGCGTTGCGTGTCTGTCGTTGCCCGAGTCGTGTCGCGGTGCAAGGAGGTGATAACGGGGGTCATCTGGACCTATATATATCTGTAGATATTTTCCAAAAGAAGGAACAGAGAAGGGGGCCAAGTGAGGATATTCCCTCAAAGGCCCAGTCCTCTGTTAACGCTACCTCGCTAATGTGGGAAATGGCGGATAGTTTGAAGGAAGGAAAGGAAAGATAGATAGATAGATTATTGGGGTCATCTGAACCTACATGTTTATATATAGATAGATAGGTAGATAGATGAATATATAGATACATAGATAGATTGATTGATTGGTAGATAGATAGATAGATAGATTGGTAACGAACATGAAAAGAAATTATGGTGTGAGCCGTAATATATTTCATTCACACTTTTACTTTGAAATTTTGAATCTCTTGATGCCGGATTAGCATTCAATTATATCCTCTGTTGGATAATGTTTTTTGATGTTTTATGTATTTTTTTTTTTCCAATATCATAAGGTATTTCTCTTAATGTTTGTAATCAAAGGGTTTTATGTGTTGCAATTCTAGCATTGCTCTAACGTCATGTGTGCGTTTGCAGTACCGGTTTTGGAACTTCATTGCATATTCCACACGACCTCACAAGTACCGCACAAACCTCCAAACGACCTCACAAGTACCTCATAAACCTCTATTGAACCTCATAAGTACCACATAAACCTCCACATCACCCATCAAATGTCACATGGGCTTTCTTCTTCTCCTCCTCCTCCTCCTCTTCCTCCTCTCCTCCTCCTCCTCCTTCTGCTTGTAACTGACCGTTGCTCATCGTCGTCCACTTCTGCGGGGTATGACCCCCATAGGAGCTGACGAAGGGCGGCTGGAGGTCAAGCCGCCTCCCTCACCATCCCCTGCGACCACAAAACTTACATATTATCCTCCTGACGTGAGTGAATCACCCGGTCCGTGGCGGGGATAAGGAAAACGATAGGAAGAGTCTTGTGTAAGGCGGCGGTGGGGAAGATACTGCAGGTTATCAGGGTATCTCCAAGCCCTCAGGGTAACGCTGGAGACCGTGGGAAGGAGAGATAAGGGGAGGAGACCTGATGGTCCCCCTTCATCGCCACCACCACCATCTTAACTGTGCCACCGCACGTCTCCGACGCCGCACTCTCTCCACCACCACCTCACCACCTCACCACAGGTGCCGTCAACCGCTTACACTGCCAGTATCACTGTCACCATCATTCTCACCATCATACCGTCACCATCGCCGCCCAGTCACCACCAGTTCCCACACCACCAAGCGGTGACAACGAGGAGAATCTCTCTCCAGCCACCACTCTATATACCAGCAGCTCACTCGCTGCCACAGCAAGCCCTGGTACCACCATCACTACCAACACTGCCAACAGGAACGACCACCATCCCCACCAAAACCCTGACAACACTCGTGATAATACTGCCAACACCACTGTTACCACTGCCACCTCTTCCGATGTCAGACGCCTCCACCATCGCCACTGCCAACAGCAGCAGAACCACCACTTCCCACACCAACAGTACCACACCACTACCACCATAACCAGTACTACTACCACCACTACAACCACAAAGGTCTGGGCCTCGTAAAGACACACTCACGCCGTCGAGCGGGACATTAAAAGAGCAGCGATCCAAAATTCTTTTCATGAAGGCGACCCAAGGTAAACATTCTCGTGCGGGCCATTGTAAGCGTCCGTCTCTGGAGGGTGTGAGGGGGGCCTCTCCTCAGCCGCGGTGAGAGGTGCTTCTACCTCACCATAAACTCTCACTCAACAGCTAAGAGCCTTTTGTAAGTGCCTGTCCTGCGTGGCCCGAGGGAAGTTGTTGCTCCGGCTCCCCCAGACAGTCTCAAGAGTAAAACGCTTTCTTGATTTTTAAGTGAGTGGGATAAACTCAGCAGATGTTTCTCTCCCTTTCTTTCCTGCATAATTCGTCACATCTTCCTCTTCTCCCTTCCATGTCATGCACCTCTCCCATAAACTGCACACATTACACTCCCTATTTGCCTTTACATGCATATGAGGCGCGTGGCTCCCTTACCTGAGTGAGACACCTCCTCCTCCTCCTCCTTCTTGCTGGCTTATGAGGCATATCCTACCTTATTTGCATGTTAGGCACCTCTCCCCTTGCCTGCAAGTGTGGCACCTCTCACCTTACGTGCGTGTAAGACTCTTCCCTTCACACCTCAGCCTGGGGGGACACACATCCTCACATGAATCCCACGTCTCGTAACTTGTGATGAGATCCTCTCCATTCCTTACTTCCATATGAGATACTTTGGCTTTTATCTTTGATGAGGCACGACTGTCTCCACTCCCCTCGTGCGTCTCATTCATCTTCCTCTCTCACTTAGATGTGAGGTGTTACTGTCTGTCCTTCCACCCTCATTTATGACATTTCCCTCCCACTCCCTTCTCTCACATGGGACATTTACCTCTCCTTCCCCTACCCTCAAAAAAAGACATTCTCTCTTACTTCCATTCTGTGTGATGTTTAACTCTTCCTTAACCCTCATATGATATATTTACTTTCTTCCCCTGGCTTGCATACGAGAAATTAACCTGCGCTCCCCAGCCACAAATGAGACATATACCTTCCTGCCTTGTTCTAATATGAAACACTTACCTCCGTCCCTCAACCCCATATGGAACATTTGCCTCCACCAGTTGCAAATCTTGTCATTCTTTCCCTAATCTGCCATCCCATGAGACATCTCTGCCCATCCCTCACTCACATTAAGAGGGACTCTTGTCGTACTTTCCTCATTATATATGAAAGTGTTCCTCTCATCTCCCTTGCATGATGAGCGACTCGCTCCCTTCAACCTCTGCTGTGGTATCAAGGGAACTGAATCAGTAGCTATTACAGGGTTTCAGAGAGTCGGTTCCTTCAACACGTACTTTCTGCCGAAAGGAATGTAGTCCGCGCGCAATCTTGGGGTTAAGTTGAAGATCATTTGTGCCAGAAAAAGACGGGGAGATCTCACCTCTTGCCTTGGATGTCACTGGTCATCTAATGTCGTCGGCTGATGATTGATAACAGTCTTCTCAGTTAAGGGGTCGTCGTTATTCTAGTCTTTCACCTCTCTCTCTCTCTCTCTCTCTCTCTCTCTCTCTCTCTCTCTCTCTCTCTCTCTCTCTCTCTCTCTCTCTCTAGCGTCACACAGACGCAGTCTTTCTGTCGTTTCTTCCTTCCTTCGTTCCCTTACGTCCACATACGAAACAGTAGCTCCTCCATCGCTTGTTTTTGCTGATTATTCCCTTCACAGTACCGTTATCACTAGTGTGTTTGTTCCCACTCATCACTCTGTTCCCTCCCCTACATATATAATCCCCATTCAGTTCCACGTACTCCTAATTTTCCTCATCACGCCACCAAAACTTAATCTCTCGGGTCTAGGTCCTTCGTCTGTCAACATCATGTGACCAGCGTATTACCACATACAAGTACACCGAGTGGCGGAGTGGCCCCCATGTATTTCCAGTGTCAACACTCTCCTTTGAGCTGGCGTTATCTGGCCTACCTTTCAGAGCTGCCTTTGATGTCTCAAGTTCCTCTTCAACACCCCAAGCTAGAGGCATTACCTTTATCATGGAACCCCTGTTCAGTGCGAGGGTATGTAACATCCCTAGAATACAATCTTGCTTCCCGACTTTGGATTTGATCTAATTCCTTTTTTTTTTTTTTTTTTTTTTTGTATTTCTTGATACACACTCACACTCATTTGTACACTAGTTCCCGCATTAACCCATTTTCCTCAAGGGTTAGTGTTTTCATTCGTTCGCAGGGACGAACTGCATGTCATCTGTACACCTTGAGTCCCTTTTGTTCTCTCTCTCTATCTATCTCTCTGTCTATCTCTCTCCTGCCCACAGCCAGAGCTGGTGTGGTCGTACCTCGCCCCGCCCCTAATGATATAGGTAAACCCCGAAGAAAAAAAAAAAAAAAAAAAAAATATATATATATATATATATATATATATATATATATATATATATATATATATATATATATATATATTCCTTTTGTCTTTCGCTAATGTGGACACCAGACGTTTATTCACAAGGGAACTGTGCACCAAACTTCTTTTCCTTGTCTTAGCCCATTCGTTTTCCTTTTACAGCTTCTCTCTCGGGCATTCTTTAGCATTTTTATTGGTATTTTCCTAAAGCATTGCAGCTTTGGAATCTGTAAGAATCCTCTTTAGCTTTCCCCTCATTTTCTCAAGTCGATCTGTGGGATATATGAGAATTCCTCCCTCGCATAAACGCGTCGAGACTTATGTGTTTACGAAAGTTTAACCATCCCCAGTCAGCATAAGACTGCTGACTCCTGACTGTCATTCTCTCTCTCTCGTTATCCGCCTGGAGCCTGGCTTCCAGTGGCTGCGCCGTCCCCGCGTACAGTGCTGCTCGAGTACTGCCGCTTGGTGGCGTGACGCTGGGCCGCACCCACGTTCTGGGACCTCCCTCGTTTACCCGTCTTAATCTTTACCCCTTGATCTGGTACCTCACACGCTTACAGCTTTAAGTTTTACCCGGGATCTGACATCTCACACGCAGAGCGCTTTTGCCTTACCCATGATCTGGTATCTCATTCGCTTACCGCTTTAAGCGTCACCCATGACCTGACACCTCCCTCGCTTACCGCTTTAGCCTCCCACGGAATAGCTCGCCATAAAAATGCATTTATTGAAAGTCCATTACTGGAAAGATACTGCAAATCCAAGATTTTCATATATTGGAAATTCACTTGGACATTAAGAACTGGAGGAATGTGGCCAGTCTTGAGGCGGTTGGCGGTAAAGCAGTCTGTTTCAGGCCTTTCTTGGCAGTGTTAATATTGCATTCATATTTAGAGTAAATGTCAGATTTCTTGAAGTGCTAACGGGCTGTTTAATAAGGACCGCTACTCAGCTGCGCGGTTTGTGATCGTGACGCACTTCGCGGGTCGCTCGGGGTCGAGCTTATGGGTTCGAATCCTGGTTGCGGCATTGGGTTCACAGTCAACCCAGCTGTTCATCCTCCCGTAAAAGCTCGTTTATAAAATGGGTGTCTAACTAGGTGGATATGATACTTAGCATTAATGAGATGGACTTGATTAGGGCATTGTCCCGTACCGTCTCAGCTGACATAATATTAATTAATATTCCTGAATATTTACGAACATTCAGGTAATTAGATGGTAATCAAGCCCTGAAAAAAATAACTTCTCACTTCGCAAGTAGACGACTGATCCTCCAGGCAACGTTTGGTTCTACAGTCTGTTTGTCGAAGAATAGGAAATGAAATGTTAGAAATGTAAAGTCACAACATCGAGAGAGAGAGAGAGAGAGAGAGAGAGAGAGAGAGAGAGAGAGAAGAGAGAGAGTTAGGACCCATGCGAGAGACTAGTGGAGTGGACGGCGAACTTGGGATAGCCAGTGTTTAGAACGACAAGAGGAAGGCGTCATACCCCTTCAGAGGGAACGACCCCCCTCGTCCTCCTGCCTCGCTCCTCACCCGATACAGGCTACACTGACCAAGCCTCAGTTCTCAGCCTTAGCCACCCCCGCGCCCCATCCCTCTAACCTCAACCTCCGCCGCGTCTTTGGCCCCAGCCTCCTTGCTGTTACACTCCCCACGCCCCTTCTCTCCATCCCACCATAGGTGCCTCATTATTCACGTTAGCCTGACGCGCCTACCACCACCACCACACCCCCAGGCTGTCCCTACGACCTTCTTATCCTCCTCCAACCCTACCGTAGGACCGTAAATGGTACGTATGCTCTGATTCGCAGGTGTGATGAAAACGAGTCGTTGCTTGTGCCTCAAGGAAGACTAGAAGGTCGTATAGTTTGAAAATCCGTCTAGATAGAATCTAGGAACAGTGTGTTATAATATTCTTCGCACGTTTTTTCCCCCTTGGCGTAACGACAAAAAGATTTTCTGCCTCTTTTTTTGCTTGGAATATATTGCTCGTGGTGCTTCAGGAGTGACAGCGGTGGAGGACCGCGGCCACAAGCATGATCCCAAACACAAGCAAGCACTGAACGTCACCTGTTGTATTGCATTGCACAGCCCGAACGTGCACGTGGTCGAGTCAGATATGAACTCGACGTGGTAACACGGTGTTGAACTCGACCATTGGTTGTGGAGAGAGAGAGAGAGAGAGAGAGAGAGAGAGAGAGAGAGAGAGAGAGAGAGGGAGGCGGTTGCCGTTTAGCCTCCAGGAGGAGGAGGAGGGATGGAGGGAGGAGGCAGGTCGTCGTCGTCTGCATGCTTAGCCAGTCCTGGCCATTGATCCTGCTGGCTTATTGCTCCCCTGCTGGCTTATTGCGACCGATGGACATCGTCAGGGCGATGGTGAGAGCATCTGATGACGCCCCGTGTTAAATGGTGATGTATTGAACGCGATGCGAAGCACGATGTTTGGCGTACGCCGTGGATGGGTTGCGGTGTCTCCCCCCCATCTCTCTCTCTCTCTCTGTCTCTCTCTCTCTCTCTCTCTCTCTCTCTCTCTCTCTCTCTCTCTCTCTCTCTCTCTCTCTCTCTCTCTCTCTCTCTCTCAAACGCGTCCAGGCTCCTGTCCTCCGTACTCTTTCTCTTCCCACTCTCACTGTCTCTCCTCAAGTCACTATCCTCTCCTCTTTTCTCCCCCCCCCCCCCCTTTTTTTTTTTTTTGTACTCTGCTCCTTCGTTTGTCCCCCCCTCCCCCTCCCATTCCCTATCACCCTTCTTCCTAGTTCACTCCCATCACACTCTTCTCCCTCACTGTCCTCTCACACCCTCCCTCTCCTCTCCCTTCCACTCTTCTCTTCTCCGAAACTAAAAATAACCCGGGAAATTGTTGTCGAGTCTGGCGAAACTATCCAGACAATACCACAACTACGACCAGAGGCCTGACGCTGCTGAGGGGCGGCGGGCCCTTAACCTGACGCTTAAGACACGAGGAAAGTCCCGCGTCGGGGGCCTCGCCAACGCCACCACCAGCGGCAGTGGGCGTGGATCCGCCTGGGATTGTTGGTGTATGGTTGTATGAAGGGTTGTGGACGTGTGCGACTTATTGGATTATAGTTGCATGGGTGTTGGTTGGTCTGGGTGTTGGCTGGTCTGGGTGTTGGCTGGTCTGGGTATTGGTTGGTCTTAGTTTTGACTGGTCTGGGTGTTGGCTTGGTCTGGGTGTTGGTTGGTCTGGCTAACTGCTGCCTGAGTGTTGGCTGGGTCTGGGTTTTGGCTTGGGTGGGTATCTGACATTCTTGTGTGTGTGTGTGTGTGTGAGAGAGAGAATGAGGACGCCAGTATGCAGGCGTAGGTGTCGCCAGGTACGGAGTGTGGGGGTGTGGTTGTGTGCGGGCAGACACTGAACGGAAGGACGAGAATCAAAGAGGACAATGCCCTTGTGAAGGCTGGAGTCCTCACTTTGTCTCCCGGCCTGATCACGTATACAATGGTGCAAACGGGCGTATAGTAGAGAGGCGGTGCGGAGGAATTACCGTGTGGTGAGGTGGGCGTGTAGCAGTGTGGGCGAATAGTGAGGTAGGATTGGGTCGTTGGTAACATAGCCATGTGGTATGGTAGGCGTTGAGTGACTCGTGGTTGTGGTAAGGTGTGTGGTGGACTTGGTCACATGACATGACGGGCGGTAGGGAGATTGTGTGGTGGGGTGTAGGTTCATGGTGGATCTGGGGTTCTATGGTAAGGTTGGCGTGTTGCAAGGTGGCCCCCTGGTGGTGCGGGCATGTAGCTGGAAGGGTGTGTGACTAAGAGGGCCTGTGTGGTGTATGAGTGTATGGTAGGGTGTGTTTATGGGCAGGCATGACTGATGCAAGTTAGGGTATATGGTAGGGTACGGGAGTTGGACCGTCCAGACGGTGTGGGGTGTATACGCTTGGCAGGGTAACCAGCCACCAGGACGATCGAGTGACAGGGTATGAGTGTCGCTACGGTGGAGGAGGAGGAGGAGGAAGAGGTGTCTGGCACAGAGGACGCGCTGCACGGTAGACGTAATGGCTAAGTGACGGTGCAGGAGGGTGGAAAACTTGTCCTGTGAAACACAATCCCGGTAGCCACGCGTAGTGGGTCCCTCTCACCCTCGGGTCAGCCAGCCGCTACCCAGCCAGCCAGCCAGCTCGCCCGCCCACCCACCCGCCTCCGCTCTTGTCTCTGTCTAAGGACCCAGAAACCACGAGGGATTGGTTACACCAAGTTAGGTATCACTTCTTGAATTTCGAGCGAAATTAGATGATGAAAAGTAGTCAGCCAATATGAGGGAGTGTTCATGCCATGACGAAGCCTTGGAGGTAAGCTGTGTTCTCCTCCTCCTCCCCTTCCGTCTCCTCCCTCTGCTTACAGAGGGAGCGCCGGCCGGCCGTGAGCTTCTGGAGAAGCTTTTAGCCAGTTAAAACTGCAGGGGAGACATGCTGGTAAATTCCGGTTTTGTGACTGGGTTCACGGAACAGCCAACACCTGAGACCACAAGACGGGGAGCTGGGGTGTGTGAGGGGGAGAGAGGGGGGTTAGGGGAGAGATGTGGGGGAGGGTTGAAGAGGTGGGTGGTTAGAGTGGGGAAAGGGGGCACTTGGGGGTTTGGGATTCAGGGGGAATGATGATAAAACTTTATGGCTTCAAATGCATTGCTTGAGTGATCCGAGCATGAGCTCCGCCTGAATGAGAATAATTTGGCTCGCCTCTGCCATCACAATATGTTGCGTGTGTGTGTGTGTGTGTTGCGCCACACACACACACACACACACACACACACACACACACACACACACACACACACACACACACTGAAATGTTGAATCCAGAAATATCCTTTAACATCTGCAGTGCAGTTTTAAACTTCCATCACAAAATTCATACATCTAATCCACCGTATCTTCCGTGATACGAACCTAAGAACTGCAACTCTGTGTTCGGTGCTATAGGCGTCCAGGGAATTCTTCGTATCAGCTTATCTGTCAGTTCGCCCATCCAACTCTGTCATCATTGATTCCATTCCCAGTACCATAGGGTTTTGGATCCAGTACATACATCATGTGGATTCCTCAACCCATGTCCAGTGTGCTAGAGTGAGACTTGGGTTTCCAGTCTTATGAAACTGCATGTGACTTTCCCCGTTTTTGAACATTAGCTTGATTCGTCAGATGAGACTTAACATCTCCAGTTCTTATACCACTCGCAATACGTGCGCTGTTTCCATCGCAGTCGGTCCCGATTCCATCTTGTGCCATCGACTCTGAAAATATCCCTTCTTCCCGATCCATTCTTCCGACACCGTCGTTGCAAACGTCCCTTGTCCCGGTTCATTCTTGTGCCCGCCGTCCTTCCTGGAAAATATCCCTCGTCTAGGCTCATTCTTCTACCATCACCGGTGGAAAAAAAATTACCCCCCTCTCCTCGCCTTATTCAGAGGAATTCAGAGAACGTAAAGATGTACTGCGTATTTTGTAGCTGGCTGGACTGACTGGTGAGTGGCCGGCCCCCCGCCCCCATGCCTTGCTGGGCACAACAAGGCTTCTACTGCTCTTGTTGAGTCTGTATTCCGGTCAGGGTTTGCTGGAGGTAGATGGTAAGGAGGGAAGGGAGAGGTATGCGTGTGGCGAGGCGGTATGCGGTATAGAGGGGAGGAAAACTTGCAATACGTGAATGGTTGGGCACGTCTCACACCAGGCATCGAGGGCTTTGAAGGAGTCGTTTTTTTAACGTGGGCCTCCTGAAACCAGCGTCGTGACCCCTTGAACACGACGGTAGGACCCCTTGAACACGACGGTAGGACCCATTGAACACGACGGTAGGACCCCTTGAACACGACGGTAGGACCCATTGAACACGACGGTAAGACCTCTTGAACACGACGGTAGGATCCTCTGAACACGACGGTAGGATCCTTTGAACAGGACGGTAGAACCCCTTCACACTTTACAGTTACGTTCCTAAGGATCTCGTACTCTGGTGCTTCAAGATCCTACCGTCGTGCTCACGGGTCGAACTGCCGTATTTGAGGGTCGTACCGTCGTGCTCATAAGTTAAACACTTGATTACGGCTCATTGGCAAAGATACGGACACCATTTCTGTCATAGCAGTTGCATCATACTCTATGAGGTTGGTCGATAAACTGGGTACCATCATCCTACTCTAGGGGGCTTGTCGATAAACTGGTCTACCAAGCTAAGGCTAAAGGTATTTACGTGTACGGTTGATCAGGTAGCCTTGATTAATTAGAGCAATCCGTTGTTCGTGTGGCCTCAAGCTAAGATCAAAGTGCCCTGCATCTGGTGATACGCCATGCCGTTACAAAGCACGACCATCAGCCATACTTCGCTGTGCATTGGCGAATTACGTCGTTCCCTCATAAAAACCCTGGGTGGTATATTTCTCTCTCTCTCTCTCTCTCTCTTCTCTCTCTCTCTCTCTCTCTCTCTCTCCTCTCTCTCTCTCTCCTCTCTCTCTCTCTCCTCTCTCTCTCTCTCTCTCTCTTTATATATATATATATAATATATATATATATAATATATATATATAATATATATATATAGTCACTTGTTTACCAAATGGCGTCCTAGTTACCCTCTCTTCGTTGTATATCAACTGGCCTGTTATATATCTTTCTTATATCTCCCCTGATGATGTGATTATTGCACGAAAGTGCACTTGGGAAATTATTGTGTTTCATTTCCCCATAGAACGCTAGACGTTATGCTGTGTCCATTTGATGTCATTATCTCTCGCTCAGGACTAAGAATGACACGTACCAGCGTCTGTCTAATCCATAATCATCATCATTTGCAGTAAGACTACATGCATGAAATTGTGTAGAATTATAATCACAAGTTCCTCAAAATCAAAATAAGGACTGGGGCTTCATTATTATATTATAATTGCACCTCCATTTTTTTTTATGTCGTTTGATTACACCGGTAATTTCTTTAATTTCTTTATTCGAGTTGAGGTTCTGAGATTATTTATCCTCGCACGTCGTGGCACTGTGGCCCTGTCAGTTATTTTACGTCTGAATTATATATCTTGAATGTGTTGAGGTTTCTGGTTGATCGTTTTAATTTTGATATATCTTCATTATCCATTAGTTTGTTTTTGTACTTGTATTGAGGTAGGTTCCTAACAATGCTTGTACTATATATACGTATGTGTGTGTGTGTGTGTGTGTGTGTGTGTGTGTGTGTGTGTGTGTGTGTGTGTGTGTGTGTGTGTGTGTGTGTGTGTGTGTGTGTGTGTGTGTGTGTGTGTGTGTGTGTGTCTGTGTTATCGAACAGGCAAGTGTTACATGGTGGTATATTTCTCTCTCTCTCTCTTCTCTCTCTCTCTCTTTATATATATATATATAATATATATATATAGTCACTTGTTTACCAAATGGCGTCCTAGTTACCTCTCTTCGTTGTATATCAACTGGCTGTTATATTTCTTTCTTATATCTCCCCTGATGATGTGATTATTGCACGAAAGTGCACTTGGGAAATTATTGTGTTTCATTTCCCCATAGGAACGCTAGACGTTATGCTGGTCCATTTGATGTCATTATCTCTCGCTCAGGACTTAAGAATGACACGTACCAGCGTCTGTCTAATCCATAATCATCATCAGTTGCAGTAAGACTACATGGCATGAAATTGGTGTAGAATTATAATCACAAGTTCCTCAAAATCAAAATAAGGACTGGGGCTTCATTATTATATTATAATTGCACCTCCATTTTTTTTTTATGTCGTTTGATTACACCGGTAATTTCTTTAATTTCTTTATTCGAGTTGAGGTTCTGAGATTATTTATCCTCGCACGTCGTGGCACTGTGGCCCTGTCAGTTATTTTACGTCTGAATTATATATCTTGAATGTGTTGAGGTTTCTGGGTGATCGTTTTAATTTTGATATATCTTCATTATCCATAGTTTGTTTTGTACTTGTATTGAGGTAGGTTCCTAACAATGCTTGTACTATATATACGTATGTGTGTGTGTGTGTCTGTGTTATCGAACAGGCAAGTGTTACATGGGTGGTATATTTCTCTCTCTCTCTCTCTCTCTCTCTCTCTCTCTCTCTCTCTCTCTCTCTCTCTCTCTCTCTCTCCCCTTTTCTCCATAGAGATAGACATATAGATTGATTGCCGTGTACAGATCGATAGACAAATAAGGTGAATGAGCTAAAAAACACAACAGGGTGGTGGGAGAGGTTTGAGCGAGCGGTGAAGACCAGAGAGGGCGTCACTGGTGCGGGCCCGGGGGGGGGGGGGGGGTTGGACACAACGTCAACACAACACACGAGAAACAAACAGAAACATAGATCTATCTTGACCCGAGTGTAGGAGCGGAGGACGGCCAGGACAGACTGACACACGAAGAGGTAAAGATAGAGAGGAAAGATATATATAATGAGAGAGAGAGAGAGAGAGAGAGAGAGAGAGAGAGAGAGAGAGAGAGAGAGAGAGAGAGAGAGAGGTAGATGGAAATAGACGTGCGATGAGAGATGCCCAAATAGAAGAATGGTGAGAGAGAGAGAGAGAGAGAGAGAGAGAGAGAGAGAGAGAGAGAGAGAGAGAGAGAGAGAAATAGACGTGCGATGAGAGATGCCCAAATAGAAGAATGGTGAGAGAGAGAGAGAGAGAGAGTCCCTGATGGAGATCTGGACAAAGCCATTCTGACAGACGACTTTTTGGAGGGAACGATACAGAACTCTGGACGCAGAGGGAATAACGTACATTGAGAAATAACTCTAGACACAAGAGTTAACAAGAGAGAGGGGAAATAGTTCAGTCTCTCTCTCTCTCTCTCTCTCTCTCTCTCTCTCTCTCTCTCTCTCTCTCGATGATTTTTTTCTTTCATTCTATTCGCCATTTCCCGCGTTAGCGAGGTAGCGTTAAGAAGAGAGAACTGGGCCTTTGAGGGAATATCCTCAACTTTCCCCCCTTCTCTGTTCCTTCTTTTGGAAAAATTAAAAAAAAAAAAAAAAGAGAGGGGAGGAATTCCAGCCCCCCTCTCCCTCCCCTTTTAGTCGCCTTCTTTAGACTCTGAAATGGACGACTTATACTATATTCACTATTCATTTAATCCTAAAATTCGTCGCGAATGTTGATAACTTAGAGGTATTTTTAGGATAACGATACAAGCATCCTTAATGGATAAGTTAGAGATATTTGATAATATGATACACGCAGTGACGATCACAAATTTTAATACGAAGAATATTTGACAACTAATTCATCTTGACCCCAAAAATGGTGGAGTTGTTCAGTATCCTAGGCAAACCCCCTCCCCCCACTCCTCCCCATCTCCCATTCCCCCTCTCTACAACTTTCCCCTTTCCCCCACTCTCTCCCCACTCATATTTTCCCGTGTTGGGAGACTCAATCATGGGTGAGATGAGATAGGTTGATACACGTGTTTCCTTTTATCCGTTTACACTGGGACTGAAATTGGCATTAACTCGACATTTTTCCATCTTGATTTGTATCATTGATTTGGGGCGGGAGGAGGAAGGTTGTGACAAGTAGCCCAAATAGGTTTACATCTCGATCACATGGATCACTCGTATACCAGCGTTGCTCGTGTGGGACCAGTTGCCAGTTTCATATTTCAGTAGCGTATGAAATCGTTTCAGAAAATGACTGAAAGTCGTCCGCAGTTTTTATATTAGTAGTTCAGTCCCTTGACTTTTGAGTGGCGGACTGCATATGTATATGTGGGTATTGGCTGCTCAGAATAGGTGTATATTGTTATGTCTGCCTCGTTTCTTCCCTCATTGTGTGTGTTTGTGTTTGTGTGTGTGTGTGTGTGTGTTTGTGTGAGTTCGTGTGTGTGTGTGTGAGTTCGTGTGTGTGTGTGTGTGTGTCTTATCCTGTGTACCCAACGCAACACTTAATTTACTGCTGTTAAACCAGCTACTTCGATTTCCCAAATTATTCCTGCGTGTTCTTCCCTGTTCTGAGATTCAGCTTAAAGCTTTGTCTGTTACTGACATCGTACCACACTGGCCCTAAGGGCGTTGTGTGTATGTAGGCATGATCAGGGGTCAAACAGACATACGTACCTTAACAAGATGGTGCTTTTGTTTGGAGCTGAACCTTCATTGGTTTCTTTTCCTCATTGAAACCTTTAATTTTTCCCCCTTTCTAAGAGGTAGACAGGCTTCCTCACCTTTATCTCTCTTGCTTGAGGTAAATACGCATATCTATGACATACGAGGTGATTTACTCGTAAAACTGACGTATACACGACTATATATATATATATATATATATATATATATATATATATATATATATATATTAGTTACGGTGTATGAAAGGCTGAAATATATTATTGGCGAAGAAGATTCCCTGGCGAATTGTGCCTGACGAGGTCATGTCTAATCATATCCACCAGTCCTGCAGTTCATGTGTCATGTCGAACAACCACCCCTCTCCTCCTCCTCCTCCTCCTCCTCCTCCTCCTCCTCCTCCTCCTCCTCCTCCTCCTCCTCCTCCTCAAGACACACTCCTCTACCTCAGTCATTGGCTACCAATTGCCTCCTCACACAGACCCCTCCCTCCCTCCCTCCCTCCCCCTCCCTCCCTCAGGATTATTTTTAAGGAGTTAATTGCGAGTTGGTTGTAATTCTGATGATGAGTCACAGGATAGATTGGCTCCCAGGACCTCCCGCTCGAGGTCAGCATTAGCACGAGACTCCAGCCTTTCATTTTGGGTTCCTTCGTGTGGTCTCAGGTCGTACTGCAAGCCTATAGAGGTCACACAGCAAGCCTAGAGGTCACACAGCAAGCCTAGAGGTCACACAGCAAGCCTAGAGGTCACACGGCAAGCCTAGAGGTCACACTGCAAGCCTAGAGGTCACACAGCAAGCCTAGAGGTCACACTGCATGCCTAGAGATCACACAGCAAGCCTAGGGGTCACACAGCAAGCCTAGAGGTCACACTGCAAGCCTAGAGGTCACACAGCAAGCCTAGAGGTCACACAGCAAGCCTAGAGGTCACACTGCAAGCTTAGAGGTCACGCTGCAAGCCTAGAGGTCACACTGCAAGCCTAGAGATCACACTGCAAGCCTAGAGGTCACACTGCAAGCCTAGGTCAGAGGGGAGGGAGTGTGTGGGGGGAACGTACCCCAGTTTCAGGACCTCACCCCTACGGCAGTGCCTCTCCTGGGTTTTGGTAAAATAGTTTGCTCTTATTTTCATCCCGAGTTTCTCTGGAACTAAAACTCCACACGTTGCAGCTGTGCCTCTCCTTCTGTGTGCTACGGGGCCTTTTATCATCTGGCTTTCCATTGAGGTATCACATTCCTTTTACCACTAGCAACCCAGTCGAAACTCGGGACCAACGTCTTCGTCGACATATGAATGGGTTTCTCAGATTATATAAAGCACCTCCACGTCATTTCGCACGTAGAAAACATCAGAACCGTAGCCTGACGTGGACGATTAACGGAGACGTAGAACAAACAGGATGTCACGACGGTCATAGAACCGGAGTTTAGAACCAAGTAGAGGCCACCAGGAGAGAACCGGGCCGGCGACACGGGGCTTTGGTCGCAGCCCCCGCTACGTGCATACCAGAAGTACACATATGATGACACCTCATGGTGGAGGCGACAGCAGCGGCAGCCCTGAGTAAGCTGCGAGCGGAGGAGAGAGAGAGAGAGAGAGAGAGAGAGAGAGGAGGAATCTGGGAGAGAGAGAGAAAAAAAAGAGTTGCTAACACCAGAACACATCTAGTCACGCCAGGAAAAATGGTTCTGTAATTATCGAGTGTGAGACGACGATCCGTCTGGTTGGTAAAGGTTCTGAGAAGGGCGGAGGGGGGGCGTAGGGTCCTGATAGGGTTGGAGGGAAGGTGATACCAGAGTGAAGGAGAGTTGCTGGTGGAGTAGAGGGATAGGGTATGGCGGAGGGGTGGTGCAAAAGGCAGGGATGTGGTTTGTGAGGGAGGGAAGGTAATGAGAGAGGGGTAGGTAGCGGGAAGAACATGAAGAAGAATTGTTGGAGATAAATCAGGTGTGGGATGTAGAGGAAGTCGTGGTTGCTGGGGATTGTCGTGGCCAAAGAGGATTCAAAGTAAAGCTTGACTTTGGGACTTTTCTTCTAGCTAGCGCCAGACGATTGGTTCCTGGCAAGGACGCAGGGTGAAAGAGGTTGCTGAAGAGGAGAGCGAGTTGGAGACGGAGGGAGGAAGGAAGGGGGAGAGAGAGAGAGAGAGAGAGAGAGAGAGAGAGAGAGAGAGAGAGAGAGAGAGAGAGAGAGGCTGGGAGTGATTGAGGGTGGCTGAGCAAGTACATGAGTCCCAAGAAAATGGGAGGGAAAAAAAATATTGCCGAGGAAGATCTGTCGTGGGGATGGGACGGGAGGTAAAGATCTGCCTAAGAGGTTGCAAAGATCTGCTTTAGGGTGAAGATCTGCCTCAGGGTGAATGTCTATCTTGGAGAGATCCATCTCAGGGTGCATATGTATCGAATAGTAGCTCTGTCCCGGATGAATATCCGTTGAACGAAGGAGTGAATTTTTTATCCTGTATTCCATCGTAACAGGATGACACGACAGGGACAAACTCTCGATCCATTTTCTGTCGCAGCGAAGCATGATGAAGTAACGTATTCTTATCCCATTTTCCATCGTAACTTTTGTGCTTGTGTATATCTATGCGCTTACGAGTCTTGCCATCTTAAACAAGAGGCTGGAAAAAAGTAGATAAAATCTACAGACGTGTGTGATGACTCCAGTCAGTATCATCTCATGGCAACTTTTCTTCCAGTTGGGTTTGCTTTTTGTACTCTGTTCATCGAGAAATGTTGTGTTCTGCATGTTTAACAAATGGTTTTGCTTACGGTTACCCCCGAAGGCCCAAATTCTGTGAAAGATTCATGGTGTTAACAATGCCCTTTCTAGAAGTTTCTTTGCAGCCCAAGGATGCGCTCCGAAAGTAACAGGGGAAGGTTGACTTCTTTGTGCTCCCACTTGAGATGGCCTTGCTGAAAGTTTTGACTTACCGTGTAACCTCGAGCGGGCGGAGTCCAGCAACACTTTTAGCTGTCGTTAAACAACATATTTATCATAATCGTCGATATCCATAATATGTCATGCGATTTCTCTCTCGAAAACAGACTCGTGAGATAACTTAAGCCTCACGGAGTTACGTGATGTCGAAAGGGAGTAGGTAAGGCTTCGTGGTGCCATGGAGGATGGTGCGTATCCATCAGTTAGTGTACTGTAAGGGACAGATGACTTGTTGCCGATGTTTGGGGAGGAGGAAGGGAGGGAGGGAGGGAACGTTGGCAGAGGGATGGGACTTGGGAAGGAGCGGGAGGCTATTTCTGTCTTGTCGCTCACACCTGTGCTGCACGTGTGTCATTCCCATCCTGTGCCGGTGTAGTAGTAATTAGCGCCCGTCCCACACCTGCAGCAGCGTCCACACCTGCACCTCGAGAGTGCGCCGTATGAAGGTGTGAGTTGTCAGCGCGACGCGCGTTCGTATCTCCCTGTCTGTGTTAGCCAGCCTTAGCTCGTTGGGCTGATCCCAGCCTGCCTTTGAATGCGTCATGAATACATACCCCTCCTCTCTCTCTCTCTCTCTCTCTCTCTCTCTCTCTCTCTCTCTCTCTCTCTCTCTCTCTCTCTCTCTCCCCAGGAGGGGTTCCCGGGGGTCATTATCAGGTCACGGGGGAGCGGGCCAGAGAATGCTTGCCAACCATAAAAAAAAAAAAGAGAAAAACTCCCGCAGTTCTTGGCAGATTTCACCATATTTGACACAGACGCCCGGGGAATGGCCCCCTCCGGTGGGGTCGACGTTCTCAGAACGCCGCCCACAGGGCCGGATATATTACCCACTGACGTGTTTCCTGTGGTAGGAATGGTCCCCGGATGGATTGTCTCTCTCTCTCTCTCTCTCTCTCTCTCTCTCTCTCTCTCTCTCTCTCTCTCTCTCTCTCTCTCTCTCTCTCTCTCTAACTTACTACTTATTGCTGGCCCCTTTGAGTTCGATGGTTCGATCCCTGAGCACGAAGGTTACGATTCTCGAGCACAAAAGGTACGTCAAGTACGAGACGTGAACGCGAAGGTACGTCAAGTACGAGACGTGAGCGCGAAGGTGCATCTTTTGAGCACGAAGATGATTTCGGACCTTCTTTTTTTAAGTGCTGGGTCAAAGTCCAGGCCATCGTACCCAGGAGTCGTCCCGTCGTGTTTAAGGATTGTCCCGTCGTGTTCAAGGGTCGTCCCGTCGTGTTCATGGGTCGTCCCGTCGTGTTCAAGGGTCGTCTCGTCGTGTTCATGGGTCGTCCCGTCGTTCTCAAGGGCCCCAACGTCGTGCTTATGACGTTAATCAAAAGAACGTAGTCTTACAAGCTCTTAACATCATGGTCTCCGTGGAGTGATGAACTCACATACACAATGACATCAGGGAGAAATGTACACTTGAGGACTCACTTGTTCTCAGTCATGCAATGTTTAGACCCCAGAGTATAACGCGAAGCTCACGAACTATTGCGCATTTTCTGTCTGTCTCTGTTCGTTTCTGTATTTCAGTCTCGGTCTCTCCGTCTCGCACACAGTGTATCTCGACTTAGAATAGGTCAGAGAAGACCGTGTTTGGTTAGATCCTGCAGGGTAGGCGCGTGTTCGCAGGAGTGATGCAAGCGGTATGTGACCTCTGACGCCATGCGATGAGCAACGGGGGAACATCTTTACGAAGAAGATATGTCAAACGGTAAACAGTTCAAGGAACTAGGTGAGGAAAGTCAACCCATTTCCTCATAGGCATTTGGCTGGGATAGACTCGCCGTGTGGCACAGGAATAACTGTGTCACACGTACCGTTTATGTTGACAAAGCTTAATTTACAAGTTGAAGGGTCGGTGGTTTAAGAGTCTTTCGTAAGATTTGGCCTCTGAACCTTTTCTCCCTTCCCCCTTCTCTCTCATTCGAAGCGTAACAAGATGAAAGCAGTGGCAGTTGGCCTGTGTTACGGTAAGATGGAAGAGGAGGGATCGATATGGCGTGATGAGACAGGACCGACCCGGGAGAGGCAGAGGTGATGGTGGTGATCCTGGTCTGTACACGATGACGCAGCTGCTGACGAACTGCATGACTACGGCAGCTTTAAAAAGTCGAGATGACACCCACCCCCTTACACACACACACACACACACACACACACACACACACACACACACAGGAGGATCTAGGAGGAGAGTTACGCCACTCCCCCCTGCTGGTGTGTAAGGTCAGGTGGGGACCTGAGATAAGCATTCACCCCCTCCTCTCCCCTGATGTAAGCAGGAGGTGCCGTTTCTGAGGGTGGGGAAGGGCTGGCGACGTGTGAGGGTGGGGGATGGGGCGACTTCGTAGGGTGGGGGATGGAGTGACTTCGTAGGGTGGGGGAGGGGGCGACGTTTGAGGGTGGGGAAGGGCTGGCGACTTCTGAGGGTGGGGAAGGGGGGCGACTTCTGAGGGTGGGGGAGCGCGTACTACAGTGCTGCAGTTCCTCGCTACCCCGTAGGAGGGGAGTTGGGGTGGTGACACCTTCTGTCCCTTGGACGTAGGAAAGTAGCAGTGGTAATTTTCCCCTCATGTGGACAGAGAAAAGTGGTACTTTTCCCCTCCTGTGGACGAGGAAATTAGTAGTTTTCCCCTCATCTGGATAGGGAAACTAGTCATTTTCCCCTCTTATGGACCAGGAAATAATTAGTTTTCCCCTCATCTAGGACAGGGAAAAGTGGTACTTTTCCCATCCTATGGACAAGGAAATTAGTTTTCCCCTCATCTGCACTGGGAAAGTGGCATTTTTCCCCTCTTATGGACAAGGGAATTAGTACTTTTCCCCTCATCTGCACAGGGTAAGTAGTACTCTCCTCCTGCTGCGGACAGGGAATGTACTACTTTTCCCTTCTTATGGATAGGGAAAGTAGTACTTTCCTCCTCTTGCGGACACGGAAAGTAGTAGTTTTCCCCCTCATTTGGCCAGAGAAAGTGGTAATTTTCCCCTCATCTGGACAGGGAAATAGGGTGATAGTGTACGCCCTCAATAGTTCAGAGATGGGGAAATGGTGGTGCAATCCTCTCTCTCTCCCCAAGAGGAGTGGAGGATGCATCGCCTCGCCTGAAACGAATGGAGGAAGAGGAGGAGGAAGAGAAGGAAGAGGAGGGCCTCAGCTTTTACCCTCTACTGAAAGTAGGGAACTGGGGAGAACCGGGCTGGTTCTGCCCTTCACCCTGAGGTGAGGAGTAGACTGGGTTAGTGAGCCTACCTACCTGAAAGTCAGGTCAGGTCAGGTCAAGTCGAGGAGGGTATTGTTTCCCCTTCCGATGAGACAGATGAGGAGCGAGGATGCCATTTCCCCTCATGATGACATACGAGGCTGCTATTTCCCCTTGATGGTATGGGACGATTTTTGCAGTTTTCCCCTCATCATAAGGCAGATGAGGGGGCGAGGAAGGTAGTGTTGACGCAAGTCTGTTACTGATGAATGGTTTGGGAGGTGACGTGCCCAAGGGCACAGAAGAGACGTTAAAAGAAGCGAGTCTGGATGGAGTAGAGAGCAACAGAAACGGGTCTACACGGGAGAGAGTGCAACAGAAGTGGATCTGGTCGGGGTAGAGAGCAACAGAAGTGGATCTGGACGGGAGGAGAGAAACAGAAACGGGTCTGGACGGTGTACAAAGCAACAGAAGTGGGAGAGAGAGAGCAACAGAAACTGGTCTGGACGAGGGAAAAGAGCAGTAGAAGCGGGCGTAGACGGGGGATAGAGCAGCAGCTGTAAGCTTGAACGTGTGAGATCGAAGCAGAAGCAGAACTAGGCGGGGTGAAAGACAGTAGAAGCAGGTCTGGACGGGGTTAGATGGAAGCGGAGGCAGACCTGGCCAAGGGCGGAGGGAAGCAGAGGCAAGTCTAGCGGTAGCCACTGCTGTTTTAACATCTTCTCTGGCCTTATCATCTACATCTCCTTCATTCTTCACCTTTCTTTCCTTCATCTCTTGCTTCGTCTTCCTCCTCTCCTTTCTCTCTCTATCTTTTCCTTGCTGCTCATCCTTCATCTGCTGACCATATCCTCTCCGTTTCTCCTGCGCGGGTCTCCCCCCCTCAGCCCTGCCATAGAACCCTCCTCCCTGTGGGCCATAAGTGACAGACGGAACCAGACGTGAGTTGGGCTCCTCCTCAACACCACCTTCTCTCTCTCTCTCTCTCTCTCTCTCTCTCTCTCTCTCTCTCTCTCTCTCTCTCTCTCTCTCTCTCCTCTCCAAGACCCGACACAAGACCTTCAAAATTTGGCCTCACTTTTGACATCGGCCGCTGCTCTTGTGCCGTGCGAGTTAACGACCCGTGACCCGCTGTAGGATAAGTCCTGACACTTCGTTTTCTTACGTTGTATAAGGAAGGGAGTTTGGGGGGTAGGGGAGGAGGGAGGCTGAATATGTAAACATTGGCGAAATAAGATACCGAGTGTAGAAAATGGGAAGCTGATCGGGGCGGGGGACACCCCTCAACGCCGAAAATGGGAAACAAATTGCATCAACGAAAATGGAAAAGCAGTTTTGTTGCTCTTTATAACGTTCGCGTCATGCAAGGTTCGAGTCTGAGGAAGCCAAAAGTCTACCATGTCGTTAAGGACTCACACGAACACTGTCCTAATACGGAATACCGTCTCTATGTAAACTATTGAAGCGGGGGCGAGATCGTGAACAATCTTGACTGTGTGTGTGTGTGTGTGTGTGTGTGTGTGTGTGTGTGTGTGTGTGTGCCTCCTTGGGGGCGTCGGCCGGGTCTCCCTCTCCTCTTCCCAGTATGTGTTTGCTTACGTTTACCTGAGCCACCTGCCTTGAACACACGCCACCACCACACACGTCCAAACACCCCAGGCATCTGGCTGTGAGGCGGAGGGAGGGAAGTGCAGGGAAGACGGAGGTAGGATGGAACACAAGGCGATGGGTGTGGGTGAGGTGTAAGGGGGTTATAATTGTCTATATGAATACGTCTTTAGTATTAATGTGTCTGTCTGATCTAGTCTGTCCGTTTGTCTTGTCTATCCGTCTGCTTATTTACGTACCACTCTATCCAGTTTGTGCCTGCCTCCCTCCCTACGTGTGTGTGTGCGTGTGTGCATCTATCTGAGTGGCTACAGGTCGAGCAGAAAGAGTCGGAGAACAGTTGACGGTGTTGAGAGAGAGAGAGAGAGAGAGAGAGAGAGAGAGAGAGAGAGAGAGAGAGAGAGAGAGAGAGAGAGAGAGAGAGAGAGAGCTGGGACGGATCTCGCTGTGATAGAGAACCTGCTTATTAGGGGACTGGTGACCTGGGAGGAGGACTCCCTACCCTCGCTAAGAAATGCTGAGTCTTTCCCCTTCATCTGATGATACATTTCCTCCTCCCTCTTCCTCCTCCTTATCCTTATCCTTATCCTCCTCCTCCTCTCCTCCTCCTCCTCCTCCTCCTCCTCCTCCTCCTCCTTCTTCCTCCTCCTCATCTAGCTGTGACACCAAATGAAACCTGACTCCCTTTCCCTCCTCCTCTTGTGATGTTACATCACCCGTCGTTTCCGAGCCTCCTACTCTGCTCTATTCTAGCTCCATCTGTCTAGACTTGATCATTGAAGGTACTGATTCCTATCTCACAAGAGATGACATCCTCATCAGATGTGTTGTCTGGCTTTCCCATGTACTCTCCTCTCTCCTCTGGTGGGAAAACCTCGCCGTAGACCATTAGGTCCTCTGTTCTCTGACTTTCCCATGTACAGTCCTGCCAT
Organism: Panulirus ornatus; assembly: GCF_036320965.1. Taxonomy (NCBI): domain Eukaryota; kingdom Metazoa; phylum Arthropoda; class Malacostraca; order Decapoda; family Palinuridae; genus Panulirus; species Panulirus ornatus. Next base: position 4,795,080 of record NC_092264.1, read on the forward strand.
AGGCCACCAGGTCATTTCTCCGGCATCCCCATCGTACTCCCATGTACTGTGACCTCGCCTCGGTCTTTCTTCCCTCCTCCTCCTCCTCCTCCTCCTCATGTGACGAAACATCACCCCACCTCCACCTGTCACACCGTAGCATCTCCCTATTTATCTATGGCACACCTTATCGCCTCCAGTGTTTCCTGCGCCCGCAGGGGAGGGAAAAATTAGAATCTGACCTCACTCCCTGCCTTCATACCATGAAAGAAACCTACTCCCTTCAGGCCCCACGGTGCCCTTCGAGGTATTCCCTCCCCTTCACCAGACTAACCAGTTATAACCCTCCCTCCCCCACACCCCGACCGCATCTCTACATGGAGCTGTAAGTGTGCTATGAACATCCTCGCCTCCCTTATCGAAAGACACCCCCCCCCCCTCCCCATGCCCTCCAATAAGCTGCTGATGACTTCATGCTGCTTGAGACGGTAATACCAATGGAATCTTGGCCTCAGGTGTGGGGGCGGAACCACCCTCGCCAGAGGGAGGGGTTCGAACCATAGGGTGGCAGTGGCCACGGGATGGGCTGTAGCCATGGAGAGGAGGGGGAGATGACGTAGAGGGGACCGACCCATGACTCCTTACCACCCACTCTCCCGTATACCACACTCGCCACAGCCCTACACACACACACACACACACACACACACACACACACATATATATATATATATATATATATATATAACTTGGGGGAGTCATGCGGCCTATAGTTAATGTCATTATATAGACGCTCTCGCGTCTGTCAGTGATACCCTGTGATCTTATCTGTTGGCTATCCCTTGTGACATATTTAGCGTTGATGGTGTATTTTGGAGGGGAAACGTCCCGTCAATCACTTTACATGGGTTTGTGGCTGTCGAGTTGAACCTCGTCATTGATTGTACGTGACTGATGGAGATAATTGGCTCCGAGGGCAGGAACTCGACGCCTTTGATCGCTCAGTTTCGATTATAAAGGAATATGTGAACTGAACACACGTGTGGTATTTATAAACTGGCAGATCAACATATTCGCGACGCTAACCCACACGGACACACACATTTACGTGGGTTCGATCCTGGCTGTTGGAGGATTGTATGCTCTATGAAGGTGTGCGTTCATATGCGCTTTGTTCGTATATATATGTGTGTGTGTGTGTGTGTGTGTCTGTGTGTGTGTGTCTGTGTGTGTGTGTCTGTGTGTGTGTGTGTGTGTGTGTGTGTGTGTGTGTGTGTGTAAATGATTACTGCCTCGAAGTATGTATTCATGATGTCCACATCGTATGTGCTAATCGTATTGGAACACCACATACACGATTCACTTCTGTTCGTGTCCCCAGCCGTGACGTGCACCGAAGCAGTGAAGAATCTGTGTCGGAAACAGAGAGAGAGAGAGAGAGAGAGAGAGAGAGAGAGATAATGAGAGAGTTGATGAGAGAAGTTAATGTGAGAAAGAAAGAAATAGAAGCATATAGAAGAAAAAAGATTCACGTAAACACACAAGTGGTTCGAAAATGGATAAATCTGAAGGTCGATCTTACCGTTTAGGAAAATATAAGGAGAAAAAACTGGATTCCTTTTCTTCAGTCAAGGTTGAATTTCTGCCCTGATTACCATGAGCATCTAATCCTCACTGGCGGGATCCTAATCCCAGACTAAAGTATTGGAAGGTCTTATAATAATTTGTCTTTTTTTTTTTTCCTGGCTCTCTAGTCTCAATCTTACTTAAGACAGCTATCGTCTCATTAAACTGTCTCACTTACATAAGTGCTGGTGCTGTTAACTTAACTTGCCTCATTTTGAAGTCCTTTACCATTTAAGTGATCAGATTCACTTACGTAATGTCCCGCTGATGAAGCCTGTTTCACTTACAAGGCGAGTCGCTGTTAAGTAACCTGGCTCACTTAAAGAACTAGCCCCAGTTATGTAACAAGTTCCACTTATATCAGTAGTCCCACTTAAGTAACCAGACTCACTTATATAAATAATTCCATGAGAGTGTCCTACATAACCATTCAGTCTTATAAAAGTAGCCAGTCTCACTTAAGTAACAGCTCACCCCCATTAAAGGAGCCATACCCTTTAAGTAAACTTTCTAACCAGTGTAATTTGAATCAAATAACCTAAGAGCAAAGTAACCAATTACTCCGCAGAAGCTTACCCAATCAGAGTAAATAGGTACCCCTAATCAGCCGCTCTTAAGTAGTTTCCCGTAATTAGAACGTCCCTAGTTGAGTAATTAGTCCCAGTGAATATCAAGTATCATTAGAATAATAAGTCCCTCCTAAGAATCCTATCCCATTAAAGTGACCTTTGCAATTTAAGTAGCCCCTCCCATTAAGTATCTAACCCCATTACAAGTCATCCGTCTTACTTAAGTAACAAGTTAGCAGTACTTCTGTGGTAAATGCTTACTTAGAAATAGCTACTTTTACTTAACGTAATTATGCATTTTAGGTATGTATGTGTTGTGCACTTAGTCTCTGTATCTGTAATTGTCAGTAAATAGAGAAGCAGAGAGATTCATTCAGTAAATCAGTCTCAGTTACGTTAATTAACTTATAAGCTGGTAAATTTATAAGTAGGTACTTTATAAGTAGGTACTTTATTGAAGGGTTAGTGCATCTTCAATCCAATCTCACATGATCCTCAGATTTCAGTCCTTGTGGAGCTTGAGTGTCTAAGGTTTCTATTGGTCAGAGCGTTTGTTGTGTACGTGTGGTTGGCAAGGGGGTTATCTTTGCATGGGGCCATGACGCCCTTGCATGGGGGGAGGGTGATGGTATGGATTCCAGCTGTTATATAGTTATTTAGTTCTCAGCCATTTTATGATCCGTGGGTCAGAATCATTGTATGGTAGTTTGGGTTTCAACCATTGTTTCATGGTTTTCTTTTTTTGGGGTGGGGTGGGGGGTTCATGGCCCTTTTATAGGTTCCACATCTATATAGATTTATGAGTCACTCTTGTCTCAACCAATCCACTGTGACGTAACGTCTAAACCTGCCATGTGTCGCGCTTATATAACTTCCAAACCCCCACTTACAATATATTGTGGCTACGTAGCCTCCAGCCCATGCAGCGTGTTGTGGCCAAATAGTTCCCAACCTTCGGGACGTCATGTGGCTGACGCAGCTTCCAACCTCATCATCATCATGTTGTGGCTACATACCATCCAACTCATGCCATGTGTTGTGGCTACATAGCTCCTTAACCCAAAATATGTTGTAGGTACATAGCTTTCCCGTCTTGTGGCCACATAGCATCTCATCTCCTGCCATGTTTTGAGGCTACCTAGCCCCATGGCCCTGTGATGTGTTGTGGTTTCATAATATATAATTTGGTTGAGAAAATGAAAGAGGTTGTGCTGAAATGGTTTGGACATATGGAGAGGATGAGTGAGGAGAGATTGACTGAGAGGGTTTTCGAGTCACGTGGGGAAGCAATAAGAAGTGGGAGGCCGAGGAAGACATGGAAGGGTGGAGTGAAAGATGCTTAGAGAGATTAGGGCCATATCATGCAGGAGGGTGTGGCGCGTTCACGGGACAGAGCGAATTGGAGCTATCTGCTATATCGTGGGCGACGTTCTCTCAGTGGGCTGAAGCAAACCTTATAAAGCTATCAGGACAGACCATGGAAAAATGGATGCGAGCAGTTAAGGCCATTTTTTTGTTTGTTCCTGGCGCCAACTCGCAGTACGGGAAACGGCGAATATGTGTAAAAGAGAATATATGTGTAGGGCGAGGCGTAGGGCGGGGATACCATTCACGTCCCCTACCAGCAGCAGGTTGCCGTTCAAAACCATCACAGGAAAGTATTCTTGGTGGTTACTTCCAACCGATGCCGACAGAAACAGCCTGCGGGGACTTGAGTGATGCCCAGTAACCCCACAGCATGTCTTCCGCTGAACAAAGGCCTTCTAATCGTCATGGAATAAATTGTGCTCAATATTTCATTTACAGTCGAAGGGAACGCGAAGTTTGTTGCAAGTCTCGCTTACGCTTCGGAAACTATGACAAATTGTGACAGACTTAAGCGAGTTGGGTGTGTGTGTGTGTGTGTGTGTGTGTATGTATGTGTGAGTGTGTGTGTGTGTGTGTGTGTAAATTGTCCTGTATACAGCCCTGTCACGTGACTTATTTTACATTCCCGTCTGTTCATCTCCCTCTATACGTTAACATCTTCTGTTCTTAATGTATCAAAGTCTATTTCTTTCACACGTCTTCCAGCGTCTTTAGGGAGAATCAATAACTCACTCTCTCTCTCTCTCCACCCCTCACACACCACCCCCACTTCACATTTTCTTTCAGTTGTGACTTTTTCCTTTTTCTCTTCGTATGGGATCAAGAGGAGCTGTGTTTGCTCCGTTAATCACAAGAGGATTTTTGCGAACCCTGGTCGTGGAATCCCCGTGCCTCTACGTGGAATCAGATGTTTGCGTAGAGTTTCTTATCGTCTTCCATAAGACTTCAAAGCTAGTGATTCGCTTTTCTTTCCCCACTCTTGCAATTAACGCTTCTGTTGTCCGACGCTCCACACCCTCCAGGCCGTCGTATGTATCCGGCTGCCCCGGGTCTGTCTGTCCAATACATGTGTTATTTAGTCACGTTTGTGCCTATCATATGGGCATCTGCCTCAAATACAGGCACACAGCCCAGAATGTGTGTTGTGAATGATTGGATGGTTGTAATGGTGGTAGACCAGATACGACGAGTGTCATATATGTGTGTGTATGTGTGTGTGTGTGTTATGGATGATTTTGTAGGTGTATGTATGTATGTATTTGGCTGCAGTTTCTTGACAGATATCAAGGCCTGACCACTAAGTTTATTTAGCTGTTGCTGTTGGTATATGGAATAATATTGGTGGGTGGGTTTGGCAGTTGAGTAACGGGCTTCATTTACCTCAAGATAAAAAAAGAAGACTTGAAATACACCTTCAGGACGGCTCGTTCGAAGGTATTTAGAACAGGATTAACCTCCTTTTTATTCCCCCTCCTTCACACACACACACACACACACACACACACACACACACACACACACACACTCCTCCAGTGAGTGTCATATAACTCGCGTTCAAATAGCGCCTTTATGCAAGTCGTTCAGATGTTATTTTCTCTACATTCCATTGAATCACACTGGCCCCCCAGAGCTCAGTGGGAGATTCGTTCTTAATTAAGGGGTTTAGAACGAAAAAAAAAAAAGACGTTGGCGCACGGCGACGTGCACAGTGTGCTTACGTATCCCGGAAGTTCGTTGTACCTGTCTTTCATACGATGGCCGATCGTGGCATATCCTTCGCTCTTGCAATATCGCTTCCTCGTTACTCGTTTTAATGGGGCGCGTCTCTTTCCTTGATTGCGTTCCAGATGTATAAATCAGGGAGTCCGTGAGGGCCCCGATGGCCAGCTTGGGGAAAATTAACTTTACTAAAAAGCAAAGCCGACACACACACACACACACACACACACACACACACACACACACACACACACACACACAGAGGCCTCGAGACACCGAGCCCGCCGGGCTGATGGGGCGGTGGCGACATCACTCATCCTCCTGTGTAAACGATTTACACACCAGTCGGTTCTCTTGTCGCCCCCCCCCCCCCCCCCCACACACACACAGCTAAGGTCGCTCCCCCTCTGCCACAGCTAAGGTGTAGGGTTATCGTAGGGTTCCTCCTCATTGCCCTAGATCAGCAGTGTTGTTTCCCTTATAGTAGTAGCCTTGGAATCCTTATCCCGCTTTATTCTCTCGTGTCCCCTTGACGAATGTGTTCGAATCCCCCCCGTCTGTTCTATGTGGTCATCGCTCAGTGGTTTTCTTACATTCTTAGCTCGGCAGACGATCATTTTTTTGTTCTTGGGTCGCAAAAGACGTGCTAATTTATATTGTCCGATTTGCAGACTTGTCTCCCAGAATCTTCATCATCACCCTTTCCCAAGTCTTGACAATACAGACATATTATGTATCGTCTTAAGAATTCTTCATGGAAAGGATTTGAAACCCTCAAAATGTGTTCCTTTTGTTTTGCACACTTGTCTCACAGAGTCTTCATCACGAGCCTTATTCAGAAAGAACTGGTGTGAAAGGTATTATCCATCGTCTCTATATAAATCCTTCAAGACGGATTAAATGACTGTAGGAAATGATGCATAACTTTAAGAATACATTGCCTGGAATTTTGGGTACTGGCGACCTCACGCGAGGTCGCACATCCCGAACTCATTACCCCCTACTACGGAAAGTTGAGTCTCTCAGAAATTATGCAGGACCGTGAAAGAAAAAAAAAAGGGGGGGGGGGGTGGGAGGGAGGGTCGCCCTGTGGCTCTGGGCAATATCGCACCGTCTCTACAGGGGGGAAAAAAAGATTACAATTCCCGCCACGTTTTCATCTGTTCCAAATTAGTATTCAGGGCAGCCCGGACACGCGGACACTCGTTTCCCTGTGAATGCATTTCCACCGTAGGTCCGTCTTGGCTTGGACGACATCCTTCATCCCTTGGTGGAGTTTTAAAGCTGAGACCTGGGAAGACCCAATGCTCATCGGAGGTGGTCTTCGTGTCCTTTGATCCTCTCTAGGTCGTGTAGGATTCTCATGTTAATCCTTGATATGTTTATGGCCCATCGAGAGCTCTCTGAATCATATATACGACTCACTCAGTCCATGAGTTCTCGAGTCCAGGACGGGATAAACGTAGCGCACAGCTAACCCAAGGTGTTCATCCTCCTCACTGAGGTTTGGGTTGTGTGAGATATAGGCACACTAAGCGTACGCTGGTGTGCAGTATTACCCATACAAACCCGACCCTGATGTAATCATCCTGCCATAGCTAGAAGGGATTTATCTTCTCATTTGACTTCGTTCACGTGAATGAATGATTTGCCTCGTCACCAACGTGTCCATGTGTTTGAGATTACTGTTGAATCCTCACGACCAGTGTGTCTGAATTCATCGTAGCGTTTGGTTTACTTTCGTACGTCGTCAGGAAAAATCCCCCTTGTAGGCAAATGTAACCTTCGGGGTCTTCTGGTGGTCACATGCCACAACAGGCTTCTGCTCTGTACGTTGTCTTGTTACGTTAGTCTTGTTCGTCTGTGATCTCCTGAGTGTGTCTCTTCCTCCCTGTGTCTGCACAGTGATTCCACCTCACTCCTATTAGCACCCCTAGCCAACCTTCGTCTCTGCTACGACTTGGCCACGATGACTGTTGGATGTCTGTGTGTTTGTCACTGTCACTTGAGTCATCATGTCTTTCTTTTCCTTCTCGGTTTTTGATTTTTCCTACAAATTCTCTCTCTGTTCCTTGAGAGTCGAGTTCAGACATTCATTTCACGTCGGTTCCTTCATTCGAGTGATTTGTGTGGTGGTTAGATTTTGTATCTTATCCTCTTTCCCCTTATCGCCTCGCTGCCCCATCACCAACACCCCCCTGCCTCTCGTGTGTCTGGCAGTGTATATATTCCATCATACGTGGCACGCCCACGCCCTGGCTCGCTCATTAAACCCTCCCCACCCGACCGGCCTTCGTGAGTGCATTGTTAGCTTCCCTAGTCTAAGAGGAGAGCATTTCGTACACCCGATGACTATGTGATTATTATTTGTGTGTTACGGGAAGAGAGTTTTTCACTCGTGTTGCCCCGTCTCTCAATCTTATATATACATGTACTATATCTAAACCTTGTATATATGTACCATATCTTTACACACACACATACACTATCCTATGCCAGGTACCCATTTATCGACCATCACCGTGGGGAGGATGAACACCTATGTTGGGCGTAGGCCGTCTGCCATACCCAAGATTCGAACCCCGTGTGTGTGTGTGTGGTGTGTGTGTGTGTGTGTGTGTGTGTGTGTAATTGCTTATTTGTACTGAATGGGGAGGGAGTTTAACATTCATGGGGTCCCATATTTTGTGTGTGTGTGTGTTTACGTATTTAAAAGTGATTGCGTATGCAAATGAGTGTGTAAGTTATGTATATGTGTTTCCCATATGTAGTAAAAGAATTTCCACGTATCTACACTTAGGTCTGTTGCATGTCCATCTCTCTAAGGAGACACGCTCGCCTATACACACTAAACACCTGCATCGCTGTACATACACTGCATCGCTGTACGTACACTGCTTCCCCCGCCCTCCCTGTTCCCTCTCGCATCGCTTTTCTCTGGCGCTCTGTCTTCCTTCGTCCGCGTCCAGCTGCGCACAGGAGGCTGCTTGGTTGGGGCGAATGTTGACTGACCTGTAACATATGGAAGGAAAAATACCTGTGGAATTCAAAAAGCTTGCGTTGATTAGGCCCGTGGCTCTGGTCTGTGTACGACGTGTGGTTTGTTCCCCCTGGTCTGCCATACCACACCCGCGAGGTGGTCTGCCATACCACACCCCTGAGGTGGTCTGCCATACCACACCCGCGAGGTGGTCTGCCATACCACACCCCCGAGGTGGTCTGCCATACCACACCCCCGAGGTGGTCTGCCATACCACACCCGCGAGGTGGTCTGCCATACCAAACCTCCGAGGTGGTCTGCCATACCAGACGCCCGAGGTGATCTAGCCCGTCCACCCACACCACTCACTACGGCCATCCACGCCAACCACCCAAACGACAATCCACACAACCATCCACAACCACGATCTCCCCCCCCCCCTAGTCAACCATCCACGACCTCTCCTACCAACCACACTCCTCCCCCATCCTCAAGGACCTATCCACGCCGACCATCCTCACCAACCACTGCAAGTACCCCACCCATGCCTACCCCTCCCCACCCCCCTAGCCAAGGCCTCCACCCCTCCCCCCTCGTCAACCGCACAACCGGCATCTTTTTATTAAGGTTTTCATTTTGAGCCGGGCCGCATGCGTCCCATTTCCGCAGGCATGTAAATTTCTCTATTACTCATGGTTGTGTCTGTTGCAACGGGAGGGGGGGGGGGTGATGGGAGCCCGCTACATGCACACCCAACATCCCCCCCCCCCCTAAACACACACACACACACACACACACACACACACACACGCGCGCGCGCACGAGAATATATGATCACCCAGCCCAGGTTATCCGTACATTCACAATTGACTCCATTTTTCTTTCTCTGCAACTATTTCTGTTGCTGATTGGCTGCTTGTGAACGTGTGTGTGTGTGTGTGTGTGTGTGTGTGTGTGTGTAATTACGTACCTGTACAGTACGGTGAGGGAGTATTACGCTCGAGGGGGGGGGGGGGGGTTGTCTCTTGAGCGTATGTCGTGTGCTCGCGTAGATACCAATTTGTAATTTCCTATTTATGCTCTTCCCGGGTCATTATCTATTTGTAATCACTTGTTTGCACCGAATGGGAAGGGAGTTTAACACTCGTGGGGCCCCCATTTCCTACGTGTGTGTGTGTGAGTATGTGTGTTGTGTGTGTGTGTGTGTGTGTGTGTGTGTGTGATAGGTTTGTTTTTCTATCGTAGTATCATCCTGTTTGTTCGACCCCACAGCGAGTTATGCCGGCAGGAACAGGTGGGTGAATCTTGCAGGACAAAAAATTTCCGTTTCATCTGTGCCTACTTTTAGAATGTGTTAATACAGGAGGGGGAGGTAGTAGGGTTCTCACCACGCACCTTCCCGTCTGTTTTTCTGTTGTTGTTGTTGTTGTTGTTGTTGCCTTTTGTATGTAGAAGATACACATGTATAGATGGGTAGATACTACGTGTGTATCAAAAAAGTCACGATCAAGTATACCAGCGAGAGCCATCTCCCACCCCATCAACCTCACCTCCCTCCACCGCCGCCACCCTTCTCCTAACCCCTTCCATTATCTGCACCTTCCCCACCACCTCCCCACTCTCTCTCTCTCTCTCTCTCTCTCTCTCTCTCTCTCTCTCTCTCTCTCTCTCTGTCCAGCAGACGCCCTTAAATGGGGCGATCACGATCAATGTGAATCGTTATCGCGTTATCATCGCAAAAAGAAAAAGAAAAATCCTCTTTGGGAGTTGTATTGCTCAAAAGAAAAAATAAATAGACATGTTGGGGGGACACTTTCAGAATTGCACAGGTGACCATCATGGTGACGTAATGTATATTAGATTTAGAAACGTTTACTCTTTGATAACTTAGAAGAGATAAGCTCTTTTAGATATATCGTCGATGATAGATAAATGCAAACTCTAGATGATATAAAAGCGGCAATCTTATCTGTTTGTCACAGGATATAGGTCCTTATTAATGTACCATATGAAGCCTCTGTGGCAGGAAAAATAATTAACGGTAAAGTTTTTATCATACCGGGATGAAAATGTAGGCAGAGACTAAGCTTTAATTTTGGATCCACCAGCTTACTAACTGGCCACAGCTTGTGTGTATGACTTGCTCATAATGAAAAGTCTGTGTGTGTGTGTGTGTGTGTGTGTTTGTTGTGTGTGTGTGTTGTGTGTGTGTGTGTGTGTGTGTGTGTGTGTTGTGTGTGTGTATGTGTGTGTGTGTGTTTGTTGTGTGTGTGTGTTGTGTGTGTGTGTGTTGTGTGTGTGTGTGTTGTGTGTGTGTATGTGTGTGTGTGTGTGTGTGTGTGTGTGTGTTGTGTGTGTGTGTGTTGTGTGTGTGTGTGTGTGTGTGTGTGTGTTGTGTGTTTGTATGTGTGTGTGTTGTGTGTTTGTTGTGTGTGTGTGTGTGTGTGTGTGTGTGTGTGTGTGTGTTGTGTGTGTGTATGTGTGTGTGTGTGTGTTGTGTGTGTGTGTGTTGTGTGTGTGTGTGTGTGTGTGTGTGTGTGTGTGTGTGTGTGTTGTGTGTGTGTATGTGTGTGTGTTGTGTGTTTGTTGTGTGTGTGTGTTGTGTGTGTGTGTGTGTGTGTGTTTGTGTGTGTGTGTGTGTGTGTTGTGTGTGTGTGTGTGTGTGTGTGTTTGTGTGTGTGTGTGTGTGTGTGTGTGCTGACCAAAATTTTTCAAAGGTTTTGTTTTATTAAAAGAAAATTAAACAATTTCTGAAATGCAGGTAAGGTATCCGTGTGTTCACGTAATATGAAGTAATTCTTCTATTTTTTTTTTTTTTCTGTTGTTGTTTGTGTCTTCCAGCTGTGGGAATGTTTAAAGCTGGTTCAGCTTTCCGTTTTCAGTTCGATCTATGACGTCGGATGATAACCATTTTCCGTTTTCGACAGTGGTTAACTCAAAAACTAGTCTTCGTTTTTGATTACCATTTTCCATTTTCGACACTGACTCAAAACTCGTCTTCGCTTTTAATTACGAGTTTCCGTGTTCGATTCTGGTAACTCAGAACTGGATTCGTTTTCTCTTTCATTACGACCATTGCTACCGTGTGTGTTCGTGATTTTCACTGTTCGCATTAACGCAAGGTTTACAAAAAGAAAACGGGACACCCCATTTTTTTTTATAAAAGGGGGTTTCTTGTAGCCTCGACGCTGCACTCCTTGCAGGAGTAGGGGAGTGTGAACTCCTTAGGAACGAGACTGTACTCCTTTTCGTCCTTTAACGATATTTATCAAGCATGACTGAAAGGCGACTTTTTCACTCGCTATGCAATGACTCGCAGGCGGAGTCCGGCAGCACCGAGCCTCAGTATTTGATGATTATACATAAATGTAAAGTTTTTTTTTTTTACCCCTGGTTACTGCAGTGACTGTTAGTAATAATGAAGGTAAATGGTAATGACTTGTATTATATGATATTACCACGTCCATTGTCTCTCATGATCGCACTTTTTACCCCATTTTCACTTTATCCATTTCGTTCGTAATGTCTTTCGTGTCTGCTGTGTTTCCCCGTTCGTGAAGTCCCAACTTTGGGGAACGTAATTATTTATGTTGTCTTTTACTCATGTCATGTTATCTCGGGGTGGGGATAAGGGGAGGAGATGATGAGGCATTGTTATTAATTTATGTCTGTCTGTTTGTCTGCCTATGTGCTTGCTTTTGTGTGCTTAGGAAGCTTAAACTTCAGTTTATAAAAGCTTAGGGAGCTTAAACTTCAGTATACATAAAGCTTAAGAAACTTAAACTACAGTATATATAAAGCTTAGGAAAATTAAAATACAGTATATATAAAGCTTAGGAAGCTTAAACTTCAGTACATATAAAGCTTAGGAAGCTTAAACTTCTGTATATATAAAGCTTAGGAAACTTAAACTACAGTATATGTAAAGCTTAGGAAACTTAAACTTCAGTACATATAAAGCTTAGGAAGCTTAAACTTCTGTATATATAAAGCTTAGGAAGCTTAAACTTCTGTATATATAAAGCTTAGGAAGCTTAAACTTCTGTATATATAAAGCTTAGGAAACTTAAACTTCAGTATATGTAAAGCTTAGGAAGCTTAAACTACAGTATATGTAAAGCTTAGGAAGCTTAAACTTCTGTATATATAAAGCTTAGGAAGCTTAAACTTCTGTATATATAAAGCTTAGGAAACTTAAACTTCAGTATATGTAAAGCTTAGGAAGCTTAAACTACAGTATATGTAAAGCTTAGGAAGCTTAAACTTCTGTATATATAAAGCTTAGGAAGCTTAAACTTCTGTATATATAAAGCTTAGGAAACTTAAACTTCTGTATATATAAAGCTTAGGAAACTTAGAATTCAGTATATGTAAAGCTTAGGAAGCTTAAACTACAGTATATGTAAAGCTTAGGAAGCTTAAACTACAGTATATGTAAAGCTTAGGAAGCTTAAACTACAGTATATGTAAAGCTTAGGAAGCTTAAACTTCTGTATATATAAAGCTTAGGAAACTTAGAATTCAGTATATGTAAAGCTTAGGAAGCTTAAACTACAGTATATGTAAAGCTTAGGAAGCTTAAACTTCTGTATATATATAAAGCTTAGGAAACTTAGAATTCAGTATATGTAAAGCTTAGGAAGCTTAAACTACAGTATATGTAAAGCTTAGGAAACATAAACTTCATTATATATATAAAGCTTATTAAACTTAAACTTCAGTACATATAAAGCTTAGGAAACTTTTTAAACTTCAGTATATGTAAAGCTTAGGAAACTTTTTAAACTTCAGTATATGTAGTCATATGTTCGCTGCCCAGTCGTAATTTTCAGTGGTTTTATTCCACGTTTCCAGAACTGCTGTCACCCATGTCGGAAGGAAGGGAATTTGATTAGGCTTTTTTTGTCCTGTTTCATCCTCTCAGAATCCTTGACGTCAACCCAGAATGAATTCTGAAGGCCATACGCCACATCTGAGACAGGCCTTACCTTTCCTTCTGTCTCTCAAGTCTGTCCTCCACACCAAGTCTCTCTTCCACACCAAGTCTCTCTTCCACACCAAGTCTCTCCTGCACGCCAAGTCTCTCCTTCACACCAAGTCTGTCCTCTACACCAAGTCTCTCCTCCACACCAAGTCTCTCCTCCACGCCAAGTCTGCCCTCCACACCAGATCTCTCCTTCACACCAAGTCTGTCCTCTACACCAAGTCTCTCCTTCACCCCAAGTCTGCCCTCCACACCAAATCCCTCCTCCACGCCAAGTCTCTCCTCCACACCAAATCTCTCCTCCACACCAAGTCTGTCCTCCACACCAAATCTCTCCTCCACGCCAAATCCCTCCTCCACACCAAGTCTGTCTTCCGCACCAAAAGTTTTAAAGGTAGGATATAATTCTTTACGTGTTCCTGTCATCGTGCCAGTACGGTTTGAAGGACTAATGTCGGATTTTTATGATATATGGGGGGCGATTCTCATCTGGGGTTGTTCTCTCTGGCGCGAAGGCCTCGCATCACACGGGTCGCGTGACCTAGGCTTACGCAGGGTTCCCTCGTTCGTCTGGAAAGGTCATCCTCAGGTCGTGTGTGTGTGTGTGTGTGTGTGTGTGGTACGGGCCGCGGATCTCCGTACCACAAGGGTTTTGTCCAGTGTACGCTGGTGAAAGACACATGGGGTGGGGAACCTAGCGTCACGCATGTCTTAAATCGATTATTTCCTCTTTCATTCCCAGCTTACGAAGTCGTTCATCACATGCTATCCTCCTCCTTCTTCGTATCTTCACTCGTCACAATCGGTTGCACGATCGAGAATTATTTGTTTTACCCCATCAGACACAACCCCCCAGTGAGCTGTGTTGTGGAAAAGGGTTGTATGTATGCTCGCCATGTTGTGGAAAAGGATTGTATGTATGCTCTCCATGTTGTGGAAAGGATTGTATGTATGCTCGCCATGTTGTGGAAAGGATTGTATGTATGCTCGCCATGTTGTGGAAAGGATTGTATGTATGCTCTCCATGTTGTGGAAAAGGATTGTATGTATGCTCTCCATGTTGTGGAAAGGATTGTATGTATGCTCTCCATGTTGTGGAAAGGATTGTATGTATGCTCTCCATGTTGTGGAAAGGATTGTATGTATGCTCTCCATGTTGTGGAAAGGATTGTATGTATGCTCTCCATGTTGTGGAAAAGGATTGTATGTATGCTCTCCATGTTGTGGAAAAGGATTGTATGTATGCTCTCCATGTTGTGGAAAGGATTGTATGTATGCTCTCCATGTTGTGGAAAAGGATTGTATGTATGCTCTCCATGTTGTGGAAAAGGGTTGTATGTATGCTCGCCATGTTGTGGAAGGGATTGTATGTATGCTCTTTGAAGTTGCATGTGTTTTCGGCAGGGGTATGTGTACCAGAATAACCATGCCTAACCCCGTTGTTTACCATTTTCCTATCGAACTAAAAAACACGTACAGTTTTAATGAAGGCATCTACCTAGCCAGCTACCAGAGTCCAGAGCAAAGCAATGTTATTCAAGAATGTCGGATCACACGAAACGCGTAGGGAACTTTGCGTCCTTACGATGACATTGCGTACCCAGTTGGCGTATTACGTATTATCGATCTCACCGGGTGCGTATTTCAATTACTGCTGGGATCCTGTAGTTTGCAAATGCGATTGAAAAAAAGAAAACGTAGACTTTAAGCCGGTACTATTTTATTTATTATCCCAGTGGACATCTCGTTGTCATTTTTATATATTTATCTACTTATTCGGTAATGTATTGATCGCTATTATCGTTATTATCATTATTATCAGTTGTTGTTCTTGTAGTAAAATCATCAGTGTTATTATTATTATTATCATTATTATTATTATGAATAATAATGATAATAATAATAATGATGATTTGAAGTATATTACACTTTGATGAAATGTTCCACTATAAATGCATCTCATAAATGAAATGCTTCACTCTCCACTTCATCTTGTTTACCTCGCTGATCTTAAGCAACCCCCTTTCCCACACACACACACACACACACACACACTTGTAGCACCAGTTTATTGTAAACAAAGTTTACCGTCCACGAGCGCGCGCTTGTTTACATGCGGTGTACTGCAGGCGGGTGCCTGATGCCTGGCCACAGCGATCGGAAAACATGAACTGGTTTAGCTGGTACCCGCTCACTTATAGCCGCGGGACCCGAGGCGTCAAAGCTGAACACATTCTCCAATGTAAGCGCCTGTGTGCTCCCTTCAGGTTATTATTATTATTACACTCGTTATATTCTGGCAGAGTCCTTTGGTCCTGTTTCGTCTCTGGGGTACGTGGGGGGAGGAAAAGACCCCCGATGGTCCATGGGGAGGTTATGTACAGGAAGACAGCACACCTGGAAAAGACAGATGATGGTTTAAGACGAGGTTATTTGCTGGAGGACAGGGCATGGGGAAAATTCATAACAGGAGACCTCTTGGTCCTTGACGTGGTTATCTGCTTGGAAGACAGTTCGTGGGAAAAGACAGATAACGGAAAATCTGTGGACAGGACAACGAAAAGACAGATAACGGAAAATCTGATGGTCTTCGACGAAATTACCTGCTGGTGGAGAGTGCATGCTATAGACGCATAACCGAAGACCTGGTGGTCTATGGCGAGGCTGTCTGCCGAAAGAAAGACCATGGGAATGACAAGTAAACAGGAGACCTGGTGGTTTGTTGTTAAGTTATTCATTGAAAAGACACGTAACTGAAGAACACATGATGTATTGTGAGATTATCTGTCGAAGAACAAGAAAAAAGTATCGTACAGACGTAATGCACAGTAAAGCAAGATAAAGACAGAAATAAGAGAGGAAGCAGAGTGGTCTGTGGTATTAGTTCATGGTTCCCGTATGATTGAAAGCAGAGTTGCAGTGTAGGACGTGTGTGTGTGTGTGTGTGGTATTAGGCATTAATCAAGTCGCCTTGGTATTCGCAGAGCTGGTCTGTATTCGCACGAGGTCCCTGGTGTAATTAACTCTTACGCGGAGGAGAAGGCAGCGCGCCCGGATGTGTTATCATATAATCCTTCAACTCTTGGTGTATAAATGAGGATGGTCCATGACGTTGTTCACGTAAGAGGAAAGCTACGATTTCGTCGTCATTTTAACGCTGTGTGAGGTGCTAGATGGCGTCGTTACGACCGCTTCTTTCACAGGGTCAGTGAGGGAGGATATGTTCGAGTTCAACGGCAGATCGACTTCGGTACCTGGGAGAGGGAAGGGACCAGGGAAGGAAGGAAGGAAGACCTGGGCAACGGGCGGTCGTAAAACCTCCCTGCATGAGAATGGACTAGTCCCCGGGGACGTCCCACAAATATATCCCGAGTATTTGTGTGAGGTTTCTGTGCGGCCGCTCACAAACCCTCCTCCCAGGAGCCGAGAGTGGTCGAGTGTACCATCCGGCCGCTCACGAGCCTTCCACGAAGGAGCCCTGACCAGTCAAGTCTACCAGTGGGACCTGGAGAACAGATGGCTTGGGTCTAGGAGAGCCCTAGATACCGAGAACGAGGTCAGGTTGATCTAGGAGAGACCCAGTGACCAGGAACCCACAGAGATCGAGTCTAGGAGAGGCGACGAGAACTAGAACCAAGACAGGTCGATATGAGAGAGACTTAGAGACCAGGAGCCCACAGAGATCGAGTCTAGAAGAGACAAAGAGAATAAGAACCAAGACAGGTCGATATAAGAGAGACTTAGAGACCAGGAGCCCACAGAGGTCGAGTCTAGAAGAGACATAGAGAACAAGATCCAAGACAGGTTGGTCAAGGAGAGATTTAGAGACCGCGAGTCCATTAGACGGCTTGAATTTAAGAGGGACTCAGAGTCGACCTGCGTTCAGCTGAAGAACTTTTGGTGGGCGGCTCCCTTGGAAAGCATGTCGCCCCTGTCGTTTTCAGCGCCTCCCGTCTTGCCCTTCTGCTCTCACGGCGACCCTAAGAGGATTACACGGGAGACATCTTGTGGGCGTCGCGCCCGTCTTCCATGTACGCACGAAGCTCCGATATTACGCCTACTTGAACGCTAGACACGCGCTTCTCTCTCTCTCTCTCTCTCTCTCTCTCTCTCTCTCTCTCTCTCTCTCTCTCTCTCTCTCTCAGTCGTTGGAATTAGCCCGCGCAGGATGACATGAATGACGACTATGGTTGCCACAATCGATTCTTCTTTACGTACGTGCGTTCGTCTGCCTCGTGGCATTATGTTCGTTTTCCTTGTGCTCCTGATTTGGGCGCACCAGGAGCACTAGTTGTCATTGTCGAAACCCTCAAGATTAAAACTATACATTGTTCATGGCTGGCTGGAGATGGGTGTATATAGGGAGAAAGAACAGACATATTGGCGAACATAAAACTATACATTGTTCATGGCTGGCTGGAGATGGGTGTATATAGGGAGAAAGAACAGACATATTGGCGAACAAGACGACTGCGAGTTCCTGATTGCATGATCTGGTCATGACTATACCAAGTGACATTTGTATTTGATAATGGAACACATGGAAGAAACACATCGAGTGTGTGGGTGCAAGATCGTGGAGGAGGGGTAGTGTGGCCACCCTCCAGTGTTGCTATTATGGGTGGGTTGTGTGGGTGGGTGAGTGAGTGTTGGGGCTAAGAAGGTAAAGGCCCTCACCCAGTGTGCACACGACGTCGCCAACCCACCCACTGAATACAAGGGACGTACATTTGTTCTCCCCCCTTGAGAAACAGCCTCTCTTTACCTATCGTCAGAGGAGCGGCGCCTCCTCCTCCTCCTCCTCATCTTCATCATCGACAAACTACTGTCGATACAAGCGTAGCCTTGGACGATAGGAGAGGCCGGGATTTACCGATAGGAGGAAAGTTGTGTTTTATGGGGGGATTTTACAGTGATATACTGAAGTGAGAGGAGTGTTACTCGTGCTCAGTTATGCCAGCAGACTGCTTTTGTGATCGATGCTACAATCATAGTTTTTTAGTGTTATACCTAATATGTATATATATATATATATATATATATATATATATATATATATATATATATATATATATATATATATATATATATGGGAATGAATAAAGGCAGACAGTGTGAATTGTGTGCATGTGTATATATGTATGTGTCTGTGTGTGTATATATATGTGTACATTGAGATGTATGGGTATGTATATTTGCGTGTGTGGACGTGTATGTATATACATGTGTATGGGGGTGGGTTGGGCCATTTCTTTCGTCTGTTTCCTTGCGCTACCTCGCAAACGCGGGAGACAGCAACAAAGCAAAATAAATAAATAAATGAACATATCATCAGGCAACGTAACACTTCATGTTATAAGACTAACACGACTGACGTTGTTTAGTAACGATGGGTGTAACTTATACTGACCCATGACGAATGGTAACCTTAAGGTTATTTATGGTGTGTATAAATTAAGCCCATTCATTACCATTTAGCTCTTCAAAACACCTTAGGCCTCCTGTGTCCTGATGTGCTCTCTAGTCTGGTGATAAGCTGAACTAGAGGGATGTAGGCTAGCTACTCGCTAGTTACCATGTTCTCTGGGTCAGGTCACACCTTCACCTCACTCCTGGAGGCTACCTACTCGCTAGTTACCATGTTCCCTGGGTCAGGTCACACCTTCACCTTACTCCTGGAGGCTACCTACACTTTAGTTACCATGTTCCCTGGGTCAGGTCACGCCTTCACCTGACTCCTGGAGGCTACCTACTCGCTAGTTACCTCGTTCCCTGGGTCAGGTCAAGCCCATTTATTAAGAAAATGTCATCGTTAACTCACAGAATCTCCAACGGTGTCCATATATCTCGAAATGCGTCCTGTTCCTCCCTGGAAAAAACCTTCCTATTTTCAGTGGTGTCTGCATTTCGTGAGAGGAAAAGATGATAGAACTATGCAGGGAAAAAAAATGAGACCAATGAAAACGTAAAAGTGAGAGACTGTATAGTGTTCTTAATCTCACTTGTGGTGTTCACGAACAGGACAAGATAGTCAGCTGGGGTGACAGCGTCAGACTGACCCGCCACACACTCACACACACACACACAGGATACTCTCCAGTGTAGCGAGAAATTGACTCGAAAGTTCGTGTCTGTGTTTTGAGTCCTCGCTCAGGCGTAGGTGTCCATCTACCACACAGTCGTTTGCAGTTCCTTGCTTCGCTTATCTGTTCAGGGAAGGACACTGTAAGTGTCCATGAACATGTGTTTGACATACTGAATGTTTCTTTTGTCGAAATGGCTTCCGCGTCCTCCAAACAGGTACTTTTTCGCGTATTATAAGCTCTCACGTAGGAGAAGCATCACCAGTTTTTACGATGAGAATAGTAACTTTGGTATTTTAAAGTCAGAGGTTGATTGGATTACCTTTTCATGAAGGTTGACTGCATACGGTTACGAAAGTAATTACCAAACCCTCTGTTTTATCCCTGACAATCATGCTATTGTTTATTTCAGGGTATCATTGTGCTAGGGCCTCGTATAATAACTTTCATTTTAATGCAGGTCTTCTCTACGCATGTAGTGACTCCTTTATTCAATACTTTATGTATATTTACGTTGCTGATGATTTTGGACTGAGTGATTCAAGCAAACATCCAAAGATTTTTCGACTCAAGGAAAGGTTCGAGTTGTCATTCCTTCGTTCGTGAAACTCGTCTGCCACGGGTCCCTCTCACGTCAGGTTTCCTGATGTCAAAAGACGAAATGAAAGTACGGTAAACGTACGCCCTTCAAGGAACCTGGTATTACCAACGTGTGTGTGTGTGTGTTTGATTTCCTCGTCGTCCTCAGAGCTGAGGCACAGCGACCGAGTCTGGCAGCAGACATCGTGAGTGACAGCAGACGCTGTGTTGTACAGCTATACAGTGTAATACAGGCTAAAGGGGAAGTGGTTGGGGGGGGCCACTTTACCTCACCTCACCCAGCAGGTGAGGGGGATCACCGAGGCTTATCCCACGCATCTCATCACAGATCTAATTATGAGGAAAGGCAAATCACAGAGGAAGGCTTCCGTCGCACCGCTGGGAGACGGAACACTTTTGTGAAGGTTGAGAGTTGCAAATTATCAACAGTTCTGTGCCACACACACACACACACACACACACACACACACACACACACACACACACACACACACATACGATTGGATTTGAGGAGATGGCAGCGTGAGCAAGAGCGTGGAGGAATTGGGGCAGAAGAGATCGTCTATTTACGACGAGATTTTCAAGTTTCTCCAAATTTTTTTAGTCCTGAGGTCTTATTGTCTTCTGTTGGTTGATATTTAACATATACTGAAACATATTCCCTAAGTGGGTTTTCTTAAGATAACGAAGCATGGACGTAGTAGCCCGACCTTGCCACTGTTTACCGTGGATAACCCGAGGTCCATGAAGTACTACTGGAACGAGGTCGAGAACATGAGACCGCCTCGATGAACGGCTCGAGACCAGCTCGCGGGGTAAGTCCCGCTGCTGAAGGCGGAGGAGGGAGGAGGAGGAGGAGGAGGGAGTAGCAGGAGGCCGTAAGATACTGTGGAATCGAGGGAGACAAAACGTAAATCTCAGGGGGAAACGGTGAGAAGACCTGAGGAAGAAAAAAAAAGAGTGTAGGTGTCTCTCGAAGATCTCTACGTCAACGTGATCGAGGCTCAGCTTGCCTAAGGTACCGGAACAAATATATAAAGGTTCCCAAGAGAATAAACCTCTGGAGAAGAGGAGAGCTTAGGTGCGCCTGAAACTTTGTGGAGAGAGGCTTCTCTCGTGGAGATTAAGGTGGCGAGTTTATCTGCCTGGCTCGCCCGGTGTATATTTACGCTCCCCTCCTCCGTAGGCTCCGGTGAGTTCAGGTGAGACGAGAGATCAGACAAAGATCATTTACAGGAGGGTCGTACAAGGGGGAATTCTTCTTCAGGAAATACTGTAATGTGTTACAGTTACTGTATTACTCTTTTCAGTGCTGTGGTAGATTTAGAAAATTTTGATTCTGTAAAGACCTGAATATGCGAATTTTATGACACTCGGAATATTGTACATTTCTCACGAGGGGTTCAATGTTTCCCCTAATGTGAAGCCCGCCCGGACACATCACCAGTGAATGTGGGACCACTGAAGTGGGGTCAGTGACTTTGGGACCAGTGAATGTGAGACCATTGATTGTAGGGGGTCAGTGACTGAGGGATAGCAGTTGATATGGAAGCAGTTGTTACCGCGAAACCAGCAACTGGAAGCCATGGTCCTCCTGAGATATGAGGTCCCAGATGTGGACAAATGACGTACGGTCCCAGAACTTACAGGAATTTGGTCTGGAAATCTATTGTTGGGAGAGATATGGGCCTGGGAGGTGCCTGTGCCTGGGATTTGTGGGTGCTGGAGCATAGTACGTGTGAGGTGAAGGAAGCTGTGAGCATTATAACAAAGAGATTCTGGGCAAAACACCCAGGTAGAGCGCGGCTTATAAAGAGAAGACAAGGGGGAACTAACTGGGCCGAGGTGCCTGCGTCAAATTGGGAAGCCCCCCATCCCCCTACCTCCACACACACACACAAACACACACACACACACACAAACACACACACACACACACCCCTGTCGAGAGGGGGGCGCGCGGCCCGCTTCTCCGCCCGGCCCGCTCAGTGCCTCCGTGGCTTCTGTGCTAGCAGCACCACCACCAGAAGCGCCAGCATCCCCGCCTCTATTGGGAGACCCACGCGCCAGCAGCAGGGCCCAGGCTGGTGGACGGGATCAGGGATATTAGCTTCACCCTCAGGAGTGGTAGCAAGGCTGCGGTGACGCACTCTCCAACACCCATCCTCCCTCCCGACCGACCCGACCCGACCCGACCCTCACGCCCCACCAGCAAATGTGGGATGGTCGAGTGTATATGTGTGTGTGTGTGTTACCCCGCTTCTCCATAGTCGCTGATGAGACGAACACAGACTCGTGCTAGGCACTGGCACGCCCTCCCGACGACGAGGCGAGTGAGCTCCCCTTCCCGAGTGTGGTGGTAAACCTCTTCTTCCTCCTCCTCCCCCTCCATCGTTTACACCACCAGCAGTAGGGACAGACGACACCTCCCAGAGACGTGGTGGCCGGCGTCCTGACCAGCATTTCCGCGTCAGCAGTTCTGAACAGCCAATGATTCCTGCCTTATTACTGCCTCACCGACAGTGTTCACCGGCCCTCTGGGGGATATCCCGAAAAGGTTGTAAAATACAACAACATCAACAACTCCTGATGTAGCTACCACCAGCCAGTCGCCTGTGGTCTGGCACTCGTCTCATCCCCCTCTCACTCTCTCTCTCTCTGTAGCGTTTACTTTCAAGAAGTGCCTCAAGCCACCCACAGTTGCTCCCCCCCCACCTCATCCCCACTGCAGAAATTTCAGTGGCTCTGCCGGAAAGTGAGGTTAAGTGGTACTTTCTGTGGTAGCTCAGATCTGGTGGTACTGTTTGGAAATCTACTTTCCAGTGATTGTCGAGTTTTACGTTCGGTGATATATTTGTAATATTTTCCCCTCCTACAAGCTAGTGATTTTTTAACGGAAAATAAAGGTTATTGACTCTGAAAAGTAAGTTTTTTTTTTTTAGTGATACTCTGAAATAACGTCAGAAAACTGGAGTCAGTGGTTCGGGTGGAAGAGATAATAAGTAAGGTCCAGGCGGTGTGTAGGAAATAGAAGGCGAACTGAGAGATTTTCCTCTTCGTGAGGAAGAGAAAAAACTGAGACCTTTTCGTGTGCATCAGGTCACTATTCCCGAAGGGGCCGTCGCCGGAGGCAGCGAAGTGGCGGTCGTCCAGCACCGATACCTTGTGAATGTTACAGGTGCCACTAGATCCGAGTGGCCATGAGGACCAGGTAGTGGGCTCCGACACGAAGTTCTGAATTCAAGTGAAGTGCCAATGAGAGTGCGTTTCCCTCGATCGTTCTCCCGAAGAAGGAAAGAAGAGGATCATCCCCGAGTTCCCCCAGGCATCTGTCGTTGGATCCTGCGGCGTGAGTGAGTGGGATGGAGTAACCCACGTTAAGAGATTAGATTTCATGTCCAAGTCTACTCCAGCCTCCTGGAGGGAGTGATAATTCCCTCCCCTTGTTAAAGGTAACTTCGCCCCGGATCATCTATCGTCTCAAGCTTCTCCCTCATAATACGGGGGAGAAAATTGTGTTAGTGTGCTGGCTGTGGTGACCTGCCGGGCGCGTGTGGGCAGAGCACCAGGTGGGTGTGAGGTCAGGTGGAGGGGGCGTGTCCATGGTGCAGCGGCGGCCTGTGATTGGATGAGGGCGGGGCCTGGTAGGACGGGCGACCAGTGGCGGCCGCTAGTGTAGCGGGAGGCTGAGACCCGCGCGTTCGCGGTACCGCAGTGAGATCAATGGCAACAGACTCACACGCTAACTAGGCCCATCACACCCAGTGCTGTGCGTCCCACGCCCACCCGGCCCGACCATAACAACTACCAGTGGGCATCACGAAGCTGACCGTGCCAGATTGTGGTGACTGTGGCAGCGGCTCCTCCTCCTCCTCCTCCTCCTTCTCCTCCTCCTCCTCCTCCTCACCTCACACTGTTCCAACGACGACCTCCTCCCCTCACCTCCCTCCCGGCCCTCATACTGAAAGCCTTATACCGGAGCTAATCTCACGGGCCTTATAAGTGTTTGTGACCCAGACTTGGATAGAACCCGTGTGTGATTCGTTGTGACCCAGCAGAGACCTTGTTCATCAAAGAGTGTTGTTGTGTTGCTCTGAGTTAGTTCGTTGTTGTAGTGTGTGCGTCAGTCGGTATCCACCGTTACCCAAAAAATAAATAAACCCCTCCAGAGCTCCCCCCCCCCACTTCCATCCCCTCCCCCCACAGCAAGCCGGTCGCATCCCTTCCAGCGACACTGTGCAGTGTGAATCTTCCCCCTCTCCCCCCTACTCAATCCGCAGAAATATAACGCATCTACACATGAAATTATAGATGATAAAAGCAGAGCTTTCGAACAGAAAGTGAGGATAAAAATTTATATATATATATATATATATGTACATCTATATATATATGTATATAATGGTGCTTGATCTGCAGATGTGGTGCATGAAAGTGTAGATTATGCAAATCGTTCATGGCTTTCTGTTAATCCTCAAACCTATGCATTAGCCTCTATAAAATCAAAACTTAATGTTTTAAGTTTCAATATTTTTTTCCTAACAAATTCGATTTGTTGTTTTTATATATATCTATATATATAAATACATATATATATATATACATATATATATATATATATATACATTTATATTAGTCCGTAACAGATGGCTTTCTCTCATCAACACCAAGAACGTCAACATATAATACGTTGTCACAGATGACGTGCTTTTTCTGGGACAAGAAAACCTTCTTCAGTTAATGAGGAAGCCAAGGTTGAGCTTCGCATACGGCACTCGCTAAGGGCGCTCACAGCACCGGGTGCCTGTGGAGCGGCAGAGCCAAAACTGCCCCCTATCAGCGCCCACGCCCACCCCACCACCCACGCCCAAGCCACCGCCGCCGCCCTCCCTCCCTAAAAGAAAAGGAGAAAAGAATAGAAATAATAATCCCGTTGAATGAAAATTGTTTTTGGTAGTGTGGCTCACAGAAAACAACCGGCACCATGTTGGATATCTTCCGTGGCCTCAAGAACTTCATCAAGGTCTCCCACGTCCACATTGACTCCTCCGTGTTCCGCCTCCACTACTCCATAACTGTCATGATCCTCCTGGCTTTCAGCCTCATAGTCACGACCCGTCAGTACGTCGGGAACCCCATCGACTGCATCCACGCCAAGGAGATCCCGGAGGATGTGATCAACACGTACTGTTGGATCCACTCCACCTACACCATCCCCTCGGCCTTCAACAAGAGACTTGGTATTGATGTAGCGCATCCGGGGATAGAGAAGTCTCAAGACGAGGAGGAGAAACGCTACGTCAAGTACTATCAGTGGGTGTGTTTCTGCCTCTTCTTCCAGGTAAGATGCGTCTCTTGTGTGTGTGTCTGTACCCATGCCACTCAACCCCCCCCCCCCTGCAAGACACGTGTGTTCATTCCATAAACCACCTACATGTCGTTCCACAAACCACGTGTCGTTTTGTAAGACACCTGTCGTTCTCTGTAAGACACGTGTTCCGCAAATCATACATGTCTTGCCATAAACCACATACATGTCGTTCCACAAACCACGTGTCGTTCTCTGTAAGACCGTGTTCCACAGAACCATACATGTCTTTCCATAAACCACATACATGTCGTTCTGTAAGACACGTGTTGTTCCACGAACGATGCATGTTGTTCTTCAAGACACGTGCCTCTCGATAAATGATACATGTCGTTCCATAAACAACGTGTCGTTTCACAGACCATACATGTCGTTCTGCAAGACACGTTTCGTTCCACAAACCACGTGTCGTTCTGCGAAAGTCATGTCCTTCCACAGACATGTTGTTCCACGAACATTACAGGTCGTTCCATAAACCACGTGTCGTTCCATAAACCACGTGTCGTTCTATAAACCACGTGTCGTTCTATAAACCACGTGTCGTTCCATAAACCACGTGTCGTTCTATAAACCACGTGTCGTTCTATAAACCACGTGTCGTTTCATAAACTACGTGTCGTTCTGATAGACACGTGTTTTACAAGACATTTGCCGGTGTACAATGCATGCGTCACTCTGTCAAAATTGACAATTTTTTTTTTCCCCCTTTCATCTGAAAATTACCAGAAAAACATGGATTCCATTTAGAAAAAAAAAAAATTAAAGGATCCTCAAATACAATTAGTCAAGGTAAATTAAGGCAACATCTTTACTGTTACTTTAGCTTATTGATGACGTGGGGAAAAACACATGATTAGCCAAGCTTTATACCAGATAATGTTTACACTGGAATGAATGACTCCAGTCAGGGAGGTCAGACTGCTGGGTGTGTATATAGTCCATTCTCTCTCTCTCTCTCTCTCTCTCTCTCTCTCTCTCTCTCTCTCTCTCTCTCTCTCTCTCTCTCTCTCTCTCTCTCTCTCTCTCTCGGCAGTAATTCCACAGTGACGCCTGGTCAGATTAGGGTGGTCTACAAATTCAGATTTTCTTTTTTATTTTATTCTATAGTTTTGTCAAGACCTATTATCCTGTACCCTTATAACATAGGATCGGAATTCCTGTTGAAAATGTATCGTTGATAAGGGATTTAACGAGAGGGTTATATATATATGTGCTACTCAGAGCTCGGTGGCGGATCCCCGTCATAACAGAGAGAGAGAGAGAGCGAGAGAGAGAGAGAGAGAGAGAGAGAGAGAGAGAGAGAGAGAGAGAGAGAGAGAGAGAAACAATCGATTCGGAACCCATCGCCTCGAACGAAGCAGTGAACATAACGTTTGGAAACGGTTTCGTTCTTAAGCTCCGAGATCATCACACCAGAAATACGACTAAGGCAATTTTTTTCTTTTTTTTTTTTCAACATGGATCGTTTAGTTTCTCGCAACTTAGTTCCTGTAATTCACGGCCTTTAAATATGTCCAAACGAGCAGGACTAATTCTCGAGTAACCGTTGTTAAGATGAATGAATTAGGATAATGCTGGTCCGAACAGTGGAGTTCAGGAAAATGAACCAGTCGACTCTTGCACGACTGAACACGATGAAGATACTACCCAAACGTCACTGTAGCAGTGGATAGACGTAAGACCTGATATACGTCACTGTATTTACGTTCATCAGGTTCACCTCAAACATCCTGGACTACCGCCTCCACTCGTGCAGTTACTTCCAGGTATTCTCCTAAGGACGTGGTCGTGTTTTTTGGGCAGTGGCATTGTGGTGTACAGACTCGGGTCTTTGCGATGGATTTCGTCTCCCAGGTTCGGGAAATCAGTATCATGAACACCTGATGGTACACTTTGATGGAATGGGTCACAAGATGGGAATTGTGATCTTTCTTCATCTCTTGTGTTCCATGTTACGTTACCTTTTGTGTTCCGTGTTACGCTTCCTCCTGTGTTCCATGTTACGTTACTTTTTGTGTTCCATGTTACGTTACCTCTTGTGTTCCATGTTACGCTTCCTCCTGTGTTCCATGTTACGTTACTTTTTGTGTTCCATGTTACGTTACCTCTTATGTTCCATGTTACGTTACCTCTCGTGTTTCATGTTACGTTACCTCCTGTGTTCCATGTCACGTTACCTTTTGTATTCCATGTTACGTTACCTCTTGTGTTCCATGTTACGTTACCTCTTGTGTTCCATGTTACGTTACCTCTTGTGTTCCATGTTACGTTACCTCTTGTGTTCCATGTTACGTTACCTCCTGTGTTCCATGTTACGTTACCTCCTGTGTTCCATGCTACGTTGTCTCAACTCAGGAACCTGTGAACGGGGAGATGTTTTGGTAAATCCTGCCGACTGTGTTTCCTCCCTTCTCCCTGGAGGACTCCCTAGAGCTCCTGAAGGGGGAGAGAGAGAGGGAGAGGGAGTACAATCTGTCCAGTACGAGGAAGAGCCCTGTGCCAGAGTTGATAAGGGTCGATGGAATCGTTCAAAGAAGACACTTTCCTCTTCACTTTTCATTTGAAAGACAACTGTTCTCTGATGAACATATTAGATGTGGAGACAATTTTTTCTTTTCCTTTTAAGTTTCATGAGCGTTGACCTGATGGGCGACCCTGAGAATCCTGCTATGTTTTCACCTTCAGAAAGAAAATCTCAGCAGTTTCAAATGAATGAATATATTTTCCCTTTATTCATGTTAATGAGTTATTACTGGAAACATTAAAACGCATCGTGTAGCCCATAGGCTTTCAGCTCATTAGCACAATTATTCACATAATTATTCATTTATTTTTCAGAATGTTGATATCATTTATATTACGCCTCATTTGTTACCCTGTTGTTCTAATTTATCTATTCGTATATTTACTTTTCACTAAATCTCAATATATATATATATATATATATATATATATATATATATATATATATATATATATATATATATAATGTACAATCAGATTCGAATCAGTGGTTTTGCGTAAACGGGTTCGAATACATGAAGACATTGCCAGTGATGAACATATCCAACTCATTACCCTTCTTTCTTCCCATTCTCTTCTCCTAGACTCCATTTTTTTTCTTTTTTCGACTCTGCTTTCGTAACCCACACGGGGAAATGTGTATGGCCTTTTTCTTTTTAATCTCTTCCCAAAGTTCTGAACATCTCAAATTATCGCAATGAAGCAGTGGTATCGAACCCTGTTTCGGCATGTGGGTTCGAGATTCATCCAGTCTCGTGTTCGAGATTAAATCCAACAAGTGAGTTTCAAAACTATTTTCCAATAGTAGTGTTGAGGGATTTTTTTGTATATGTATATTTTCTTTGAATGTTATTCATAGACGTTGTCAAACTTTAGATGCATTTTTCATATACGAAGTTTTTGGGTGTTAACTTCTGTCAAATTTGGTGTCGAATGTTTGCATGGTTTTCGCTAGTTTTGTCGTATTTCGTAATAAACTCTTACGAATATATATATATATATATATATATATATATATATATATATATATATATATATATATATATATATAGTGTCTCCGTCATTGTGTAGATGAGACATTGCTTTGTTTCTTCGAAATAATTAAAGTTTTGCGTCACTCCTTCATTTTCAGACCGATTGACTTGAATCTTTGTGGTGCAAGGAACTTGGCCAATCACATTTAGAGAACGTACTATATTTCATTTACATTTAATCTTTTCAAAGGATTTTTGGGGGTCAGAGTCCATGCAACCTAAAGACCTTTTTTTATTCTTTTAAGCTGCTGTATCTTCAAAGCTTCAGTCACTGTACAGGAAGCGCTGCATAAAGATGTTTCTCCTCCCCTTCCTCGTGTCCCTTTACATGGTATAGCTTTGTGATGTGCATCATCTCTGCTGCTCTGCAGGAGAGTCAGTCAGTGGTCGCTTGTGAGAAACTTTTGGCCATTTGCTCGACCGTATTTCGCACAGTGTTCATGAAACTTGCCTCTATGTTGTGGTTTATTTCTGTGTGTATATCGCAAGCTATGAGAAATTGTAATTTGGGAAATTTGTCATTTTATCGTTATTTTTTTTTTCTTTTTTGTAATTTGTACTGATGAGTAAGTTCATGGGGAAGGAAGGATTAGTTAGGTAATATAGGGACTAGGTGAGGCAAGGGGAGGGATCAGTTAGGTGAGGTTGACGCTAGGTGGGTTTAGGGGAAGGGTTAACCTCGTTCAGTATACCAAGTAGGTGGTTCTTAAGGTCGGGTGAGGGACAAGGGGGAAGGAGGAGATCAGGGAGAGGGTGTACGCCTGCTAAGAGGAGGCGTCAGGCTTGTGTGTGTGTGGTGCACAGACCACTGGAAGTAGTATTACGACTTTCTTAAATGTCGAACATGAATATTTCGGGGCCAGTGTGTTACTGGGTCGATGGACAGTATAGTGCAGTAGAGCGCGCGCGTGTGCGTGTTGGTGTGTGTGTGTGTGTGCTCAGACCTCCCGTTACAAGTCATCCCACGACTAGACATCCACTGAATCGGCTATGTTTACGTTTCTCGTCCCATGATACGAAAACTTGGCACACTCCAAGTCGATGTAAGTGGCCGGTTTTGGATTCGCCAGACAAACTCTCGCGAAGGCAATTACTCCCACCTTGCCACCCTCCTCCATCGAACTGACGTAGATCTGTGTACCCCAGACATGACCAAGGGATAAGCCTCCACTGATAGTATGGAGGTGAAATCGCACTTCAGTAGAAGTTCATACAATTATATTTAACGTGGGATTTTTCTAGACATGTGGCACGACATGTATAGAAGACAGTCCACCTCATCATCAGGTGCCAGTACTTAACAAATTTTTTTTAATCCCAACATCACACTTGGTTCCCGCCGTCCAACACCATTCTCTGTAGGCACAGGGATTGCCAACCTCACGGCTCCTCATCTCACAGAATATGTTTCGCCTTCTTTAAATGTCAAACAATTTTCGTTATCTTTAAATGTCAAAAAATTTGTATCTTTTAATGTCAAAAATTTTCGTTATCTTTAAATGCCAAAAATTTTCTCTATCTTTTAGTTTGATTTGTATCATCCTTTTACTCCAGCTGTCATTCCAGTTTTCGCAGTGCTACGAATCCCTTTTTTTTTATTTCAGTTGGTCTGAACTCCCTTTTTTTTAGTTGGTCTGACGTTCCTAACCAATATTTGTATTTCTTTTTTTCAATTTTCTCTATTGAGTTACCTGCTTCCTCCTCCAGTGAGCCTTATATGACTTGTTTCTTGCCAGTGGAGTACACCATCTAAGAAATTATACTTGAACTTAATGGCGGAGGAGTATGACCGTAGCTTATAATGGTTCTCAGCAGAAGTGGTTGCAAAATGCCGCTTCCTCTGCTGTGTAAGTTAAGTGGTCGTAGACTGGGACCACATTTATTGTAGATTAACATTAAAATCATAAAGTGAGTCTGAGCCTTTATTGTGGCTCTCACTCTCTCAGTAAGTAAAGATGATAACACACGCCCCAACAATTAAGAGTTGTAACATATATACACGAATGTTGTAACATATAGACACGAATGTTGTAACATATATACACGAATGTTGTTAAAGATTGGAGGGTAACGTTTCGTTTTCCATAGGGGATGCTCCATGTTAAAAAGAAAAAGCTGTTTTCGGTGTGTATGACTTGTGTGTGAGAGGAAGAATGTATCTGCGTCCTTTAGATTGTAGTTATTTAGTTGTATTTAGTTGTGTTTTGGAATGACTTTCCAGCTGTGTATCTATGAGAGAGTGAGGCCGTAGGCTGGAGCCACTCTGCTGTTCTTGCAACAGCAACACCACCACTGCTACTCAGAGGAAATGGAAGAAGGCAGTGTCGGATCCAGGTGGGTGTGAAGGGAGCTCCTCATCCCGTCCCCAATCCCCCTGAAAAACTGCTGCCTCCGTCGTCTACGTCTAAGCGTCCCCGGGTCGTCGTCGTAACTGCTGCCTCCGTCGTCTACGTCTAAGCGTCCCCGGGTCGTCGTCGTCGTCGTAACTGCTGCCTCCGTCGTCTACGTCTAGCGTCCCCGGGTCGTCGTCGTAACTGCTGCCTCCGTCGTCTACGTCTAAGCGTCCCCGGGTCGTCGTCGTAACTGCTGCCTCCGTCGTCTACGTCTAAGCGTCCCCGGGTCGTCGTCGTAACTGCTGCCTCCGTCGTCTACGTCTAGCGTCCCCGGGTCGTCGTCGTAACTGCTGCCTCCGTCGTCTACGTCTAAGCGTCCCCGGGTCGTCGTCGTCGTCGTAACTGCTGCCTCCGTCGTCTACGTCTAGCGTCCCCGGGTCGTCGTCGTCGTCGTAACTGCTGCCTCCGTCGTCTACGTCTAGCGTCCCCGGGTCGTCGTCGTAACTGCTGCCTCCGTCGTCTACGTCTAGCGTCCCCGGGTCGTCGTCGTAACTGCTGCCTCCGTCGTCTACGTCTAAGCGTCCCCGGGTCGTCGTCGTAACTGCTGCCTCCGTCGTCTACGTCTAGCGTCCCCGGGTCGTCGTCGTCGTCGTAACTGCTGCCTCCGTCGTCTACGTCTAAGCGTCCCCGGGTCGTCGTCGTAACTGCTGCCTCCGTCGTCTACGTCTAAGCGTCCCCGGGTCGTCGTCGTCGTCGTAACTGCTGCCTCCGTCGTCTACGTCTAGCGTCCCCGGGTCGTCGTCGTCGTCGTAACTGCTGCCTCCGTCGTCTACGTCTAAGCGTCCCCGGGTCGTCGTCGTCGTCGTAACTGCTGCCTCCGTCGTCTACGTCTAGCGTCCCCGGGTCGTCGTCGTAACTGCTGCCTCCGTCGTCTACGTCTAGCGTCCCCGGGTCGTCGTCGTCGTCGTAACTGCTGCCTCCGTCGTCTACGTCTAAGCGTCCCCGGGTCGTCGTCGTAACTGCTGCCTCCGTCGTCTACGTCTAGCGTCCCCGGGTCGTCGTCGTAACTGCTGCCTCCGTCGTCTACGTCTAGCGTCCCCGGGTCGTCGTCGTCGTCGTCGTAACTGCTGCCTCCGTCGTCTACGTCTAAGCGTCCCCGGGTCGTCGTCGTAACTGCTGCCTCCGTCGTCTACGTCTAGCGTCCCCGGGTCGTCGTCGTCGTCGTAACTGCTGCCTCCGTCGTCTACGTCTAAGCGTCCCCGGGTCGTCGTCGTCGTCGTAACTGCTGCCTCCGTCGTCTACGTCTAGCGTCCCCGGGTCGTCGTCGTAACTGCTGCCTCCGTCGTCTACGTCTAAGCGTCCCCGGGTCGTCGTCGTAACTGCTGCCTCCGTCGTCTACGTCTAAGCGTCCCCGGGCCGTCGTCGTCGTCGTAACTGCTGCCTCCGTCGTCTACGTCTAAGCGTCCCCGGGTCGTCGTCGTAACTGCTGCCTCCGTCGTCTACGTCTAAGCGTCCCCGGGTCGTCGTCGTCGTCGTAACTGCTGCCTCCGTCGTCTACGTCTAAGCGTCCCCGGGTCGTCGTCGTAACTGCTGCCTCCGTCGTCTACGTCTAAGCGTCCCCGGGTCGTCGTCGTAACTGCTGCCTCCGTCGTCTACGTCTAAGCGTCCCCGGGTCGTCGTCGTAACTGCTGCCTCCGTCGTCTACGTCTAAGCGTCCCCGGGTCGTCGTCGTCGTAACTGCTGCCTCCGTCGTCTACGTCTAGCGTCCCCGGGTCGTCGTCGTAACTGCTGCCTCCGTCGTCTACGTCTAAGCGTCCCCGGGCCGTCGTCGTCGTCGTAACTGCTGCCTCCGTCGTCTACGTCTAGCGTCCCCGGGTCGTCGTCGTAACTGCTGCCTCCGTCGTCTACGTCTAAGCGTCCCCGGGTCGTCGTCGTAACTGCTGCCTCCGTCGTCTACGTCTAGCGTCCCCGGGTCGTCGTCGTCGTCGTAACTGCTGCCTCCGTCGTCTACGTCTAGCGTCCCCGGGTCGTCGTCGTAACTGCTGCCTCCGTCGTCTACGTCTAGCGTCCCCGGGTCGTCGTCGTCGTCGTAACTGCTGCCTCCGTCGTCTACGTCTAAGCGTCCCCGGGCCGTCGTCGTCGTCGTAACTGCTGCCTCCGTCGTCTACGTCTAGCGTCCCCGGGTCGTCGTCGTAACTGCTGCCTCCGTCGTCTACGTCTAGCGTCCCCGGGTCGTCGTCGTCGTCGTAACTGCTGCCTCCGTCGTCTACGTCTAAGCGTCCCCGGGCCGTCGTCGTCGTCGTAACTGCTGCCTCCGTCGTCTACGTCTAAGCGTCCCCGGGTCGTCGTCGTAACTGCTGCCTCCGTCGTCTACGTCTAAGCGTCCCCGGGCCGTCGTCGTCGTCGTAACTGCTGCCTCCGTCGTCTACGTCTAGCGTCCCCGGGTCGTCGTCGTCGTCGTAACTGCTGCCTCCGTCGTCTACGTCTAAGCGTCCCCGGGCCGTCGTCGTCGTCGTAACTGCTGCCTCCGTCGTCTACGTCTAGCGTCCCCGGGTCGTCGTCGTCGTCGTAACTGCTGCCTCCGTCGTCTACGTCTAGCGTCCCCGGGTCGTCGTCGTCGTCGTAACTGCTGCCTCCGTCGTCTACGTCTAGCGTCCCCGGGTCGTCGTCGTAACTGCTGCCTCCGTCGTCTACGTCTAAGCGTCCCCGGGTCGTCGTCGTAACTGCTGCCTCCGTCGTCTACGTCTAAGCGTCCCCGGGTCGTCGTCGTAACTGCTGCCTCCGTCGTCTACGTCTAAGCGTCCCCGGGTCGTCGTCGTAACTGCTGCCTCCGTCGTCTACGTCTAGCGTCCCCGGGTCGTCGTCGTAACTGCTGCCTCCGTCGTCTACGTCTAAGCGTCCCCGGGTCGTCGTCGTAACTGCTGCCTCCGTCGTCTACGTCTAGCGTCCCCGGGTCGTCGTCGTCGTCGTCGTCGTCGTAACTGCTGCCTCCGTCGTCTACGTCTAGCGTCCCCGGGTCGTCGTCGTAACTGCTGCCTCCGTCGTCTACGTCTAGCGTCCCCGGGTCGTCGTCGTAACTGCTGCCTCCGTCGTCTACGTCTAGCGTCCCCGGGTCGTCGTCGTAACTGCTGCCTCCGTCGTCTACGTCTAGCGTCCCCGGGTCGTCGTCGTAACTGCTGCCTCCGTCGTCTACGTCTAAGCGTCCCCGGGCCGTCGTCGTCGTCGTAACTGCTGCCTCCGTCGTCTACGTCTAAGCGTCCCCGGGTCGTCGTCGTCGTCGTAACTGCTGCCTCCGTCGTCTACGTCTAGCGTCCCCGGGTCGTCGTCGTAACTGCTGCCTCCGTCGTCTACGTCTAAGCGTCCCCGGGTCGTCGTCGTAACTGCTGCCTCCGTCGTCTACGTCTAAGCGTCCCCGGGCCGTCGTCGTCGTCGTAACTGCTGCCTCCGTCGTCTACGTCTAGCGTCCCCGGGCCGTCGTCGTCGTCGTAACTGCTGCCTCCGTCGTCTACGTCTAGCGTCCCCGGCCGTCGTCGTCGTCGTAACTGCTGCCTCCGTCGTCTACGTCTAAGCGTCCCCGGGTCGTCGTCGTAACTGCTGCCTCCGTCGTCTACGTCTAGCGTCCCCGGGCCGTCGTCGTCGTCGTCGTAACTGCTGCCTCCGTCGTCTACGTCTAGCGTCCCCGGGTCGTCGTCGTCGTCGTAACTGCTGCCTCCGTCGTCTACGTCTAAGCGTCCCCGGGTCGTCGTCGTCGTCGTAACTGCTGCCTCCGTCGTCGTCATCGTAACTGCTGCCTGCCTCCCTGACCTGCCGTGGAGGACGGCCGGGCTGATCCCAGGGGTGGGAAGGGCCGGACGCCGCCTACCTTCGCTCCAGAGGACCTCCCTCCTCCTCCTCCTCCTCCTCGTCACACTCCGGCGGGGGGTCTTTGGCCGCTCGCCCGCCTCGTCTCTTACGCCCAAGCTGACCGATGGACTGGGACACCTCTGACAACTCTCTCTCCCCTCTCCTCCCCTCTCCTCAGCCCCTCATCTCCCCACTTCCCCCCCCCCCCTTCCTCCCTCTCCCCAATTCCTTACTCTCAGGACAAAGTCGCTCGCTTTCTCTCAGAGTAATTTTTTTGTCTTCTGGTATTGATTTTTCATGTCTTTCTCCGTAAGGAGGGTGATATATATTGTCTTTCTTCTTTCATTCTTTCTCTCTTTCATTTCTTTCGTTCTTTCTCTCTTCTTTCTTTCCATCTTTCCTTCATTCTTCATCTTTCTTTCTGTCTTCGCGTTTGGTCTTGGGAACTTAAAGTTTGGTAGGCTTGTGACACGTTCTTGCACATCCAGACATGCCACCTCAACCCACTCTCTCTCTCTCTCTCTCTCTCTCTCTCTCTCTCTCTCTCTCTCTCTCTCTCTCTCTCTCTCTCAATTTTTTTAAGCCTTAGATCTGACTGTAAAGGCTCGAGAGTCATTCATTTTATAATTTCTACGATAAAGCATTTCCGGGACTTAATAAAGTCACCCTCCCACGTCAAGGGGGGCTACGAAAAGAAAAAAAAAAAATATATGTGAAGTCATTAGCATTCTTTCGCTAAAGCCTACATATTTTTTTTTCATATATTTTTTTTTTAATTTGCCTTTTAGAATTTTTCTTCCCGGTAAAAGAAAATTTGTCTGGGTGATAGTTTTCAACACTTTAGACGTGATAAAAGATAAGAATACAGATGAACATGATGAGAGATAAGAATAGAGATGAACATGATGAGAGATAAGAATACAGATGAACATGATGAGAGATAAGAATACAGATGAACATGATGAGAGATAAGAATACAGATGAACCTGATGAGAGATAAGAATACAGATGAACATGATGAGAGATAAGAATCCAGATGAACAGTACCGTTGGGAAACTTTATATATTTGAAAGACTTTAGAATTATTACGGTTTTCATCTATGACCAGCTCAGTTTTTCAGAAATAAGATGGGCTTTACTTTATTAGATTTGTTTTTACCTTATTAGATTTGCTTTACCTTATCAGTTGTACTTGACTTTATTAGAGGTATTGTACATTTTTAGATGCTCTTCACATTATTAGAATTACTGAACTTTATCAAATGTACTGCGTGTGTTTTTAGATGTACTTGACCTTATTAGATTTACTGTACTTTATTAAATGCACTGTACCCTCTTAGATGTACGACTGTGCCATAGTACATGTTCTGTACCTCATTATATGTGCGGTACCTTATTAGATGTACTATACTTTATTAGATGTGCTGTACATAATTTAATGCACAGTACCCTATTACGTGTACGACTGTGCCGTAGTACATGCACTGTACCTATTATGTATACCGTACCTTAACTTACCCCAAGTTTACCCACGCTGACGGCATCTCCTCACCGTCCACACCACAGTGACCTAGCGTACCTTTCCCTCGTTGTGGTGTTAACCACACATGAGGCGGTGTTTGAGGTGCAGAATCCTCTGCATCCTCACTAGCGCCAATAACATAGCTCCCTCCTCCCTCCTCCTCCCTCCGCTTCCTTTGAGCGCGGCAAGGCCCACTTGTCGCCCTCCTATGTTGGCTTATTATCCCCAGTAGAGACTGTGGTAGCCTTCGCCTATCGTCTGTTATATGGCCATCTCTACTGCATCTGGCCTGTGTATGGTCAGGAAGTGATTGGTATATTTTTTGGGGGGTTCTCTGTCTTTCCTCTGAGTTCATCAATGATTGGTTCTTTTTTCACATTCCTTCATCCTAGATGCGCCTCTGTCTAGTCCTGTTGTCCCTTCTTATAGTCTCTCTCCGTATGGTCCAAAGAAATAACGCTAGGTACGCATTTATCGACTAGCCAGAGAATGGGGATGAGCAGGTGGGGTTGGCTCTGGGCCTACTGCCGCGCCCAAAACTCGAATCTGGACGGGCCCCTGTATATACCTTGGTCAGCGACACTGACCACTCTACCACGGAGGCCCCTGTGTGTATGTGTATGTGTGTGTGTGTGTGTGTGTGTGTGTGTGTGTGTGTGTGTGTGTGTGTGTGTATGTGGCATTAATATTCTAATGAGTTCTTCAATTAAATACACACTACGTTATGTCTATATATGGATCGTCCCCACTCATTTTTTTCCCCTCGCGTTGCCAGACTGATGTATTTGCAGAGCGCACGTTACACACACCCCCTTCACGCGCCACCCTCCCTAACCACCCACGGTAACGCTGTAACCAGAACCTGTTTTTCTTATCCCTCCCCCTCGCGCCCTCCGCCGCTCCCTACCCCCCCTTCGGCGACTTTACACTTCCTTAGCTCGCGGCAGCGTGACGAAGGCCGCCGGCCCTCCCCTTCCACAATACCCGCTCTCCCACTCTATATATCCCCCCACCCCTCCACCTGCAGGTGTCACATGATCCATCCCATCCACGTCGCCTAGCCATCATGCCTGCTTCCCGTGGGAGGTGGCAAGGCTTAAGGTACAGGTAACTCGAACTCGTGCGACGTTGCCGGAATTACATTAAGGTTAACCTCGGGTCGAGGGTGACCCTCACCCTTTGTCTGGACATGATAGTCAAAATGTCAGACGCGAAAATTATGATATTGAACAAAAGAAGGAACAGAGAAGGGGGCCAGGTGAGGATACTCCCTCAAAGGCCCAGTCCTCTGTTCTTAATATATATATATATATATATATATATATATATATATATATATATATATATATATATATATATATATATATATATAGTCGTTCTCTCTGCTGCCAACGAGGAAGAAGGCTCTGGCAGCGGTATATTGGCGTTGGCGAAGTACCCTAGATCTTCAGGTACACCAGACTCGCGTTTTCTATTCATCTCGCCAATATTTATGGTCTCCAGTCTTTCTTCGCTGTAACACCATCTGGCTGGTACTTCTCCTAGCATCTTTACGTGTCTCAAAAGAGACCCAGTTCTCTGTTACTGTTTCCACTCGGCCTCTTGGCTATAGAACACCCTCTATATCGTCTTCTTTTTTTTACTATCCAAACACCAACATGCCAGTTGCAGCCTTTTGTCTGCCTTGGAAATCTAAACTTTGATGTCACCTGTCTGAAGATTTCCCTCTTACCCACCTCTTGTAGTTGTTGTTGATTCACCTACTGCTGTCGTAACTCTATCAACTCTATAACATTCCTCGGCTAAATTCCTAGCCCTAGGGACGTGGTTTTGTTTCATCCCCAACTTAAGGCATCGAAGTCTTGAACTTGAGACACAGGGAGCGGTTGTAGTGTTCCAACACTTATACTAGAGGGTTGAATTCTTCACGTTCTTATTTTAGACAATCTAGAGCAACGTGTGTGCGGGGGTAACAGTCACTTTTTTTCCTCTGTCACTGGACTCGTTTCTTAAATCTTCTTATCCTTCAAGTTGTAAATAAGCACTTCAACCCCCTCAGCTCAGTCATCTGATCACACTGGTTGTAAGTCTTTTGATTCACCGCATCTCATCCTTCTCGATGCATGTCCCACAAAGACACAGACTGTGGCATTTTTGGGGTAGTGGTGACCAGGATTATATATCCGTAGATGCTTCATTGTTTACGTTGTGATACTGTAGCCTTTTCGTGGATGATACTTCAGTCCGTACCGATCCTTTTAGCGGAAGTTATGGTTCCAGAAATGTTGGCGGATCTCCTCTTTTCGTATCCGGTATTATCTCTCTCATCGTCCAGTCTACGGTGCAACCTCCCCTCCATCTGAGCCCATTCTGGCGAGGGATGTGGATGTGTCTGACTTCGATGTATGATACTCCTGTGTTATCACTATCGATCTTGTGTGTCTTTCCAACCCTCACTATACCGAGGATAGGACTAGGTATTCCCCTTGGAAAACTGTCCTTTTCAAATTACGTTCCGAAAGACACCGGGATATGCTCACCTCCTAACCCCGCTTGTTTTCCAATCCCCCACCGCCTCTTCCAGTGATTTCTCTTCTAACGGACCGTAAAGGCATTACTCTCTTTGGACTCAAGAAAGGAGTACGGACCGAGTACCATCCCTCCCTCGAACTTTAAAGGCCTGTGCTTCGGACCCCTCTGCTTGTGTGCTTGCTCATCTCGTTAGCTTCTGGTTAAAGATGAAAACTTTTCCTTCAGTTTAGAATCGTGCATTGGCAATGCCCATCCCATCCCAATGAATGGAAATTATTTTCATTCTTCTATCTTTTTATTGGCTCGCCCTCCATTTTCTCCGGAGTGTTTGCATCCCTTTTAAGAAACTCGCTGATAACGTAGTACCAGTCTTCATTAAGAAAGCTTGTGCGTATGGGAAGGGAGAAAAGAATGAATGTTAAGATGAATGACAGACGGTGTCTGGCTATGGTATGTAGCAGTGCTCATTCGACCTACCGTTAGAGCGTCTATGTTGGCAAACCCAAGCTTGAAGAAGGCTGTGGAACCAACGCCTCTAAACCGCTAGTGTTATTCTGAGAACCTACGTTACCGGATCTAAACTTCATTTGCCTTACCTGACCTCGGTTTTGAGTTGGTTCTGGTTCACGTTCTATCAAGTTTAAAGAAGGAAAACTTCGCAGTGTTACGTGTCTGTTCCTGCACAAGGAGCCTTAGGGTAAAGTTAAACCAGACCTGCTCAGCTTAATCCAAGTTATATTAAGTCTAGCAGTTGTGGATGAACCTAATTCGATAACACCCAAGATGAATAGTTGTGTATTTTTACCAGCGCTATTGAAGGTAGTGTTTCCTCCACGTTCGAGAGAGCGCAGTTGCTTTGTCTGTATTCCCTTCACTATATAACATAGAAACGGGTTCAGGTGGAAGTGCTTCTCAAACCTTATTGTTTACAGACACTCACGAAGGGAAATTTACATTCTGTGGTGTGGTTCTTGTCTGTGGTATGTAGGTGAATCGATATTAAAGTTGACCAGAAAAGGGACTGTGTGTTTCTAGAAAGTTAGAGCCAGGGCTAGAACAGATCTAGAATATTTCTATACGTGTTCTGAAAATGTAGACGACAAGAACGGCCCGTTGCTGTACGCTGATACTTCCCTGTTGATTCAAACATCCGTTTATGGTTACAACATTTGAAGGAGGGCAAAAATCGGCCTTTGTACTCTTAGAATTAACATACATTTACACACTGGCGTGAAATCTATCTCACATAACTCATTAACACATTCACAAGATCGGCCTTACATTTACACGTAAATGTCAGTAAATAAGCCTTACGTTTACAAAGGGGCTGTCAGTAAATCGACTTTTACGTTTCCGAAGTAATAGTCATTACATTGGATTTCATTTACAGTCATAGAATCGGCATTACGTTTACACAGTAAACCTACATAAATCTGATTTACATTTACACAATTTACAATATTAGAAAATCTTCACTGTTCCCCAAATGACATATATGTCAATACTTTTTTTTTTTACATTCGCTTTTACGGCACGGCCAACTGAGCGTCCTAATCAATGCCTTCATATTAACGCCCGCAGGATATATATATATATATATATATATATATATATATATATATATATATATATATATATATATATATATATATATACACCGTAGTATAAGCCAGGTACCTACTTTAACGATCAGTCCATAGGGGAGGATGAACAGCTGGGTGGACTGTGGGCCGAATGCCGCGACCAGGATTCGAACCTGAGCGGCCTCGACCCGATGTCTTTCATCACGCATGAAAGAGGAGCCGGAGAGATGTTTTTTCATATTCTCTCTCTCTCTCTCTCTCTCTCTCTCTCTCTCTCTCTCTCTCTCTCTCTCTCTCTCTCTCTCTCTCTCTCTCTCTCTCTCTCTCTCTCCATTTTATACGAACTACTTACTAGTAAGTGTACTAAGTCAGGGTCGCGAAGAAATAAAGTGGGGGGAAAAAAAGAAGTGTAAGGCATGATCGCCCCCTTTATGGCTGCAGTAGGGAACATTCAGCAATAGAATGTCGTTGCGAAAAAAAAAAAGGCATAAAGAACTTTGCGAGACAGACGTGTTAGACGCATGACAACGTCTAAACTAATTACGTAATATCTGCTTCACTTTCTCCGTGTGAAAAATTAGCTTTGCAGAAAAGACAGAGAAAGACATGAAAGAGACTTTTAGTGCAAATATGCGGATGCGAAAGTCCTTTTGAAGTAAAGTGAGGGACGTTTGTGTGTGTGTGTGTGTGTGTGTGTGTGTGTGTGTGTAGCACTGTCCGTGTTTCCGATGCGACAGGAACATCACAGGCGAGTTCTTTAATGGGTTGCTTGCACCATTCTCCTCCCTCACGGCGGAGTCGGTGTTTTTTGTGAAGGTAAGGGGAAAAAGAAGGAAAAAAAAAGAGGGATCCAGTAGGCTGACATGATGATCTAAGAGATCATGAGGGTGTATAGCAGACAGGTAGAGGAGGTGTGAGAGGGATCCTCACACCTTGAGCACCATCAATGAGTGTAATTAGTGGAAAAGAGTTTGTGAGAGAGAGACAGAGAAATAGACAATGAGAGAGAGAGAGAGAGAGAGGAGACTAGTTTTGTATATAAACCTCCTAGATGGCACAGATGAGGTGGATTCGCTTCCCCATAAACGAAAAAACCACCTACTGACAAGTGATATGCCTCATTGTACTCCTCACCTCCCACCCTCACCTTCCCATCCTCCTTACCCTGAGTGACCCGGATGAACGCTGGGCCTCGTGACGTCATCTGATGTACTCCCCTCGGACTAGATCGGCTTCGTTGTCTCGCAGGCTTCCTCAAGGCCGTCCAAGGCTTGCGGGTTGGAAAGAGCTTCAGGCTCCGGTAAACTCGAAGTCTTTCCCCACCGAAAAAAAAAAAGACTCGGGTGGTTATGAGAAAGTTAGGTCTGCAAGGTTTGTGTGGACGTTAACAACAAGCTGGTCTAGAGGGATGTGGTTAGGCTTTTTTATGAGTCTGCTCGAGGCCTTACCCTGCGGCACGGGGGTTCAGAATATTTAGGAAAGCCCTGGTAGACTCGCCGCAGCCTGCGGCAGTCGGGTCTAGAAGACTGACGCAGATCGTGGGTAGTGTTTCTCTGCGGCCTCCAGCTTGCGGTAGGTGGGTCCAGAGCGACGGGGCAAGCCGAGGCAGACTGCTTGTAGCCGCAGCCTGCGGCTGGCGGGTCCAGAGAGATGAAGTAAGTCGGGACAGCTTCCTCGCGGGCCCAGAGCCTGCGGCAGGCGAGAGATAAGCGAGTAATTTAGCTGCGAATGTTGTTGGCGGAGGAGAGTGGCGATGCGCGGCTTCCTTAGTTAATGATTTATCCGGAATTACCCCCTCAAGACCTCACTCTCCCTCGCACTCAAGCCTCCATCTTGCGTCTCACACTCAAGACTCCATCCTCATCAACACTCCACGTCACATACTCATACACACACACACGCACTCAAGTCTTAAGCTTTCATCTTACGTAAAAGTCCGTGAGTCGCATTCATTCACTCTCAAGACTTCATCTTCCCTTATACTCAGCGGCTCACATTCACTCTCACTCAAGTCACCATCTTCACTAGCACTCCGTCTGCGTCTCACGCTGTCACACACACTCACATTCCAGCTCTAACTCGCCAGTTTTCACACACCTCACATTCCAGTTCGACTTTATCTTGTCCATCATTCACAGTCCTCAAGCTCCAGGACCTCTGTTACTCGGCCAAATTTTCCTGTGGTAAGCTCACCTTCCCTCACCTTCCCTCTTCATGCTCCTTCAAACGCCAGCTCATGATCACCCGTCCTTACATTCCATACATTCCTTACACTCCAGCCTTCTCATTCCAGCCCTTACATTCCAGTCCTGGCAAATGTAAGCCTTACCTTCCAGCCCTCATAGTCACAGCCCTTGCATTCCAGCCCTCACAATTCTACCCGTAGATTCGACCACTTCCATTCTGTCCCAAATAATCTTATCCCTGATAGAGCTGTGTCCCTCCAACACCTCGAGTACTCACACTCTTGCCCCATCCTCGACCGGTGCTCTGGAACACGTTCGCTGATGGAGGCTTGTCAGACAAAGGTAGATACAGGTGAACCAACGCTGTGTCAGAAGGATTTCAAGTTGGCACGTCTGTGCCAACTGGGCACAGATGATCTGCTCGTTAGAAACGAACAGGTTCCCTGCAACCAAAAACCTCCACAGAAGAAATTCAGGGACTGGCAAGTGTATGTGACGTGGAACTAAATGAACAGAAATCCAGAGAGTTTCAGATCATAAATCACATTTAGATAGTATAGGCGAGATAGCCGATACCTCTCCCATCTCTCCATTTGCCTCACTACCGGGGTCAAAAACACTCCGATGGCACACATGAGCCAGTATTTATCATACGAATTATAGCACCATTACGCCCACAGCTGACCATTTTTGCTGTTGCTGGCCGCGTCCGACTCTGGTCTGGTTTGGTCTGGTCGATACTCTGCCTCATTCCTGATCAGCGCAGCGAGCCGGGTGTGTGTGTGTGTGTGTGTGTGTGTGTGTGTGTGTGTGTCTTGTGGCGTAATCTAATGATGAACCCACTGGCCGCCTCACCTCACAGCGGATGCACACACAGTTATGCCCTGCGCCATGTCATGCACCAGCTCATCTGTGCGAATGGATCGACTGTGCTTGCGACAGAAAGTATACGACTATACACTCTTACCCCGAAGCGTATGGACTTGATTACGCACCATAACACACACCCTTAACGCACGCAGGATAAGGAAACAAAAAAATCGAGACAAATCATGCTACTGTGCTGAACCGGTGGAGAAAGAATTTACCTTCTAAAACCTTCCTTATCTTTAAGAAGATAACAAACACATGAAACGCCGGGGAAAGTTTTTCATTGTCACTATCTATGCAGTTAGCGTATCACTTTCCGATATCACTATGACCCAAAAGAGACCACTTAGGTTAATTGTTGTATGGAGGAAAATGCGTCGTTATTGGTGTTGCACAGCACATGGAGAGGAACTACAGTTGATGTGGTGCTTTTTTGAGTGCTCTGTGGACTGTCATCCTTCTTTGACAGCCCTCTGTGGGCAGTCATCCTTGACAGCCCTCTAGTGGGCAGTCATTTTCGACAACCCTCTGTGGGTAGTCATCTTTGACAGCCCTCTGTAACCAGTCATCTTTGACAGCCCTCTGTGAGCAGTCATCTTTGACAGCCCTCTGTGGGCAGTCGTTTTCGACAACCCTCTGTGGGTAGTCATCTTTGATAGCCTTCTGTGGGCATTCATCTTGGACAGCCCTCTGTGAGCAGTCATCTTTGACAGCACTCTGTAGACAGTCATCTTTGACAGCCCTCTGTGAGCAGTCATCTTTGACAGCCCTCTGTGGACGATCGGAGGAGGGTGAGGGGTGGTTGATATCTTCAGGTTCCACAACCGGGGCCTCGCCGGTTCTCCTGCGGTCTTACCCCCTGCCTAGTTAGGTGTTAGCTTTGGCAAACTTGCCGTTGACTAACCGTTTTGTGTCCATTTCTGTGTCAATCTGTTGGTGATTTTGCACTGGAGAGAGAGAGAGAGAGAGAGAGAGAGAGAGAGAGAGAGAGAGAGAGAGAGAGAGAGATGGTCTGTGGTGAAAAGGGTGATAGTGTGGCCTTTAAAGGGAGATGTTGCACTACGTTTCGCTCTTGAGTAACACACACACACACGCACACACACACACACACACACA
This sequence comes from Panulirus ornatus, assembly GCF_036320965.1. Taxonomy (NCBI): domain Eukaryota; kingdom Metazoa; phylum Arthropoda; class Malacostraca; order Decapoda; family Palinuridae; genus Panulirus; species Panulirus ornatus. The sequence continues at coordinate 4,839,899 of NC_092264.1, forward strand.
CACACACACACACACACACACACACACACACACACACACACACCACGACGTACATTTATGTTCACACAGGAACGAATCCACACAGTCATATATAGAACCCACTCGTGTGCATGTCTAAATGCATGAGGGAATACATGGACAGTCACACGATCAATCTCTCTCTCTCTCTCTCTCTCTCTCTCTCTCTCTCTCTCTCTCTCTCTCTCTCTCTCTCTCTCTCTCTCTCTCTCTCGTAATAAGCTAGCTTCACACGCACTCTCTCTCACAGCCGCCGACTCTTCGCTACCAACCTTCTCCCTGACTCACAACGTAGGAAGAAAAAACAAAAAAAAACAAAGGTTATCATGAGCAAACAGATGTGTGCTTCAATGTTAATGAGAGCAGCGCAGGTAATACGTTGAGTTTCACCCTCCCTCACGAAACACAGGCCTTCTGTTTCGTCTACATGTTTGTCTCAGAGGCTTTCGTAAACAGCCAACACTGTCATCTCCCTGGGTGCACGAGAGATGGAGGAGGAGGAGGAGGACGAGGAGGAGGAGGGGGTTTTCCTCTCCCAGTAGTCGAGACTGCGTGTGTGTGGATGCAATTACATTGAGTGAGGATGTTTAGCTCATTTTCGATGTTGCATAATTTCTAAAGGGGATTTGATCCTCCTGATCTGAAAATGGACGCGAGGCCTGTAATTCCAAAATGAAAAGGGGAAACCTTGAATCTGTAAATAGATATTGAATTCCATATGGACAGATCGGCCTAGGGCTAATCCTCACATGAAAGTGTTAACCTCTGCTGTGTAAATGGAAGCAAAACTCACTGAATGTGTGGAGATTTACACCCGTAATGCGTAAATGGACTTCAGGCTGTGAAATTATTAACAAACGTGAGACCGCTAGTTTCTGTTGAGCCAGACGGAACAGAGGGACATAAGGAACAGTGTGGCAACAAGACAGTGAAAATTTTGGCTTAAGAATAATTATGTTGTCACTGGAGATCTTTAAGAAATTGTCTTTGCTTGGGCAAAATTTTCAAAAGGGCCCATATATATATATATATATATATATATATATATATATATATATATATATATATATATATATATATATATATATAGCTGACTGTTATATATCTTTCTTGTACCTCCCCTGATGATGTGATTATTACACGTAAGTGCACTTGGGAACTTATCGTGGTTCATTTCCTCGTGGACTCATAGCAATATATATATATATATATATATATATATATATATATATATATATATATATATATATATATATATACCATGCGGGAAAATATAATAGAGAGTTGTCAGAAAAGAAATGGGTTCCTTTACAGTGACTGTCTGAAATATATTTCCACCCTACCGCTCGCTCTCTCCCTCTCTCCATTTTTTTTTTGTATGTATTCCTGTATCCAAAATAATTGTTTTATCTTTATATTTTTGACAAAGGCTTGCATGACAGTCGACTGACTCACTTTAGGTATTCAGAATTGTCGTCTGATTGTATTCATTCAGTCTGTACCGCTCCTTGATGAACATGATTAACTTTTAATTCTTTAAGGGAACTGAGTTTGTGTACGTTTAAGATAAAACAAGATAAGATTAGATAAGACGGTAGTATGACCTGTATCAAAAGACGTGTTTGTATTATGCCCCAAAGACGAATATTTTTAAGACATAGATTTTTTTTTTTTTCTACATTTCGAGATAGTGACGAGGTGTGACCCGAGGGGAAAGGGTCGCGACCTGAGGGGTGGATGACGTGACCTGTCGGCAACCCTATGACCTGGTTACATCGGGGTTTCGCTTAGATTGTTGCCATACTCAAACCTACCATGATCGCAGCGACTGATGAAAAAAGAAATGTGTCACGAAAAGATTGAGATATGTGTGCAGTTTTTGAGGGTCGCAATCCTTGTACATATTCACAGTAGCTTTCTTATAACCACTCTCTTACTTCTGCTGAACGTGAAATTCTTTTGGCAAACATGGAACGCATTGTTAGTGTTTTCCTCTATATTTACTCTCGCCCCTGAGGGAAATTATTTCGTAATCTGTTAGTGTCTGTCATTGTGTTGTGCGTGTGTGTGTGTGTCTGCTTGTTTGCCCGCATGATTACTGTGTGTGTGTGTGTGTGTGTTAACCTTGAGAGAGTTTGACACTCGTGTTGTCCCTGTCTCTTAACATTGTACGTATTTGAGTGTGTGTGTGTGTGTGTGTGTGTGTAGTAGGTGGAAGGGGGGATTGTGTGTGTGTGTGTGTGTCTGTGTGTGTGTGTCAGAGGCATATTGCGACGGCGCAGAACTGATTTCCAAAACAGCTTCGTTACGCGTTTGAAACTGGAGTTTTTTTTTTTCTTTTCTATCGTCCGTAATGTGAAGTGTGGTCAGCTGGTGGGGTATATAGCAACGTCGTGTATGCGGAGGTAAGCGGTGAGCGATCCGCGGGTTACGAAGAGCTCCTTGGAGCAGAGGGGTATCGGTGTTGGCCACAGGGGCTGGTGGGAGAGAGAGAGAGAGAGAGAGAGAGAGAGAGAGAGAGAGAGAGAGAGAGAGAGAGAGAGAGCACCTCCTCCCGTTCCATATTCCCTGTTCCAGCTATTTTCTGTCCCATGAGACTAAGAAATATCCCCCGTCAAACTTTTCCTTCGTCCCGCCTGCCTGAGGACTGTGAATAGATCTCTCTTCAGGGGCTTGCCATTATTGGAATATTTTATTGTGGGACTTTTGTCGTGTATTCTTCTAAAAAAAAAAGAAAAAAAAAAGAGAGGAAAAAAAGAAAAGAGTTCTCTCGCATCATCATTATGAAGGGGTTTTTGTTACCTCAGTCGGATTTATTAAGACTGGTGTGTACCGAGGAGAGACTTGCTTATTGCTATTTTTAATAGGAGAAAAAAAAAAAGAATGGATGAGTGAACATTCATCGATACCGGAACTGAGGAGTGAATGAATGTGAATGGGAAATGAAAGTAGGAAGAGGAGGACAAATGATACAGAAATATCTAGATTAGTAAGAGAATGGGATATGCAGCAATGAACGCGAGGAAGAGGAGCTAATAGCAAGACGAAAAGACAAAGCATAATTTAAGTTTGAAATATAAGAGGAATTAAGAAAAAGAAATGAATAGATCAGAAGAAAAGATGAAGAAATGAAAGAATACAGGAAAGAGATAAATGAAAAGTTAAGACTAGAGAAAATTGTCTGTCAAAATAGAAGGCGAAATTGCATATGAAAGAGCATGAATGAAATAACAAAAATGGAAGAAAACGGGAGAAAGAACACACAGCAATGAAAAATGAGAAAAACAAGGAAAAATGGGCACGAAACATAAAATATAGAAAATGGGGTTCGGGTACAGATGTTCCCAAGGGCATTTTGTTGCCCCAAGGTAACTTGAGCTCATGCAGTTCACAACCAGTTGAACTATACTAGTGTGCCTCATATATATATATGTATGTAAAGTTCAGAAGTAGCGAGTGTAAAACCACTAGAAAAAAGGAAAATACGAAGCGTCAAGCGCTTTCGTATATTACATTGCAAGACATGAGTCACTGAGTCCTGACAATGTAATATACGAAGGCACTTGATACTTCGTATTTTCCGTTTCTCTTTTGGTTTTACCTGACGGGGTGGCGACGGGAATGGATGAAGGCAGCATGTATGAATATATGCATGTGTATATATGTATATGTCTGTGTTTGTATATGTATGTATACGTTGAAATGCATGGGTATGTGTATATGGTGCGTGTGTGGGCGTTTATGTATATACATGTGTATGTGGGTGGGTTGTGGCATTCTTTCGTATGTTTCCTTGCGCTACCACGCTCACGCGGGAGACAGCGACAGAGTATAATTAATCATGAAATATATTGATGCAATTTTAATGGTACATTTGACTTTTTTTATATTTTTTCATGTCATTTGCCATAACTATAAATTTGTGGAACACGTCAAAACAACCCCTGACAACAGCAGCTCTGACAAGGGTCCTTTTTTTTTTCTTTTTTTTTCGTTTTTTGATATTCAATTCTACTTTTTTTTTCCCTTCGGTTTTTTATGATTTTTTTTCCTAAGATGCTGAGAATCTAGAGAGGCTTCAGGCTCATCACACTAGGAGAATGAGGATGCATTCTTTCTAACTAGGGAGACTGACGTGAATTAATTTTCTGCCTGTAAGGATGAATTTACATGTATTTCTTCTCTTGATGTCGGTACGACCCTTAATTACGACGGTACGACCCTTGCTTACGACGGTACGACCCTTAATTACGACGGTACGACCCTTGCTTACGACGGTACGACCCTTAATTACGACGGCACGACCCTTAAGCACGACGTTCCGACCCTCTCTTACGACGGTACGACCCTTAACTACGACGGTACGACCCTTGATTACGACGGTACGACCCTTGATTACGACGGTACGACCCTTAAGCACGACGTTCCGACCCTTGATTGCGACGGTACGATCCTTGATTACGACGTGCCGACCCGTGATTACGAGGGTACGACCCCTTAATTACGACGGTACGACCCTTAACCACGACGTTCCGACCCTTGATTGCGACGATGGGTGCCAGTGTGGGTATGGGAGCGTAGTTTTATTACTGTGGGTCGTACAGCTGGCTGGTCGGTTGGGTTTCAGGCCTGTCTACTGCTAAGGGGCATTAAAAGCCTTCACGAGTAAGCTGCTACATACACCAGCTGATACGTCTTTTAACACCTTCACGTGCAAAGGATAGTTCGAAGACCACATACACTCTCGATGTATTTATGGACCTTATAAACTGGAGGAGCATAGTTTAAGCCAGTGGTTTTCAAGCGTTTTTTTTTTTTCGTTGGCATTCTGGTAACCTACCTTTCCTACCAGTGGTCCCCAAGGCTTTCACAGTGGCACACCACTAACCTGCCTTCTTCTCCACTTGGCGTACCATCTCTCGTATGTAACTTCAGTTCAACCCAGTAAGTTCCTTTCAACTTTTAACTGATCTTACGTGAATGTCATCACATGCAAATATTGTGTCTTGAGTGGCATTTAAGGTTTCGGAACGTCAGAATATATTCCTGTTCCTTTATGCTCACGACTTGAGTTATTTTGACGAAGGCCATGTGCCTTCGTCTGGAGTCGCCCTCGAACACCACTTGTGGTACACGTACCGTTGTTTAGGAACCTCTGTCCAAAGACGGTACGAGTCTCCTGCAGTAGGAAGCCTGGAGGGTGGGGGAGTTGCTTACCACCACCGTGTTTGAGGAGTAGAAAAAAAATGTAAATCAGAACACACATGCAGATGATCATGTTCGATGATCCCGCCGTCATGAGGCGCCGCCGTGGTGTTGTGGGTCGCCCTCCTCTCCAGAGACGAACATATTTTAGTAACGTGTTCAGTAGCAAGTTTTTTTTTTTAAGGAGGCCTCCGACCACTGAGCAACGGCGACGTACGGCGAGAGAGAGAGAGAGAGAGAGAGAGAGAGAGAGAGAGAGAGAGAGAGAGAGAGAGAGGGAGGGAGTGAGGTTGAGCAGGAGCGAGCTCCTCAGCCATTACAGTATCTCACCTTATCGGCCTTCTGGCCCAGCCACTGACGTCCGCAACATAATGGGGAGGCTCTACCCCCACGTCACCACACACACACACACACACACACACACACACACACACACACACACCGTCCTCCCTGCCTCCCTTATCATCGCCCCCGGGAAAAATAACGACACCTGATAAGTCTATTTTCTTCTGGGAACTTGTTATTCTCGAGAAGAAAAGGGATGATGGCGAGGTGGGCCCTGGGTGAAGGTGGGAAGCGAGCTGAGTCAGGCTGATGATTGAGGTGGAGTCAATATTCATAGCCGTGGTGAGCAGTCAGCTGTGGGAGGGGAGACGGCTGTCGCCTGCCCCCCTCGTGAGCCGACACGGTCGCCTTTGCCTTTATCTAGAGACCCCACTAACCTCCCTCCCGAGATTCATGGATTACCACACCACCTCGCTCACTCACCGATGAGTGGAGGACGACGTGAATAATGATGTGGTTTCTCATGATTTTTCCATCATCACGTATCTGACGCCGTCCACCATTCTCCCCCTTCGTTAGGGGCGAGGAGGGTGTTCCTCATCTCCCCCTTCAAGCAGCAGGCTCCCATACTGTGAGGTCCTGCACCCGACGCCTGCACTCACACAGGAGGAGGTAGGGAGAGGCGGAGGGAGGGAGACTATGCTCAGGCATGTGGCTGGTGTTAGTGGGTTCAGCCGACGCCTCCGTGTTCCTGACACATCAGCCGGACGAGTCGACACCTCCTCCTCCTCCTCCTCCTGCCATGGCTGACGAGACTCCACACACACACACACACACACACACACACACACACACACACACACACACACACACACACACACTGAGTTCAGGATGAAGGGCATTAAGTCCTCCACACTTCGTATTGTGCCATGATATATATATATATATATATATATATATATATATATATATATATATATATATATATATATATTTTTTTTTTTTTTTCTTTTTTTCATACGATTCGCCATTTCCCGCATTTGCGAGTCAAACCTGGGGACTAAAGAGGGATCTGGGCCGCTCAGGTGTAACAATACTTTACTCTCGCCCCTTCTCAGATGTTTCCATTCCGTACATTTAGGTAAATTAAAATTTTGAAAAGTGCGCGCATGATTCCACCACCCCTCCCTCCCCTTTTAGTCGCCTTCTACGACACGCAGGGAATACGTGGGAAGTATTCTTTCTCCCCTATCCCCAGGGATAGGGGATATATATATATAAAATATATATATATATATTATATATATATATATATATATATATATATTATATATATATATATATATATATATATATATGTGTGTGTATATATAATATATATATATATATATATATATATATTATATATATATATATATATATATATATATATATAAATATATATATATATATATATATATATTATCTATTAAAGTGTCCTCAGTTTATCATGTTCACTCAATCCCTGGGGAACTATGGATGGGGTCGTGGCCGCCTGCAGGTGTTCTCAACTTAATAAGCTTCACTTTCGCCAAACTTCTCAGGATTGTGATCTTACATTTCCGTACATTTAAGGTGAAGCTTCATTTTGGGAGAAAGTTTGCGCGCTGATGCCACCACCCTCCTCTTTCTCCCCCGCGAAACCGTACTTAATTAAGAGTCTGAAACTATATTCTTCTTCTTAATGAGACGTTGAGTGATTTAGAGTCAATGGAAAAGATGAGAATGTGATTCGTATCGATGAAAATGGCGGAATATTGTATAGATGGCGAGAGCTCATCTCATGAAAAAGGGATTCGTTAGTGACTCGTGATTTATCTGACGACTTCCCCCTCCCCCTCCGTGCAGTCAGCTGGCAGAGCTCGGGAGAGGAGGCTCGGTACAAGGAAGGCTCCGTGATTCTTCACTTCTATCTCGTCTGGAAGTCGATGATTTCCTCGTTTCTTTCAAACGGAAGAAGATAAGAGTGAGCTTCTCGGTTTATTTGGCGGGTAGTTATCCCATAGATTTAAATTCTTGGATGTTTCATTCACCCTCGTTAGACAGTGGTTTACCACACGACTGTTCAGGTAACCATATGGAACATAACATCCTCCTTCCTCCTACCCACCCACCTTGGTCCCTATTATTTGTTGTAAAAGTAATTGCTGGTAATTAGTAATTGCTGGTGATTTGTAATCAGCTTTTCCCAAGGTCAGAAGCAAATTCACAACAGTACCTTCCAAGGCAAATTCGTATTTGCTTCCACTAATAACACTGTTCCTTTACTTTATGCTTCTATAACTTCCACAGCCGCTGTTGTGGAAGATGTGATGCCACATAGGGATCCTTGTGACCATGATACTTTTACTAGTGCTTCGGATCGGACGCTATACTTGGGGGGATCTGATGCCCTTTTCTTACGGTGTCCTTGACCCTCGCGAAGAGTATAGGAAAACCATTGGAACGACACTTGCGTGAGGGAGTGGCGAGGCACTGTATAGCCCATCGGAAGGTCTTTGTGTGTTGGGGTTGTCATATTAATCTATCAGTAAGGAGTAGACTTCTAGATGGTCAGGGAGTGAGGGTGGGATGGTGGTGGTTCTTCTTCTTCTTTCGTCTTGGCAGGCAATGTCTACTAAGCACTCCAAACAAGAGTCACCATGACCCATTCAGTTAGACACTACCCCAGTGGTCCCAGCTGTGTTGAGCGCTGCCTCAGCCATCCAGGCAGTGGTACTGACACCACTTTCAGCGACGTCGACTCCTCCAGGTGTTGCTACCTTCCCTGCTCTCCCTCCAGACAATGTGTCGCGTTGAACCTTTCATGATATAGCTTCCCCCGCGTATGCCTCTGAGAGTACCACATCGATCCCTCGCGGAAGTTCAAGGTTGACCCATTCCATTCCCCCTCCTCCTCCACCCCCCCGAAGAGCGGCATTTCGAACTCGGTGGAGAACCTGACCCCCTGTTCAGACAGTACCACTACCTTGACCGCCCCCGCGGTGCCACTCGTCATTGGCTTAAGTCCAGCGGGTCACGTCATCTGTGAAATATTATATACACGGGCTGGGGGAGCAGTGGCCTCACCTTCGTAGCTGGGGTAGTCTGCGGTACATGATATTTTTCCCGTAAAACTGCAGCGTGTTGACGAGGGTATTTTGACTGGTTAACCGAAGTGTCTCACGACATTTCGAGTTTTATTATATCTCGTGTGTGAAGGTTTTATTTTTTTTTTTTTCTGTTCCGGTGAGTTAGTGATGTGGTATTCCTTCAGATATGTCCATTGGGACCTTAAAATTTAATTGCAGTTTTATTATTAATGTTGTTGTATTTCCCCCCTCCTCCCCCACCCCGGATCTGTATATGATGACACAGGTATTCTGTGCCTCATCCATATTCTACCTCAGTCCGGTTTTCTGTTTTCTGTTGTCTGTCAGTTATCTCGGGTGGTGGTGGTGGTGGGGGTCCATTGCCATTTAGATAGTGGGGGGAGGGGGAAGGATGACGTGCATACAGCCATGATGCAGTCTTTTGTGTGAATTAATTCTGCAGAACTGACTGGGGAGGGAAAGGGGGGTTGGATGTGTGTGTTACCCCCTACCTGGCCCTGCATGCTGGCAAAAGGGTAGGGAGGACCAAGCCTCCTCCCTTTTGGGGAGATTTGCTGCCCTGTCTAAGTCTTTCACCCTGCGTGTTTGGTTGGTGTTGGCCCCCCAGGGCGCAAGGTGAGGTATATTACGTAATTACAGGTTGACGCATGTGGGTACACCGACGCGTCTAACCCAGGGGAGTTGGAGCGTGTGTCGCGTCGGTCATGAGGTCGGGAAGATGAGAGATAAGCATGAGGTCGGGGAGATGGGAGATAACCTCAGGGGAGAGGGGGAGAGTCGGGTGGTGGTGGTTTGGAGTGTGGACGGGAGATTAAGGGAGAGAGGGAGTGAGTGAGTGAGATAGAGAGACGTTGTATATGGTGATGTATATAATGTAGGTCGTTCCATCTTTAGAAGCACAAAGGGAGAGGGAGGGGTTTGCTTTCCCTTCCCCCATCCAGTAAAGGGATAGTGGGTGTGGGGGGTGGCTGTTTCCCCCTCCCAATCTCGTAAATAAACACCCATATTTCTGGGGGACTCTGGGTAAACGAACCCCCTCCAGCCCAGCCCAGCCCACCATCACACCAGTAACCCAGCGTCCCACTAGGAACCCGAATGTCACACAGACAAACCCACCGTCACACCAGCATACCCACCGCCGCACCAGCAACCCACTGTCACACCAGCAAACCCACCGTCACACCAGCGTACCCACCGTCACACCAGCCACCCACTGTCACACCAGCAAACCCACCGTCACACCAGCGTACCCACCGTCACACCAGCAACCCACTGTCACACCAGCAAACCCACCGTCACACCAACAAACCCACCGTCACACCAGCAAACCCACCGTCACACCAGCAAACCACTATCACACCAGTAACCCACCGTCACACCAGTAACCCACCGTCACACCAGCAAACCCACCGTCACACCAGCAAACTCACCGTCACACAATCAACCCACCGTCACACCAGGAACCCACAATCACACCAGTAACCCACCGTCACATCAGTAACCCACCGTCACACCAGCAAACCCACCGTCACACCAGCAAACCCACCGTCACACAATCAACCCACCGTCACACCAGCAAACCCACCGTCACACCAGCAACCCACTATCACACCAGTAACCCACCGTCACACCAGTTACCCACCGTCACACCAGCCAGCAATTAAAGTACACGGAAGTGTCTCAAGAGATAACAAAGAATTCCACACAAGATACGAGACCAGACTGAGGGTGGAAGTGATTCCGCTGAGACTTCCTCCTTTGCCATAAGATCTGGTGTGTTAAACGACAGTAATCAAGTTTTTGGGCAGGCATGGTGACTAATTTCTCGGTTGCCATGGCGAACTCAGGCGGCCCCTGGCCATTTGATGTGGGGGGAGGAATGGGATAGATAGAAGAGAGGGGGTCTGGGGATTGGGGGGGGCATGATGATGTCGTCCTAATTTGTTCACGACGCAATTACATTTTTCTTTGACTAAATCACGGAGGAAGAGAGGAGAGAGATTACCCTGAGCCACTTGTGAAGCGTCCGAAAGTTTTATCACAATCCCGGTTTTAAATATAGTTTTCAACCAGAAGCTCGCTCGCGAGTTGGTCGCCAATGCAGAGGGTCGCTAAAGGGGTCTTTAATGAGAGTGTTTAGGCACGAGGGTGCTGATAGGGGGAAGTGGTGAGTGCCGCTGTGAAGGACAGGGAGCGGAGGAGTGGCCGAGATAATGTTGGCCTGCAGATGATGAAGAGAAGGAAAAGGTCTCGTAAAACTTTGGATGAAGAAAGGAGACCAGATGTGGCGGGGGAAGACCACGTTGATAAGGGAGGGTAGTAATATAAAGAAAATGTGAGGATGGAATGAGGAAGGGGAAAAAAAAAGAGAGATGCTTTAGTTTAAAGAATGTGGTAGAGGGTTATTGTAAAGGCCGGTGCAGTACGGTCTTAGAGGGTGATGGAGTGGGTGTGTGTGTGTAGACGCGAGTGTAGAGTTGGCAAGGGAGGAAGAAAGAGTAGGATCGTGGTGCGAGAGATGAGAAGTGGGGGGAAGAAAAAAAAAAAGAGGAGGGGGGGGGGCTACGAAGAGGATATATATTTTTTTCCCTTCCCTTTTTCCAAGCCAAGAAACATCAGAATAACACAAGTGGTAGGAGGTCTGACAACCTTTTGATAAAATTCTCGCTATTCTAAGACAAAAGACTCGGTCCTTCTGCAACCCTTAACTAATGTTACGAATACGAAAGGATAAAGAAACATTAGGTTTCAAGCTTCGTGTGCTGACATAGCAAGCTTATTTCAGTGTAAATATGAACGTTTACCCTCCAGGGGGTCCTTGAGAGGTATCCAAGACATAGAGACCAGGTTCTCGGGGTCCGTCTTGCATGTGGGTCAGCAAGAAAGAGAAGACCAAACCCCCCTCAAACCGGGAGGCGTCTGGGTTCGAGAGTCGTGGACAAGAGCAGTTTGGGTCATAATGTTTCTCTTCTCTCCTGGTTTGTCCTTTGTCTGAGTCTCGCCCGCAGATTAATGATGGACGAGTAGATTATATCCGTAGCTGAGCAAAGCAGTGGCGGTAGGAGGAGCAGGAGCCGCCGCCTCACATGGAGGAGAGTCAGCAATGTGGGTCAGCCAGAGGGAGGAGGAGGAGGGAGGGAGGGACTGCTGCCTGCCGGGGCCTCGTGCCTCATGCTTAAAGCTGACGCCTCCGCCCCCCATCCTGCAGCCCCTGGTACCCCCCATATTGGTCCCACCCGCCAGCCGGCCTGCCCTCGCCCCGCCACACCCCAGGAGCAAGAGTAGGGCTCACGACGAGCCAACCCCAGGCTGCACTACCCTGGGATATAACCCCGCCGATAATCCCGCCAGACCAACAACCCCTGGGGATAAAACCCCACCTTGCCGGTACCTCTCCTCCATTAGGGCGGCCCTGTGAGGTCTTCCTGGAGTTTCAGGAGGAGAGAGAGAGAGAGAGAGAGAGAGAGAGAGAGAGAGAGAGAGAGAGAGAGAGAGAGAGAGAGGAAGGCGGTGCGGAGGAGGAGGAGGGGTTGTTGGGAGGTCACAACATACACGCTCTGGCCTCCTCGATGCCGTAAGCCGAGTGCCACCAACATAGGACCACCAGAGACGCGTCCTCCCTCGCTCTCTCCTGACCTGGAAGGTACAACCTAGCCCTCCAGTTGGATTCGTTCAAGTAACATCCTCACTCAAGAAGGAGAAAGATAATGTACAAGTCGCTATCTTCTGACTATATGCTTCTGTCATGTTCCTGTTATGCTTTATAATGAACACACACACACACGCACACACACACACACACACACACACACACACACACGATGCTGTAGTGCAGTGGTTAGCGATGCGACCTGCCAGTTTAATGGGTCTGGCTTCAAGTCCATGACAGAGCAGCCGGCTCACAAGCAACCCAGCTGTTCATCCTCCTCCTTTGGAGCTGGTCGATGAAAGGGTACCTGCCGTAAGCTTAGAGGTCTGTATATGTACTTGTTCGCCGTTTCCCGCGTTAGCAAGGTCGCGCCAGGTACAGACGAGAAAGGGCTTCATCTGCTCTCATCCATTCTCTCTGTCTGTCATGTGTAATGCGCCTAAACCAGAGGCCCCCCATCTATACCTGAGCCTCATAGACTTTTCCATTGTATCCCCTGACCACTTCACATGACCTGGTTCATCCCGTCGTCAGCACCCCCCCCCCCCCCCCCCCCCCCCCCCCCCCGTTTATCACATCACCCCAATTCCCTCTTATCCCAAGAAAGCCTCTTAACCAACCCCCCCCCCCCTCCCTCCCTGAATATTCAGGCAACGATAATTCATAGCCTCTTCCACTGGATCGTCCCATCCCATTCTCAGTCACCCATCCCCTACATCCATCCACCACAAACACATGCACTGTACATCCCCTCTTAAGTCAGTCACTCCTCGCTCATCCTCTCCATGTTTCCATACCATTTGCACACACTCAGTCATACTACGCTTACTGCCATTCCCCACACATTCATGTGGATGGAACCAAAGGAGCTGAATGTCTTAGGGTGTTTGTGATACGCGGAGGGTGTGCTGAAACAGGATGTAGCTAAGATTATCCGTTAGTCAGAAGTGGAGGGGAAACCACAGGGGAAGAGGAAGGCGAGAAGGAGGTGAACAGATAGAGTGAATCGGATTTCTGGGGTATCAGAGGCTGAAGTATAGGGAAGGAGAAAAGCATCCACTGGGTAGGTTTCATTGGATCGATGTGGTATATGTGGGGCGACGTACTATCACCAGGCTGAGCCAAGGCGCGTTTAAAGAGGTTGGAATGAACCATGGAGTACGCAGTGGGGTTTGGTTGTGTATGGCAGATTCCGATGTTGGTACATAATGCATGACAGGAAGAGATCGGATATATGCTAATGAGTCCATTGTTCTTTTGTTCCTGATGCTATCTCGTTAAAGCGGGAAAGACAATTACGTATGAAGCATGAAAATACTATATATATATATATATATATATATATATATATATATATATATATATATATATATATATATATATATATAAAGCTCATGCTCGTATGTTGATTGATGTACCAGTTTACAAGACTAACTACCTAACTTCTTGTATAGTTCAGCAATTCATTCTGGATGAGGCTGGAAAATGAAAACGGAGATGGATTAGCAGAGATAAGACCCACTCAAAAAGATGAAAAGAGGAAAAAAAAAAATAGTAATGTAAGTTTCAAGAAGTTTCATCCTGAAATTGAATTTACACTTGTTGGTCACATTTTCTGTTACGACATCTGCACTAAGTGTAGTCATCGAGGAGCTATGGTTGCTTCGTGGATAATCTTGATTGTGTCTGACAACGAACACATCAGGTCAGTGTAAACATAAGAGTCGAATCGGTCGAGGCGTTTATGAACGCCCCACAGGCGGGTAATAAACGTCTAAGACCAGGTTTCATCTTCTGAGACATGTACCGAACCTTGGCTCGATACACCACCACATAATCTGTTGAAGCAAATAACGTTTAGGTTATTTATAACCAGTTTTAGAAGTCTGACGATATGTTTAGTTCATCCGACTGACGCATGGCGCTGCCAGAGCCCACGAAGGCCCATCAGCTGTTTGCAATGCGTCAGGGCCCATCAGTAGTTTGCAATGCGTCAGGGCCCATCAGCTGTTTGCAATGCGTCAGGGCCCATCAGTAGTTTGCAATGCGTCAGGGCCCATCAGCTGTTTGCAATGCGTCAGGGCCCATCAGCTGTTTGCAATGCGTCAGGGCCCATCAGTAGTTTGCAATGCGTCAGGGCCCATCAGCTGTTTGCAATGCGTCAGGGCCCATCAGCTGTTTGCAATGCGTCAGGGCCCATCAGTAGTTTGCAATGCGTCAGGGCCCATCAGCTGTTTGCAATGCGTCAGGGCCCATCAGCTGTTTGCAATGCGTCAGGGCCCATCAGCTGTTTGCAATGCGTCAGGGCCCATCAGCTGTTTGCAATGCGTCAGGGCCCATTAGCTGTTTGCAATGCGTCAGGGCCCATCAGCTGTTTGCAATGCGTCGGGTAGATAACGTGTCGTTGGTGTAGGATTTCCTGTCATTGATAGCGAGACGATAGGTGAGGGGAGGAGGGTAGCCGGATGTATACACCTCACGAGGATCAGGTATAGTGGCCTGGTGGACTTACAGCTGCCCCATGATCGGTAGTGGTGTCTACCCCCTTCCAACCCCATGACATGACCATACCCCCCTCCCATGCCAGCGCCATCCTCCTCCCCTCCCCTCCCCCTCCTCCATACTTCCGCCACCTCCTCCTCCCAACCATAACCCCCCCCCACCATCCTTCCTCCCACACCACGCCACACCACACCCTCCCCTCTCAGCCTTATCCCCCCCATCTCAACGCTTTGTCATAGAATGTCCATGTTATCCTCCCAGTATCTGGACTGCCATCTTTAATTTCAGTGTGTGTGTGTGTGTGTGTGTGTGTGTGTGTTTGTGTGTGTATAGCACCTCATCATCTCCTCCCCACCACTGACCACCATGGATCATTCTCCCCTTACCCCCATCCCCCTTCCAGTTCCTCCCTATCATTTCTACCCCCCCCCCATTATCCCCCTCTCCCTCCTCCCCTCAGCGCCTCTCACTGTGTACACTGATTGATGAGATAGGTCGGGGGAGGAGGAGAGGGGAGGATTGTCCTATCTCCCCTTGTGTAGATTTATTCTCCCCATCACCAAAGGTGTGAACTGCCTTTGTGTGTGTGTGTGTGTGTGTGTGTGTGTGTGTGTGTGTCGCAGGGTTTTGGGCATGAGGCTAGGAATGAGAGCAGTGAGGTTGGGCAGGAGGCTAGGAACGGTGAGGTTAGGCAGGAGTCTACACGGGTGTGGGCAAGTAATGAGGTTGGACATAAGCATGAGGAATGAGAATGTAGGCACGAGAATATCTCCCATAACCCACTTAGAGCAGTATGATCTGTCATGACACAGCCTGACCGTCGCTGTATGACCCCCAGTCGACCTGGTGACCTCAGCGATCCCTGATAACACTTCGTCTGATGACTCTCTTGGTCTGTTGGGAACTCGAATGACCCATTCTGACCTGGAACGACCCCTAACTTTCTTAAACCCTTAACAAAATCCTATAAACCTTAACCATTTAGCCCTTTAACACCTCTCTCGTGTATGACGCTCATGAACCTATCAGTCATGCCTTCTGCTTTACTGTCTCGTCATCATCTACATAGATTATAGCTTTTAAGATGACATGACT
Organism: Panulirus ornatus; assembly: GCF_036320965.1. Classification (NCBI taxonomy): domain Eukaryota; kingdom Metazoa; phylum Arthropoda; class Malacostraca; order Decapoda; family Palinuridae; genus Panulirus; species Panulirus ornatus. The sequence continues at coordinate 4,855,784 of NC_092264.1, forward strand.
CTCCTCCAGCAGCTAACCTCGTCACAGACCATCAGGTCTAATGTTGTTGAAGTTTGCCATGAACTCACCTGTTCCTCTTGGTTTCGTAGGAGCTGTGTCGTCATGTGACCCTTGATAACTCATTATATGATCTATGCTCACTCCTTTTGACCACTTGTACTCTCGGATGGACGTCCTAATGACCTGTAACCATGATGAGCCTGTCGACCTCGAATGATTCTCTGTGGGTCGAGGTTTCGCATCGTACCTGATGATCCATCTACCATGTCATGGTCTCGTAGGAGTATCTTCTAGCGTCGTGTGGGCTTCTTTTTTTGTGACTCCTTCCCGACTTCGAATGCCACTTCGAGTGACTTGTGTTCTTGCTGGACGTACTTCGTCCTTCTCGTCCTCTGAGCATGCTAGTCGATCGTTATCCTCCGATGTCACACCATCGCAGCCATCTGCTTTACCGTCGTGTCTCGGGTCTTACGGATTAAGGACGTAGCAGACTATAAATGTCCTCCTGCTGATAACCTCCTCATAGACCATTTGTACTCCTGTTATCAGACGCTTATCTGCGTATCTTCCTTACGTCCTCTAAGCCTCTGAAGTTAGTATTGTCCAATCTAATGACCCCAGCGATCTATGGTGACCTATTTTTTTGTGTGTGATCCACTTGTGTGTGTGTCCACCCTCCCACCCCTTCCTCCTCCTCCTCCTCCTCTTGCTCCTCCTCTCCCCCCCCCCCCCAACCCCCTGAGACATGACTCCTAGGCAGAGGTGTGACGGTCGCGGGAGCATGACGGCTCCTCACCGGCCTTCACCCAGCGCCGGCACACATACACCTACCTTACTCTGCCACCGAGACCGACCGACCCTCCCCTTCCCTCACTGTGACCTACGCTGGCCTTATGGTTCGGCAGGCGTACCAGGTGGAACGTGGGAGAGAGAGAGATAACCGAATCAGACCGAGGGAGGGGGAGCGTTGAGTAGCACGGTGGGTGCGAAAAGGGGTCCGCGGTGGGCCAAGGAGAGCGGTACAGAGGAAACAAATCAGCTGGGGACACCGTCCTCAACCCGTTCTGTGCGAAAGGGATGGGCTAAAGAGAGTGACCAGAGGGGACACGTCACAAGGGACACCTTCTTCAACCCGTTCTAAAGGGGAATCAAGGACCGTACGTGCTAAAGAGAGCGCTGCCAGCCAGGCCCTAGGCTAATCTTCAACACCTGAGGAAGGTGTATAAGATTATCGACTGGCGGTCATAACTTAATGGTGAAGGCCTTAATGACCCCCCGAGCAGTCGATAGGCCTAGCCAGAGCCCAAATAACCAGCGAACGAAAAGGGAGGAGGTTGAAGAAGGCATTGGGAGCGGTGTGATGGGGAAAGCCTTTTCCACACTCTGAAAAACATATGGTGGTACGGACGTGTGCTCTGTTAAGTTCCTTTAAAACCGAAGCATTACACGTCGATTTAAAGGCGTCCTCACCAACGGATGATGGACGCTAATCAATTGATATGAGATTCAGACTTAAACACGAACCAAAATGTTAGAGTGCTGCTGGGCGAGGTGTATGTAGGGGGGTCTGTGGGTGTGTTCTGTGGAGCGTACCTTTGGAAAGGTGGGCGAGGTGATTTGCTGGAGCGAAAGGAAGGTTGAATGATGGACAGGACGAGAGAGAGAGGAGAGAGAGAGAGAGAGAGAGAGAGAGAGAGAGAGAGAGAGAGAGAGAGAGAGAGAGAGAGGAGTCGAAATGCTTGGAAATACTGCAAAGGGAGAAGGTTCCCACACGCATACTTGCAGTCCTACAGGATGACGAGTAAATTGGGATGGGGTGTGGGGGGGGGGAGAGGAGTCGAGGACAAGTTGTGGCAAGAAGTGTATTGGGGCGGGGTGGGGTGGGGGTAGGGCGGTGCGCCTGGGGACTTGGGGAAATGGGGTGTGTGGGGGGATGGGACGGAAGGTGAGGAAGAGGAAAGGGGGGGTTACATTTCTCCCCCTCACAAGAGGCTCTTAATATCCGCCAGAAATGAGAGGAGAGTTGCGATAACTCGCGACGTATTGTAGCCTGTGTGTCGAAGGTGAAAAAGTGTTGAGGTGATACCCAGGCTTTGTTTACAAGGCTTGTGTTCGATACGTCACCTCGTTAGTGGCCAGGTGAGGCGGGGGGGGGGAGGGGGGGGGGCCTCTCCCTCCCTCCTTGCCTCAGGCCTCACGGTAGCTATTTTCTTTCTATTTTATTTTCGTATTGTCCATTGTACTGTTTTTTTTTTTATACTGGCTTTTTATTCTTTTTTTTGTGCCCAACGAGGCACGATTTTCTTTTAAACTACTTCAGGTAGTTAAACGTTCCTAAGAACGTCGCTCGTAAGTGGTAGTTGTTTCCAGGGAGTTACCCCTGTATATCCTGGAAGATAACTCGAGACTTCCAGATGGTTACTGAGGTATATCCTGGAAGATAACTCGAGACTTCCAGATGGTTACTGAGGTATATCCTGGAAGATAACTCTAGACTTCCAGATGGTTACTGAGGTATATCCTGGAAGATAACTCTAGACTTCCAGATGGTTACTGAGGTATATCCTGGAAGGTAACTCCAGACTTCCAGATGGTTACTGAGGTATATCCTGGAAGATAACTCTAGACTTCCAGATGGTTACTGAGGTATATCCTGGAAGATAACTCGAGACTTCCAGATGGTTACTGAGGTATATCCTGGAAGATAACTCTAGACTTCCAGATGGTTACTGAGGTATATCCTGGAAGGTAACTCGAGACTTCCAGATGGTTACTGAGGTATATCCTGGAAGGTAACTCCAGACTTCCAGATGGTTACTGAGGTATATCCTGGAAGATAACTCCAGACTTCCAGATGGTTACTGAGGTATATCCTGGAAGATAACTCCAGACTTCCAGATGGTTACTGAGGTATATCCTGGAAGATAACTCGAGACTTCCAGATGGTTACTGAGGTATATCCTGGAAGGTAACTCGAGACTTCCAGATGGTTACTGAGGTATATCCTGGAAGATAACTCGAGACTTCCAGATGGTTACTGAGGTATATCCTGGAAGGTAACTCGAGACTTCCAGATGGTTACTGAGGTATATCCTGGAAGGTAACTCGAGACTTCCAGATGGTTACTGAGGTATATCCTGGAAGGTAACTCGAGACTTCCAGATGGTTACTGAGGTATATCCTGGAAGGTAACTCGAGACTTCCAGATGGTTACTGAGGTATATCCTGGAAGGTAACTTGAGACTTCTAGATGGTTACTGAGGTATATCCTGGAAGATAACTCCGAGACTTCCAGATGGTTACTGAGGTATATCCTGGAAAGTAACTCCAGACTTCCAGATGGTTACTGAGGTATATCCTGGAAGGATAACTCGAGACTTCCAGATGGTTACTGAGGTATATCCTGGAAGGGAACTCGAGACTTCCAGATGGTTACTGAGGTATATCCTGGAAGGTAACTTGAGACTTCTAGATGGTTACTGAGGTATATCCTGGAAGATAACTCGAGACTTCCAGATGGTTACTGAGGTATATCCTGGAAGGTAACTCGAAACTTCCTGATGGTTACTGAGGTATTTCCAGGAAGTTATCTCAGGGTTTCCAGGAATTTGTCTCAATTTTTCCAGGAAGTTACTTCAGTATTTCCAAGAAGTTACCGCCATGATTAAAAAAAAGTTACCTTCAGCATTTCCAGGAAGTTACCTCATTGCTTCCAGGATTGATTGAGGTCAAGTGTGGTACGACACGAGGGGTTCGTTCCAGAGTATCCAGGGGTCATGATCAGAAGCTGAGCGAGAGATAAGGATGTAAGAGAAGCACAGGTTTAGTACACAGGGTAACCGTTGGCTGGAATGGTCTTAGTAAAGAGATGGTAAAATCCCAGCATCTGACCCAGACCTGACGATCTTACTGATAGTATGGGAAGTACAGGAGACGAGGCCCTTACGAGCGTACAACTCTCCTCCCTTCAATAGAACATTACGATTGCGTAATTACAAGATACAATTAGGTAATTGCAAGTTGTTACGAGTAACAGGAATCACGTTCCTTTATTTCCGCAGTCATCTTTCGCATGTTTCGTCCTTTTTTTTATTCCTTATTTCCCATTTTCTTGGAAACACTACCCCGTTTTTTATTTCTTATTTCCCATTTTCTTGAAACACTGCCCCGTTTGTTTGTTTTTTTTTTCATACCATTAAACCCTTTTAGAACCCGTTCGCCTCTCTCTATCTTTTGCCGCGGATCATTCCCTCACCATAGATTTAAACAACCGAAATGGAGTTCTTTTAAAGGGGGGGTTTATATTTGAACCTCATTGGCTCGCATTCTGAAAAAAAGAACTTTGGGATGCAATATGTGTTTTCAGGCAGTTAGATAGTCGACATAATAACCCGTGTGAATGAGTCAATTTGCATAATTATCACGGAATCATTTGCATAACTAACTTCTCTGAGATGGCGATGTCTGTGGGTGAGGGCAGAGGTGGGAGGAGGTTTATCGTAAATAAGGACGAAGGGAGTTGTTGGGGTGGGGGGGAGGAGAGGAAAGAAAACGGGGTAAGAAACCACTCCTCCTCCCACCCGCCACCCGTGTTCTACCGTCTTGCCATGGTGTTACCCTCACGAGCTAAGGCGACATCATACCTCACAGGTTCTGTATTGGTTGTAAGGCATGAAGAGATGCAGTTCCTTTCTCCACGACTCGCGCCTGGGGAGGTCAGATGAGGTCTACCCCCTTACGTGAAAGACGACCCTAAGGGAAAAAAGAGAACACAGAGATGAGAACATTTGAGACCAAGACTTTGAAAAAAGAAAAAGACGAGAGTTACATAGATACACACAGAACCAAGGTTCAAGAGAGGTTCTCTGTCCTTGATACTACTTAGAGAGAGAGAGAGAGAGAGGGGGTTAAGGATGTATGTGAATGATTCTTGTTTTTTCTTTTTTTTTTTTTTTAGTTTGTTGTATGTCCCTCATCCATCCTCATGGAAATGGTGATAGGGTGATGATGACAGGCAGAGAGAGAGAGAGAGAGAGAGAGAGAGAGAGAGAGAGAGAGAGAGAGAGAGAGAGAGAGCCGACGTCGACTACCGTTGTGCTGCTCCCCTCATTGTGCGGGCGGTCCACCTGCTTTCGCGCCGGGATTTCCCCTCCCTCCTTGAGGGGCACATCATCTAACTAGATCAGGTTTCCCCACGCCTGCCTGGATTGTGTTACGTCTACGCTCCTCTTTACCGAATAACATTTTTTTCCTCCGAACGTTTTATAACCTCATTTGCATACCATTTGGAAATGTAGAAGACTACGGAGTTGTCTTTTGGCTCGGAGAAACGTTTCTCAACAACAGTAATACGGTGTTGTCTGCCTCAGAGAAACGTTTCTCAACAACAATAATAAGGAGTTGCCGCTGCCTCAGAGAAACGTTTCTTACCAACGATAATACGGAGTTGCCGCTGCCTCAGAGAAACGTTTCTTACCAACGATAATACGGAGTTGTCGCTGCCTCAGAGAAACGTTTCTTACCAACGATAATACGGAGTTGTCGCTGCCTCAGAGAAACGTTTCTTACCAACGATATACGGAGTTGTCGCTGCCTCAGAGAAACGTTTCTTACCAACGATAATACGGAGTTGTCGCTGCCTCAGAGAAACGTTTCTTACCAACGATAATACGGAGTTGCCGCTGCCTCAGAGAAACGTTTCTTACCAACGATAATAAGGAGTTGCCGCTGCCTCAGAGAAACGTTTCTTACCAACGATACGGAGTTGTCGCTGCCTCAGAGAAACGTTTCTTAACAACGATAATACGGAGTTGTCGCTATCTCAGAGAAACGTTTCTTACCAACGATAATACGGAGTTGCCGCTGCCTCAGAGAAACGTTTCTTACCAACGATAATACGGAGTTGCCGCTGCCTCAGAGAAACGTTTCTTACCAACGATAATACGGAGTTGCCGCTGCCTCAGAGAAACGTTTCTTACCAACGATAATACGGAGTTGCCGCTGCCTCAGAGAAACGTTTCTTACCAACGATAATACGGAGTTGTCGCTGCCTCTGAGAAACGTTTCTTACCAACGATAATACGGAGTTGCCGCTGCCTCAGAGAAACGTTTCTTACCAACGATAATACGGAGTTGTCCCCCCTGGCTCCGAGATCTTCACAGATTCGCCTTTGCATTACTTACGTTGACCTCAGAAAGCCCAAGAGTTCATTCATATTCATCAAAGCACTTAAGATGTTAGAGTTTACTGGGCCGCACACACACACACGACATAGGAATAACCACCCACCCTGATTGCTGTGGCTCAGAAGTGATTTCTTGATGCATCGGTGAAGGAAAAAACGAGTGAAGGTCATGGTTTGTGATCCTGTTCATGATTCCTAGTATTATCCACGACGGTACGACCCTTGAGAACGTCGTGTACGATCCTTGAGCACGACGGTACGACCCTTAGGCACGTCGATACGGTCCTTCAGCACGACGGTACGATCCTTGAGCACGACGGTACGATCCTTGAGCACGACGGTACGATCCTTGAGCACGACGGTACGATCCTTGAGCACGACGGTACGATCCTTGAGCACGACGGTACGACCCTTGAGAACGTCGGTACGATCCTTGAGCACGACGGTACGATCCTTGAGCACGACGGTACGACCCTTAGGCATGTCGGTACGGTCCTTCAGCACGACGGTACGACCTTTGAGCACGACAGTACGACCCCCTTAAGCACGACGGTACGATTCATAGGATAAGGATGTGACCCTTAGGTATAATGGCCTGGCTTCTTACTCTGGCAAGGGCCATTAAGGGGAATATTCCGGGGTTTTGAATCACCCTGTTACTGGCAACCGGTGGGTGGGGTGGGGCTTGTGGTGGAGGGCGAGGTTGTGGGTTAGTGTGTGGTTGAGGACAAGTTGGGTCCTGGTGGTGGGGTTTTTTAAAATCTAATATGCAGACTTTCCAGTGAAACTGAATATAGATATTTGTATAAGTTGTGAAGGCTGTCTCGTTTAGGAACTTCTCACTCCAAAGGAATCCATCATTTCCCTGCTACTGGAGGTAGCGCAGCTTTGGAATCACAAGAGTTCCTGGAAAAGAGGGTTTCCTGGAGTAACATTAGGACATCTTCCAGAAAAAAGGGACCAGGGGCAGTTGTAGATATATAGGCAAATATAAAATTTGCATATATTTGCATATACATATCTCTCTCTCACACACACACACACACACACACACACACACACACACACACACACACACAAGTGAATGTCAAACTCCGTAATACGTACGAAATTTTTTATGGATACAAAAGTTACAGAAATCCGGTAATGATATACTGAAAACCTTACCCTGAAACCGGTCTGTAGCGCAGCCGGGCTATGCTCGTTTATACCATGAGTCAGGGGACCTGTTTGACCACTTCCTCCCTCTGTGGTATGTGGAAGACACGACGCCTTGAGCTAACGAGTGGTCTAGTTCCATCACATTGAGATCGAAATGATCCATCATTTTCGACCCTTGTGGTCAGGATGTATGACCATGGTATTACGCACGAGTCTTCATCCTGATGACCAGCCTTAGGCATCAGTGTCCTGCAGTGTAGACTGCTGGATCGTGTGGGGGGAATACTGACAACCGACCAGTCTCTCATCCTGAATGTTATCCACAATTGAGTAAGAACTGCTGTGGTTATACATTGGTGCGAGAGTCGATGGTCACAACAGAGAAAAAGACTTGCCTCAACCAGTGAGAATAGCAATGTCTTAAAGCGTTTAGATAAAGATTTTAAGCACGTACTCCTAAATGCTTCGTCTTTAAGAGGCGGGTAAATCAGATATCAAAGCCATGTGATCCTCCGTTGTGCTGAAGGGGTGGAAAAAAAGCTCTTAACTTTCCTCCTCCTCTGTTAAATATGAATTAGCCATAAGTGAATTTCTCATAAAGGTGATTGGAGATCTCTCCCCTCGATATTTATGTTATCATGACACAAATAAACCCCCAGAAGTTAAACCCCCCTCCTGAGGGGGCGGCGTGGGGCTGGAAGAAGTCCTCTTTGACTTCTCCTTCAATCTGAGACCTGGAGCTAATGCCCTGCGGGGGCTCCTGCATCCTATATCATCCTTCCCAAAGTGGAAAGGACTCCAGTAAGGCTCTCAGGGAAGAGCCAGGATGAAGGACGTGTGTATTCCTTGCACTCTTGATTGCCTGTAGTGTGCAGATCATGCAGTACATTTGTGTACATTACTGCTAGTAACGTAGGTGAGTTAGATTTTTCGTCAGTAGAAATGACGATATAGATATCGAAGCACATTGTGTTCAGTGTGTTCTTTAACGCTCACTCACCTTGAACAGATGTCACTTCATCACGTCACACACACACACACACACACACACACACACACACACACACACACACACACACACACACAGATATATATATATATATATATATATATATATATATATATATATACTCACGTTTGCAGCACATATGATGTACATTGATATTCATCAACAAAGCACTTCACATTCAAAGGCATTTACACATCAATATAACAGCAAAGCCAACACACACACACACACACACACACACACACACACACACACACACACACACACACACACACACACGAGAGGCAGATCAGGATAATTCATGGTCCTCTGCCTGGAGACCAAATGCCATTCACAAACACTGCAACCTTTGTTTCGTCGACCAAACATCGTCCTCGTTAAGCCAGTTCCTGCGCATGATAATACAATAGAGAACTTTGTCTTGTGTTGACACTCCACTGTCACAGGATTTCTCTGTCCACAGCCTTCCCCTGTCCACAACATTT